>NC_051852.1:145625528-145935103 GCF_905115235.1 Hermetia illucens
TTGGTCCAAGGAAAATGTACTTTGAGCCAATGGGCAGGTACACTAGCATATTCCAGGCGGAAATTTACGCCATAGACAAATGTGCCTCCTTTAATCTGCAAAGGAACTACAGGGGGCAGAACATAGCTATTCTCACCGATAGCCAAGCAGCGATCAAGGCACTTAGGTCCAACCAGGTGAACTCTAAACTGGTATGGGAATGCCTTGAGAAACTGAATACACTCGGCTCGTCCAACAAGGTCTGGATACTTTGGGTTCCAGGCCATGCTGGGTTGGAAGGCAATGAGGCAGCGGATGAACTAGCCAAGAAGGGAGCAGGGATGCCTTTACATGGGCCGCAACCCTTCTGTGGAATCGGAAACGGTTTCATGGCTATGAATCTAAGGAACGAAGAGAAACGGTTGAGGGAACTATATTGGGCGGGCCTACCAGGGATGGAGCAGTCTAGGGTGCTTATTGGGGGATACGAACCCATGCGTACAAAGGATTGCTTAAATCTCACCAAAATGAACCTCCGAATCATAGTGGGAATTCTCACTGGTCATTGTCGGCTGAACTATCACCTAGGGAACCTAGGGATATCTACGGACACTGCCCACAGGTTCTGTGAAGAGGAGGACGAAACCTCTATGCACGTCCTGGGACAGTGTCCGGCACTTGTGCAAAGTAGGTCGATACATCTGGGAGAACACTTAATACCAGATACAAAGCTGAAACTTCTGGAAGTGGGGAACATACTAAAGTTCCTGACGGTCACAGGCCTGCTTGAGATATTATGATCAACAGGTACACTATAACCAGTAAAAGGGGCACAATAGTTCTTCAAGGACGCCAACCGCGTATCTAATTGGTAATGTGACAATACATAGCAGCAATAAGGGGTAAATCAATAAACATATGAATATTGATCCGTTTAGCACTGTATTCATTCGGCCCATTTTTTTAGGATCAATTTTGACATCTAGTGCTGAGAAAAGTATATTTGAATTAATAAAAGTAAGGAGTAGAGATAATCTTCCTTGAGTTGTGAGATCAGATTCATTCAGATACTTGTATATGCGAAGGGTGCGCAATGGAAGGCTCCTAGCAAGAAAGGTTACCACATTGTGGTTTTTTTTTAAGAATTGAGCATTGAATAACATGTGAGGTTATCACTATCCAAATGTCTTAGCTCACCCTCTTCGGGGCATCTTCAGTTCGAAACTTAAAGATACAATAAAGGCATGAATATACAGGGTGCGGCAGCATAACTTCCTTTTTTAAAATGCGCGCCACTCAGTTAGTTGATGTCATAGCGGAGCGCTAGTGGTCTCGTTCAGGAGGGGATACTGTAAAGTTTTGTCCCGACACGGTTCAGTCGCCATCATGCGTTGGAATAGTGAGGAGCGTGCCTTTGCCGTTGAGGTTTACTTTTCAAGCGGATGTTCGGTTATTGCAACACAGCGTGCATTTCGGAATCGCTTTAATTTAGCCCCGTTGGCTCGCATCCCAGACCGCAAATCAATTGTTACATGGGTCACTACATTCAGACAAACTGCAAGTGCGACAAAAGGAAGAACTGGAGTCCCTCGGCCCGTTAGATCACCTGAGAACATTGAAGCAGTGAGAGCGTCAATGTTGCGATCGCTACGGCGTTCTACAGAATTTTTTTTCCCACGGCTAGAAAATTTAGATTTGGGGGACACTTGGTTCCAACAAGACGGTGCAACAGCACACACTTCAAGAGCATCGATGGGTGTTTTGAGGGAACACTTTCCAGAGCGCCTTATCTCAATTAGAGGCGATTTGGAATGGCCGGCACGCTCTCCCGATCTGCCCCCTTGTGATTTTTTTCTATGGGGTTTTTTGAAATCCCGTGTTTATGTGAACCGTCCAAGAACCCTACAAGATTTGAAGACCAACATCCAAGAAGAAATTGCCAACATAACACCTGCTATGCTAACAAGAGTCATGATAAACGCCAGAAATCGGTTTACGCAATGTATGGAGAATGGGGGACGTCACCTAACAGATTTGATCTTCAAAACAATGTAAATAAAAACTTTAGACATCTACCTACATTATAAAAAATAAATAAAAAAATTTTTTCCGATGCATACAATAGTTTTTATTGAGTTTTGAAAAAAGGAAGTTATGCTGCCGCACCCTGTATAATTTATCAGGAGAGGAATTAAGTATTGTGGGGTGGACATCAAAGTTCACATTGAGTTCATCTCCACAAGTAAATAAGCAAATATCTCAGGCATTTTATTCCTCCCACTGAAATTGAATATGGAACTTACTATAAGGTATCTACCAGGACTTTTAGATTCGGAAATAATTTTCCCAGAATACTTTGATTGAGATAGAATAATTGGACCCTCCTACGTATTTAAAGGAAAATTTCTTATGGCGAAAAATTTTTCAATATGAATTTCCGTAAGAGAAATCCGTAACCCTATTGATTCTTCCCAGGATATCTTCCGCTTTATTCTGACTATGAAAACAAAGGAACAAGGGATGCTAATAATAAATCACTCATCCCACCGGAAAATTTTCTTTGATTGTTGTAAAGGAGAAATAAACGCGTATAAATAGGAAAAGTTTCCTGGTTTATAGTCACCATCCCCGCGATCATTATCATTACTGCTGCGTTCGAATTCTCAAAGGACATATCTGAATTCACTGAGAAATGTAATGCACGTATTTATGGTCCTACATTCAAGTTGAGTCTTGGTGTTTCTCCACTCATAATACGCACACAAAGTTCCATAAAGCTGATGAAATCGGTGGAGTACCACACTTCACCTTCTTCACCTATAAAACACACTTTTTTAAGAACCTTGTGCGTTCTCTCCAGATTTGAACTCCTAGCTATGAGCCAAGAACTTACTCAAAGACGTGTACATATTTTTTAGACTTTTCAAGGAAGAAGTGCGACCTGTATTCCTGCTTTTGAAGAAGGAAGAGAATGGAGAAGTTCTGCTATTCTTCGCGGTGGAGATTTGTTGGCAAAAGACTCTTAGGATTAGAATGGAATAAAACTGAAGATGGCTCGATGGCGGTTTTAAAAACGTTTTCTTGTGTACAAAGAGCTGAAATAATGGCTGTCCATTGAGTGTTACTTAAGACTGAAAGGAAAAACATCGAACAAGAGGTAATTCAATATATTTGGATTGAGAAAAGCTAATTGATTGAAATAAGAGGATGAAGAAGATGCTAAAGTCAAGAACCGAGAAAAGCTGATGTCCGTATAAATCTACTTTATGATATTATAGTGGCTTTCAGACTTGATGTGTTTGCAAATGCCTTGTTTTCAGGGATGATCTCATAATACTCGGAAAATAATTACTTCACTACCTCATGGACCATTAATTCCCTTGAGGTAAACAGAAGAAGTGATGATACAACAAAAGAGCCGGCACGAAATAGGACTCATAAACAATCACAACGACTCTTGGACGCCATGGTTGGACTCACCCAAAATCCTTGAATCCTATCTAGTCAGTAATCGCTGCTGGTCTAGACTAAACCGAATTTATGTTATACGTAATCTGCACCATTACCGTCAACAACAGGAAAAACGAAATAACGAAATCGATACGCTTCGTTGTCCTTCTAGTTCGGGGCCGCCACCGGCGACAGGTTGACACCGGTATCGCTAAATCCCTTCAACCGGCAACCACAATAACAATAGAAGCAATAATAATTGCGAGAAAGTTATGCCCTAGGAAAGTCGACAAGCCATCATCCACTAGAAATGGGAGCAGCTAGCATAGCATTGGTACCCACCAGTTCGAGGATAATATTGACAATATGAGGAGCTGATAATGTTGGTTTTATTTCGGTAATATCTCTTGGCATAACAATAGGTACTACTGCTGGTTGTTCGCCACTAATGGCGTGGATAGAGCATAAGAAGTTTTGAGGATGCAGTAAGAATGATATTCAGGGTTGTTATAGTTGACCCAGCAAGAATAATTCTGGAGGTTTCACATTTTGCAGGCATTTTAATTAGTTTCTGATAAGGGATAAAGTTGAGAATGGAAAACAACAACACATCGAAAATATTAATAAATTCAATTAAATTATCGACGGAAGGTTACCTTATCTGGATAATTTATTTTATTCCAAAGAAATATTGACGGTTTTCAAGAAATTGGAAAAATGAAAATTTAGAAAATGTTTTTCTCTTTTTAGGGCTCCCAAGAGAACTTCAGACTTCCCCCGTTTTACTCAACTTTCGGCGGAACTGACAGTACCTCATAGGGTACTCTGACTTTCGTTCCTTTCATTTTATGTACTTTTTGTATATATTATTATTATAAATTGGAATATCCTTGATAGAATTTGATAAAAGCGTGTTTTCCCTCACCTTCCGCTAGGTGCGTGGGTCGCACTGATTAATAAAGTTAAAGGGATCCTTCAGTTATCTTTGTATGTCTTCCATTCAGTATTATGAACACAGTGGGGTAGACGTTGGAAAATCGATTTGACACTTCAGGCTACCTGTTGTATATATTGCGAACCTTCTTAAGGGATAGTGCCCTATTCTGTAAAGCGCGGAAAGAACAACTGGAGCATGAAGTGTACATCTATGGTGGTTCGGGGATTTGTGGGATCTGGAAAACTTCATATAATGGTTTGCAGAGATTTAGGATCTCTAACAGGTTACATAGATGACCTGGCAGCGCTAATTCCTACACACCTTTTCAAAGAAGCTCAGCGCGAAATGATCATGCGCGTGCCAGTAGCTGAATGACTGAGTGAGAATTCTAGCTCGCCCCAACCGAAGTGGTCGTCCTGATCAAAGAAAGGATCCCCACAGTCTTTCTAATGCCAGTTGGTGAAGCTAAAGTCAAATCCACGCTGGTTTTGAAATACCTCAGGATTGTGACAGTCTTGAAGGCAAGCTTTTTCGAACCAATTCGGCGTAGTACGGAAAGGTCACAGCTGGAATGTTTGTGGTAACCTGACTACTGGTCGACGTCAGAAGTTGCGTAGGCACTATTTACTGATGAGTAAGATTCCATTTTTCTCTAAAATTCTAAAATATAGGCTAGTGCCAAGCGTCTACCACAGATATAACAGGGAGGAGTTTTGAAAGTAGTATCAGTCTACCCCCTTGATTTGTAATGTGCCGAAAGATTCCAAATTAATGTCCTAGAGGCACCACGGAAGCGGCGGATGCCAAGAGTTTGTTGCAGAATATGAGTTTTGCATTGTTTTTGTAACTGTGGCAAACAAGGGAGCTTATAATCAGTTGCTGCCTTTAAAAAAAGAAAATCACTAAAATCTTCCTTCTTTGCAATACTCATTACCCCTGCATATAATCTTTAAAGAAGTGCTTCTGTTAGCGAAAAGATGAGGCTCCCATTATCGTACAGAATATCCACAACTAACTTACGAAATTGGAATGAACACAAATTCGATTTTCGAATTAGTTAATGAGTGCCTATTAATACGGCAGTCTAATTCTGCATCTCATTGTGGTTCCGCAGCATCTTGCAGGACCAGTTAACATGCAAAAATGGACCCTTCCGAAGCATATGCCAATGGTGGCAAAATATTACTGGACTGCTTTTGGAATACCTCAATTTTATATCAACACTGTCATCAGGGTTTCTGAGTCACAAACCCACAATGGAACTAGCTAATACCATACATAGAGTGGTTCGATATTATGTGCAAGGTGGCGATATTAGGGCTTGTATTGCTTCAACCAGTTTGGTATAAATCAAAGGAGTGGTAGACTGATGGATTTGAAAAAGAGCTAGGCAGTGGGGTTCGGATACACAGGATGAACCTAAAGAATGACATTTCACAACCCCTAGGCCAACTTTCCATACCATTGTTTTTCAGAAAGAGGTGTTTGCAATAAATGTGCGAAGAAAAACGGATCTACGAAGCATGCATGACCGTGATAAAATCCATATTCTCCCGGACGGCTTAGCCAAACCAGATCTAAAATGTTATATCGTCAAAACCCCAAAGTCCATCGGCAAAAAACTGGGATAACGTTAAATTGGATAAACGGGCTCAAATATATTAATGGGAACGAGACAGCGGTCCTAAACTATGTTTGTCAGATCGGATCATGCACTTGGAAACAGTAAAGCTGATGAAAAGTAATGGTAGATTTAACAGCTGGTCACTATCCTCTACAGAAGCATCTGCTTATGGTGGGGATCTATAATGAAACTCAAGATGCAGATGATCCAATTGGATATTCCATGGTCTCTCTTGGTTGAAAGATACCACCTGGTGAATAGCAAGCCCTTAAGTTTGGTGGCTAATGATGGTTTTTACACAAAAATGAATTTACAATAATCCAAAAACATACACAAAATATAATCCCCTTCCACATAAAATACCCTGGTCCATCCATCTATGCATTCGATGGAAGTTGCCGTCTTTTTAATCGGCGAACCACAGAAAACTGGTAATAATACCATGACCGGGTTGAAACAGGATTTTATAGGGTACCTCTCTAGATTTTGTGTAGGGTCTAGCTATTAAGGTTGGATTCTTTGGGGCAAACAAATGCAGGGTGCTGTGCTTTAGAATACTCCTATTTTGACAGCAGCATGTCGCGTTTTCATAGATTGTGTCCTCAGAATGTGAGAACAACCTCAATTTCATTTGCGAATTGGCGACAATACTGGCGGACGATCCTTAATAACCTTCATGACAGCAGATTGGCTGTTAAGTCCAAAAGGAGGGTGATGAACCAAAAAAAACGGATGAAAGTGTCTCTCCAACTGGTCCGGTCCTTTATCAAGGAGATGCGGACTAGAACCTCCTCCACCCTTAAAGAAATATTTGCTAGGATCAAGCTTAGGCTACAATAAAGCAGCTTTTGGCTTGGATATAATTCATACTCTCGTTCTATGAATGAATATATAGGGAACAAATACGATCTTGTAACCAATTTTGGTCAATCTACTGCAAGGGCAGAGATAAAGCAACATGTAGTCAATTGTCTCCACCCTGCGTCAAACTGTTAGTCGTCCTTTTTCTTTTTAAATCGGTTCCGAACACAACAGAGAGTTCAGTGAACCAATTGCGAAAAAGTGTCCCTCCAAATGGTCCGGTCCGTTATCAAGGATTTCGTTTATGATTCCCGACACCTTTAACCACACGGCCAACAAAATAATTTTGCACCTTCAACAAAATTATGGACCCCAGGTTGACATCGAGGTTCACTATGAAGATTGATCGATTGTCGAATACTTTTGGACCACGACTGAAGGGAAACTCGTTTTGCCTTAGTCATTACCTTCTACAAGGGCGTGATTTGGCATTCAAGCAGTCAGACAAGCATGCTTATGAAAGGGAAGGGGATCAGGAATTCGAGATTGCATGAAGCAAATGTAACAGCTACCTTTGCTTAGAGAAGAGCGAATTTTAAGTCGAAAAAAGGAGTTCAGAGCAACCTCTATGAACGGGAATGGGAGGCCGCCGCAGAAGACGACAAGCCGTAGGTAAGAGCGAATCGACTATCGTCCTGTAATTTAAGGACTGGGCGGAGAGTTCATCATCACTTCGGATAATTCTGAGGAGTTTCTGGGGCCCTAGATCGAACGCCCAACCCATAGCTTAATTTTCTGTAGGAAGAAGTTGACCTGAATAAGCACACTTCGGAATCGTCAACCTAATTGAAAATATTGAGAGCAAGTTGAAAATCGTCTCTAATTGCCGATTTTCTGATAAAAATGGTTAGCTTCGAGAATCTTGTACCCGCTGCAAACATATCGACATTTAATTTCATACTATTTGGGAGAAATTGATTTCCGTTTCCTCTCTCAAGAAAAAGACTGGGGCACAAAAGCCAAGAATTAGTTACAATATTCGCGTTGCAATTGGTACACCTTTTAACGAAGACTTTTTTAGGGCAAAACCTAATTAAACATTGGGATTACCTGGGATACCATAAGGACCAGAGAAGGTATGATACCTAGCGCCGACACAGCACAGTCAATAGTCCATGGAGACACAAAACAGGAGATATCCATTTGAAGTGTTAGGTTGGTGAAAAGGTAGCAATCCTTACTCATTTGCCCTTATAAAAAGGCACTCATTTGCATTGAGATTCACTTTCATAACTGAATTCATATTTGCTTTCTATTTTGCCCGTCACGTAACGTTTTTTTTGAATAATTTTTTTTTTAAATAATGGCCAAGGTTCCGAATTTTCCCGGATGATAGTTTAGTCGGAGTAATTCGGAGGTTCCTCTTGGTGAAATTTAAACAGTCTTAGTGCGCTTCGGTTCGTGTCTCCCCATGAGCACGTTGGACTGATCTATTCTTGGTAGGTTCGCCTAGCATAGTTCCCTCAGACGTTCTTCTTCATTTTTTAATGTCATAGCCACGCACCCGTTTCTGATTCCATAAAATGGTTCTGGTTCGTGTAGAGGCGCCCTTGCTCCCTTCCTGGCCAGTTCGTCCACTGCCTCATAGTCAATCTAACATGGCCAAGAACCTAGAACATCCAGACCTTATTGTGCGAGCCGAGCGTGTTCAGTCTCTCAAGGCATTCCCATACCAATTTGGAGTTCACCTGATTGGACCTAAGTGCCTTCATCGCCACTTGACTATCGATCAGAAAGGAATGCTCTACCCCCATTAGTTCCTTCGGAGGTTGAAGAAGGCACATCTGTCTATGGCATATATATCCGTCTAGTGCGGTTACCAATTGGTACGCTTTCCTTGGACCAATGGACCCCGGCGCTTGCTCCCTCTGTTGTATCAGTTGCTGGTTTAAGCCGTATGCTACAGCCACGCTCTACCAGTTTACCCTGTTACTTCAAAGTACTTCAAACTTCTTATCGAAATAAAAACTCGTCGTAATGTTATTTCTTGGTATCAGTAATTTGGAGTACCGCCGAGAATTAGCAGCTCCTCGTCTCACTGATACTCCCCCCAATTAAAACTGAGAGAAGGACGACCAAAATTGTTTTGTTAGCCGGATTTTTTGGGCTGCTGAAATTGATCCATTTCTGAAGCCCGTTATATGTTTTTCGAAAGTGATATTGGAGTAAGCCTAGATAGCCCTGAGGGCGAAGATGATTTTGCGAATATTGTGCCATTGTAAGAGCAGCATCCAAAGCAAGTTAATACAGCCTGGTTAAATGATTGATTCTGAGCTACACCAGGCAGTTAAAAAAGAAGGTACTGATCAGCAGCGCGAAAGACAAATTTGTTAACTCACAACAATTGTAGAAGCTTCGCCGGAAAGTATTGGTGCAACCACAGTATGGATGCCATATTGTATGTCCAGTTTATCATTTATTCTAATGTTTGAAATACTTTCCTTGTGAGATGAAGAGATGTGGACTTACGACCAATTCGAAACATTCTCAGGTCAGTTTCAGCTGGAACCTGATGGTATTGCATTACCTCCGCCATAGACGATTCCATTCCCATTTAAAAGGGAAGAGGCAAGAGTCGTTATAGTTCAAATGAACGTATAACACGTTGGAGTAGTCGTGGCCCAACAGTACCTTCAATAGTGGGAAGTTCCTCCTTCCTGACGTAGTGATTTCCGCTTCCTCTGACGTAGTGATTTCCCTGTGAGTTGGGGGGGTGTAGGATTCATTCAAAGTTTGCGGCTTGATTTAAAAGGCGACCAAAAAGTATAAAAATTTTTAAGGTAGCAACATGCAAATCTCGAAGTAAACTATGCTTTGGAAACGACTAGCACGCCTCGGAATCCGACTTAGCATTCTGTTATGACCCTTGTTACCGTTGCCAACGGTTTATGAACAGATTTTGGCACATAAAAACGCTTCTCGGTGACGGTATCGAGATTTTCCCCGTGTACACTTGTTCCAACTTCAGCGATACAGGCTGGACATTCTTTGGAATGGTTAAATAGGTTTAGCAAGAGGCACTTGATTAAGTTTCAAGGGAAATGTGGGACAAAAAAGAAGACTGCGAAAATGCTACTAAGGAGTATATGTAAAATCTGGACCTCAGGCAAGTCGAGATGAGACTATACAGAGCTGTGGGCCTGACGACGAAGGCTTACCTCCTGTATCAAGTCAAAGAGGATTTGGCCTGCTTATAACATAGCCTGATCACGAGAGCTCCTGTGCCAGACACGTGCAAATCCATGCAAGATTACAGCGGTCTACACGGGGCACTGGCCCATTAGAGGACCATACTGCCAGACTCGGAATACCCTACAATTCGCATTTGCGAAGCTGCCGAGAAGGGGGCGGGGACCCTCAGGCACTTCCTATGCGATTGCCTAGCTTTAACTAAAGTCAGGCTACAGATATGAGGTAAACCATTCTTTGGGGACCTCACTGAGATTTCTAGCTGCAGGGCTGGAGAGCTACTTTCCTTTGTGAATACTACGGGCTAGTTCTGAAGATCTGAGCCGGTGGATTCTACATCCCTGCTCTTATAACAGCATTCACGGTTTTAGGAGTTTGTTGGGTAGCTCAGTTTTCCTGTAAGAAGAAGCTTGCCTAGGATAAATTCTAAGCTACTTCTGGATGCCAGTTGGCAAGATAGAAAATCTTCAAGTATTTTGAAAGCAACAAATCGATTGGGATGTATATTCCAGTTAAAGAAAATAGCGAACCTACACGTTCATATTGATATACTTTCTTTGGGGCACTAAGATGCAGAAAATTTGCGACTGAGTTATCTTTAGACTTTACGACTGAACCATCTCTTGGATGTTAGCTGAGCGAAAAGTCACCATCCTATCTTTGACAAACACGTATGCCAGTTTCAAAGAAGTTGACCTGAAAATACTCTTCTTCAACATTGATCTAGCCAAAAATCTTAGAAGCTAAAACTTCGCAACCAGAACGAAGGAAAGCTGAACAGAATCCAAGAGTTTGTAAACATAAATTTAGTTTCGTAAGGACTCAAGAGCCCAGAAATGAGTTCCAGCCTGTAGTTAAAATAAAGTAAAATCGAGCCATTTTTGTAGCGGACAGTAAATGATGGAAAAGTTGGTTGACAGTTTTATTGATAGCAAAAATGGTCTCGAACAACGTATCTAAAAATGAAATGATCACCTCATGCAACACGGTCTCAGATTGAATCTAAACAAAACTGAATTTTTAACGACCGATCCCTATGAAACAGGCACAATCAATCAGTGGCAGTGATCTGCGCAGAAATGAGCGATTTAAATACCTTAGGTCAACGCTATCAGCCAATGGAGAACTGCGTTATGAAATCGCTTCACGCATTAACGCAACCTAAATGAAGTGGCGTTCCACAACTGTTCTCCTTTGTGATTGACGTATCAACGAACGCCTTAGATCTAAAATTGGCCGTAATGTGGTCCGTCCAGTCGCCCTCTATGGTTCTGAGTGTTGGCCGACTACAAAAGACAATGAACGACGTCTTGCGGTAATAGAGACGAAGATGTTACGTTGGACGAGTGGCGTGGCACGTTTTGATCACATCCGAAATGACGATATCCTTGATCGTTATGGGGTTGCACCGATCGTGGGAAAGTTGCGAGAGAGGCGTCTTCGATGGTATGGTCACACACTTCGTGCTAACGAGAATTCACTTACCAAGATTGGTCTGAACATCGAAGTCGATGGTAAACGACCAAAAGGCAGGCCGGAACAACGGTGGCTTGATACGCTGGATGGGGATTTAAAAGCCTCGAGATTGCACACAGATTCGATAGAGCCAAATGGCGAAATCGATCACGCCGAGCCGACCCCGCTTGTGAACGGGAAAAAGGCTGAAGAGAATAATGACTTAGCCAAAAAGCAGCAGGAAGAGGTCGAACGAAGTCGAACTTGGTTTAATAAAATTTATTTTGGTGGTAAAAAGATACATCTAAATTTTTACTACGGAAGGCACTATAACATCTTTCCAACTCTGATATTAAAAGAACAAATAATTTGATTTTAAGTACATAAAATTAAATCCCGGGCAAATCTCGGGGTAGGGAGTTGCTACAAACTGCTGGGTAACTCCCATGTGTTGAGAAACCAGGCTTAGGGGAGTCACTTCGCTTCTATGAAACAGTAAACAATTGTCCAGGCCTGAACCTGTATACAATTGGTATCATTTTGTGCCTCGTTTTGTAGGAAGAACGTTAACATTCGTATCTCCAGTAGTCCATTGTACTATCCTCTCTAGAGATTACATATATCCACAACCCCTCCAGGGATCCGAACTCGGAGTCGTAATATCAAAGCAGACGCCTCAGTCATTTCTGCCTTAGTATCATGATAATCGGTGATGTACACCATCATGCATGTGCCAAAGAAGACTCCTATACAATGAGGCCTTTATAATTTTTTCGGATATTAGGTCCTTGCCAACTTATTTCTTAATTTGTACACAAAATAGCTTACTTACAAACTGCATTGCAACAAAAAGCTTTAAAATTCTACTTACACTTAAATTTCTCATCCCTGAGTGCTTCAATACGTCTCCGATGCATCCTTTTTGGTGCATCACATCGTGCACCGCTCGTCTCAATCGGATTCTTATGTAGATAATCAGCCAGCCATCTCAAGTTACAATCACAGATAAATGGATTCCTTGCTAAATGTCTGCAATTCATTGAATTGAAAGGATGTCCAAAGTAGATGAATTCAAGCAGGAACACGATTCGTAGCAGGAACGACAGCAGTAGAGGCATCACAAGAAAGAGTAACCGTTGTAGCAATAAGCAAGCGAGCACGTTTAAGGACATGTGAAATGAGCCATGAAAGAGAAACAGAAAATGAGAACAAAAGGACATACAATTACAGAAAATGTCAACAAGTTTTCATTGATACATGTTAAGACGATTCAGAAGAAGGAAGAGATGAAAGTTAAGTAAATACAGGAGAAGTAAAAGAAAAGGACAGTCGAAATGAGCAATTGGAGTGCACTTTGAAATGATCCCCATTCTACGGATGGATAGAACATTCTATTCAGGACAAATTCTGGATGTAAGAGAGTTTTTCATTGTCCGTCCTTATTTTGATGAATAACAGTGAATGCGGAAAGTATTTTATTCATAATATAGTTCGTAAGTGGGGTTTAATTATAATAAAGGATCCAAGCGAAAAAGGAGACTTTTCTTGTAAGCGCAAGCTTCGTGGTTCACTATGTCCATTTTGGCTAACGAAAATTGTATCTTTATTTTCATATTTTTTTAAAAACCCGCAAATTCACATACTTTCCACATTCACTTAAATCTCCCGGGCTGGCTGGAGACCTTCGCCTGTTTAACATAATTTCAAAGGACTCATAACGAAATCTGGAAACAGTCCTTAGTCCTGCGCTACTTACAGTGTTTGAATGCTTTTCATTGAGTCGAAGGTTCCATTGCCCATCGACTGGATGTTATTATCGTAGAGCGACAGTAGGCTTAGGCTATGTAAATCTCGAAATGTGTCCTTTCGTATGCAGGAGATCTCATTCGCATTGAGTAACAATAGCTGTAACGATGACAATCCTTTGAATACTCCTGAAGGCAAATCTTTGATTTTATTCCCGTAGAGAACTCTGTAAGTGAATGGAATATTATTATTATGATCTGTAGCCAAGCACAGGATTTTCAACAAGTGATTATAGGGATTCGTTCTGTGGCATGCTTTGAGTTGTGTTTTGTCGGTGGAAGATGAGGCTTAGTCAGGTCATTATTAGTCCATTGTTTGGAGTCGAATGGAATAGATGCAGCGTTGTTGTGATAATATTCAACTCTTGATACTGAATCCTTTGAAGTTTCTGAATGCACTATTATGTGATATGTGCAATTGGCAGAATTAAACGGTCTTTTGCTGCGCAGTAGCCACGAGTGTTCCAGAATCTTAATTCGCATGTTATACAAGTTGATGATGCATATATGATATGACAGGATAGGAAATGCATGTGCAAAGGTCTGAATCTAATGAAGAGTGTCTCGGTTCATGCGGGGTATCCTCCCCAAATCTACCACCAAATCTATCAAATAGAAATAGTAAAGATAGCTTTCTTGGCGGTCCATTGAGCGTTTTTGTTCGGGCTTAAAAGTACACTTCAAGCAGTCCCTGCTTGTCGATAGACTAAAGGGATAGAAAGTCTATGAGATAGCAGACGCGAATCTGATATCGGACTGTAGCTAACAACTACTGCAAGATGCGATCTTTTGGTCTGAAATTCGGTTCTGACAGGATCTTGGCTGTTAGATTCTAGTCCAGCGTAGGGAATATCGCAATTGCACAGGGCGACGTACTGACGGAGACCGTCGATATAGTGGGGAAGGATATTTTCCATGAGCAAGTCCAGGAGAGGTTTTTTAAGGTTGGCATTGCGAGGTTTTTTATGGTGATGCGGGGACATGACCCTTGGTGACCGCAACAACAATGGTGAGACAACTTTCACCGCTTTGTCATTGGCGACACACTGTTCGAGCATAGGGCCTGGTACTGGCTATGATAATTTAAGCGTGATCAGCAGTAGATTTAGGAGTTACCCTCCGAATATGTGCAATAAAAAAGATGCTGTTATCGGCCTCGAAAGGAACCGTTTGCCTGGCGCAGGCGGGCATAGCGGCTCCCAAATTCAATACGGTCTGTTGCCGTCCAGCCATGGTGATATTTTCTATCTACGCAAACAACACGAAACTTTAAACAACCTGGCCTAAGCAGCTGAAAAGATGAAAAGAGTACTTTACCTCGATTTGGAATTCTATAACACCCGGTGAAGTTCCGTTTCTTGTGGATGATACGGCAAGCCACTGGATACGAATTGGTCCACCAACCAGAAGTGAAATTATATCATTATCAACCCAACCAAACAGAGTTGGGCTTCCAGGTCCCTCTTTTCCCTGTAGCTCCAGCAGTTTCTGTAGAATTTTATTTCGACGCAGTCATTAATGCTGAAAATCTGAGGTCTTACCCAATGAGTGAAAGAGGGGGATGATCGTTAAGATTCTCAAGCTCAAACGGTTGGAAACAGAGATTATAAAAATAGGGTGGTTTATGTGTCAGCTTAGGAACAGGTGGCACTGAAGCGATGGTTTAGATGGTTTGACTTCCGTCATATATTGCGAAGGCATGCACTAGTTCAAATGACAAGGTCGAATCAATGCTAGAGATGCAGAGCGGAAGGCCATATCAACAACGACTGTGGAGCTAACCCAAATTAATTGCTATGCAAATTGAAGTAGGGTGTCGATCATCGGCTCATTGTAGGTAGCAGCAGATACCCGGTAAATAGAATCGCAGATGAGGTTGATACATATCAACCTTAATCACTGCTGGACGACGGAGGACCTACTCTCGCAAATCATCCGCCAACGGCAAACGCAAACGGCTTCAAACAGTTGTTTGACCATGCCAATATAAACCCTTGGAGTGAGGCCTACAGGGAGGTTGCTGCGAAAGACGCCTGAGGTGACCTGCCCGCGCTTTCTGAAAGATATTATTGACACTGTTTCCTCACTACGAAAACAGTGGAAGACAGACGGCGGTCCAGCTTAATGTGTGCGAAATACCTCCAATACCTCCAGCTTTGGATGGTATCGCTAACAGAGCTTTGAAGCTCGCAGTGAAGACTAGGTCCGACCTTTTCAGTAATAGTTCTGAAGGGTGGCTAAAAAAGGGAATATTCCCTGCTCATTGAAGGAAGGAAAAGTTAGTGTCTCCTCCCAAAACCCGATATCGCCTGATCTGGCGGTTGGATACAATAGGGAAGATGATGGGTTATCTACAACAGACTGCTACCTATCTTCGAAACTGGTAATGGCTTGTCGGAGCGCCAGCTTGGTTTCCGGCGCGCCCTCTCTACGGGGGATGCAATAAGCATAATGGTGAACCATGCAAAGGGAGTGTTGATTTCTAGCGGCTGCTGTACTTTCTCCGTAATCGTAAAAATACAGAAGCAAGTGTTCAAAAAGAAAGAAGGAGGAAAACAGAAAGGAGCAGAAGCACAAGTGGCTAAAGACAGACCCACTTCGCGAAGTAATATCTACATAGTGGTCCGTATGGCTGGGGCTGCAGAGACCGGTGGTGGTTTTTAGTGGCTGCATAACCCCTATGCGTCCGCTCTAGCTCTGATGTTTGCCCGAGTGCACACTTTCGTCGTCCGCAAGTATTTCACCGAAAGATCAAATACTTCAGACTAATCAACGAAAGTATTGGTAAGCTTTGAAAAAAAAAACCAAATTAAACTAGCTGGACAAACTGTACCATCAGAGAAGGATACCGATGCCGAATAGCAAATAATGGGAGTATCCGGTTCACCTAAGCTATTAGGCTCGATATTGAAAAGTTCTATAACTAAGAAATGGTATCTAAAATTTTCCGGAGCGGTAGAAGGACAAATTCTACCGACGCTGAACCGACACTAGAAAGCCGATAACATTGATGTGAAGTGGGATCAACAGAAAGATACAACGAAGAGTAGAGACAACTATCGAACATGACCCTCGTCACAAAAGGAAAACACGGTTTGACTAAGAACATCAGCAGGCCATCGATTAGAAAAACGGTACCAGGTAAGATTTCAATCTGTCAACGGTTGACCAGATATCCTTAATGATGCAGATACTGGAGTTGTGTTGGGAAGATAGTGTTGATTCAGGCAGTCCTACATTGCGGCAACAAAACGTGGATGATAAACCAATCTGGAGAGCAAAGGATTAATGTTTGCGAGCATCGAACCCTTTGGAGAATCGAGGAGGAAGGACCGCATATGGCGAATGAGATACTAGAGTTACTTATGCCTATTGTATGGCGAACCAGAAGCCGCCATTCATATTAAGAATCGAAAGCTTCAATGAGCTGGTCATGTAAAAAATATGGACGTCAGAATAAGTTGGTGCAGAGGCCTGAAGTTTGTGACACATTAAGGAGGGGCGACAATTCCATTGCTGGCTACGCCATCCAGTACAATACACTCTCCCAAGTTCGCTCCCTCCCCCATCGAGGGGTAAATGGCCACCCAAATTCAAATGCAACGTAGACGAACACCTAGAAAACGTTGAAATTAGACGTTGTTCGTTTTCGGAAGTTGGAGACCGCGGTTGCTCGCCCAAGAAGAGGAGAGACGGAGGCTTCGGGAATGCAAGAACTGACATCGAACTGTAGCACCTTAGGAGAAGATGTAGATATTTTGAACTGATATTTGGCAGTAAACTCCTTAATTTTAGCTCAAAAACTCATTAAGTATAGGTGCTTCACGATGTCGATACTTTCAATAACGTTCCAACTTGTTTCCATTCTGCTCCTATCATATCCATCAATTTACTACCAAACTAAACAAATTGACAACGTCAAATAGAACATGACTATTATCATTTTCAATGTAACCTAATCTGGGAGAGGTCAATTCAGTACACGTGATATATACACAATCAATTCAGCAAACTATACCACCGACAACAACAAGCAGCCTTTCAAGAACAGAAAAGGGATGTCATAATTTCCGTTAAAGGATACTTTGGTATCTACTTACAATGTTGTCAACGCCTTGAGGCCACTAAAAGCATCATGAGCCATTCGTGAGATGTTATTATTCGATAGATCGATACGTCTCAGACGCCGGAAATTTGCAAACGCCTTTGGAGGAAGCTCCGTGATGTAATTTTGCTCCAAACGTCTGTAAGAGAAAACGTGTGTGTATAAATGTCCTTAGAAAAATACTTTATCTTAAATATAGGTAGATAACATTATGCGAAATTCAGGAGGATATTTCACTTTAGAGATTGAAAGATTTATTTCAATGAATGCTGTTTCCAATAGAATTTCGTCCTTTGCTTCTCATAAAGTATAATATTATATGTGTACAATCCCACACAGAGTCCTAGGTATAATCCCAGAAATTTTCCTTACTGAAAGATTATATTGTCGAATTTCTGCCGATGTACTCAGATACAGTGAAAAGTTTTCTCTGCATACAAAACTGAATAGAAAAATACAAACGAAAAAGGAATACGTAGCAGTCTTTGAACTTTTACGTTTGCAAGGATGAAAATATCAGTAGGAATCCAAAAAAAAACATTCAATCCATTCATAAAATCATCAAAAGTATTGTAGGGAATGTATATGTCTACTTACAACTCCGTGGTATCATCGGGTAAAGATTGCGGAACATTTGTAAGGCTCTTCTCTCGACAATCAACAATTCCATCGGCACATCGACAAGGATGCGGGCACGTACTCGTCGCTCCACATTCTATTGGCGCATTCTCTGTCAATCCTGCAAGTAAAGATTTTGTTTTCATTAGGAAACCATTGAATACAAATTGAGATGAATGGAGGGAACTGCAGTAATTTGAGGAATTTCAATCGATCATTTGAAACCACCATATTGGGGGTTAGACATCAGAAGAATATCCTACAAGGATGTTTTGCTGGCACTTGTTGTACATTTTGATATTTTATCATGTCATCAATTTAAAATTCTCCTCTTTGCCTTTTGACTATTATCCGCTAATGAAAAAAGTGGCGAGTGTGTTCTTCTATTTTATGTAAATATTGTTCCCTTCCGTCCACTGGATTACTATGATTCCTCTTCATTCTCTTTTCAATTTCATTCTGAAATCAAAGTATTTCAGATAATGACAAAGTGCCGTCATATTATGATATGTTCGGTAGCTAATTTTCAAAATTTCATTTAAAGCAGTGGCATAAAAATTTTCTTTACTCTATTGTATCTCTACATTTACAGTATATCGAGGACCAGTGACTTTATGCGTCAGTCTTATCTCGAACAATGCAAAAAATAATGTGTCTAGGTAGCTCGTCAACTTTGCTGCGGGGTATGCCACGCAATACAGTAGACTATTCCCGGATGAGTGCCCAGGGGTCGCCGTGGAGCTTCCTGGCGCAGAAGAGTGTAGGTGGAGTGCAGTGCCAGCGTCCAAGAAAGTCGTGGAGAGAGTTAAAATAGATTATTACGAACCGAAAATGGTGATCTACGCACGATGTCCCTTATGGCACACATTTATTACAAACATTTACTCAAGAAGTGTTTTTATAAAAAGGATTTATCTAAGATATAGCAGTAAAAGTTTAAGAATCTTCGTGGTACTCCTTTTGGACCCTGGAAAACTCCCCAGTTAACCAAACTTGTTCGGAGCGATCATCATCGTAACTTAGATCCCCTCAATACCGTCGCAATTTGAAAATTCTTCATTTTGAACGTCCTTCAACGGCTTTTAGATCTTCTTGGATGCATCTTCCAGATCGTTGACCATAGTGAGATGGCTCCTCCGACAAACAGATCAACAAATTGAAAACAAACATCACACTTTCGTCGCTCGTAGTTGACGGTCTTTCAGGGTGTGAATTATTGGCCAACTCTATTCAGGCCTTCTTCAATACTTTTAATCACACTGAATTTGGCAAAGACTACAAAGGCCTACGAGGCAGTCAGCCCCTGCTGGATTAATTCATTGATTATAGTTATTAGTTATAACGTTGCCGAGTTGAATACCTCTCTCACTATGGTGTATATCCAACGAAAGTTAGGGTATCTGTCATCTTCGAATTTCACAACTTGCTGGATAATCTTCCTCCTTGTTCCCCTCTATCCTCCTTCTTTCTGCGGGAATAACCTATGCATTTGGTTCACTAGAGAAATGCGTGATGTAGGAAACATTTTTACCCGGATGAACATGAACTGAATAGTTCGATTGCTTCACGCATTAACGCAGCCTGGATATGACTGGGCGTTCCACAACTGGACTTCTTTGTGATCGACGTATCAAATCTAAAATTTACCGCAATCTCGTCCGCCCCGTCACCCTCTATGGCTCTGAGTGCTGGCTGACTATAAAAGACAATGAAAGGCGTCTTGCGGTAATGGAGACGAAGATGTTGGGTTGGACTAGTAGCGTGACACGTTTTGATCATATCCGAAATGAGGATATCCGTCACTGATATGGGGTTGCACCGATCATGCAAAAACTGCGAGAAAGGCGTCTTCGTTATCTGGTCTGAACATATCTATAGCGATGTCCTCAGCTGAGCTTCTAGTCTCAGTCTATGGGCATCCATTCTAATATTCTTCCGTAATAGGATCGGCATACCTGGGATTACCATACAATTGAATTGAAAAGGAATCTTCCCTTCTCTAGTTCTACCCTTCTTCTTCTTCTACCCTGACCGTCTGCTTTTTTAAAGCCGTGAAGTTTGATCCTTCAGCTTTATCTTTTATCGCCTTCAAAAAGAAGGTGAAAGTGTTATTGGAATGTCTAAATTAATTCATAAAATCAATGGGCCTCTACACATCAGGTTGAAATTGGGTGGCCTTTGAAGCTAAGGATCCTCCAATTTAATCTACCGTAGGGCCCAGCCGCCTCACAATCAAATCAATTGCATTACTTTATGAACACGTTTATGTGGTGTCTGAAACCCTTGAGGGAGAAGAAATACCTTGGTTCGACCCTTAATCTTAGATTCCTTAACATTTGGTTCCTAAATAACTATTACTCGGATAACTTTTGGAAAATCTTGGACTTTTATTGGTTTTTCCGTATGGTTTCCAACACCTAACAAACGTTAGAATCGCTAGCCTTTTTAATGTTCAGCGATCGTCCAGTGGGTCCCTTCAATCGCTGTCTTGTCACGCAGCAGTTGTAACGGGCCGAAATATGTCAATACGTGTAGCAAAGATGACTTTATGTAGGCGTGGATTTTCTCAAACAATAGAGAAGACTTTCCAGATCTGGGAAGTTAAAACACATATAAAAAACAGATTTAGCGTTATTTAGGCGAATATATTTTTTGAGCTCCATTTCACTAGATATGTTCAGAGGTTTTTGAGAAGGGGTAATACTCGAATCATCCAAGCTTGTTCGGTCCGACGTCAAGTGAGTACGGTCTTGGGCTGAACAAGGCAGTTTTCGACCTAGTTATAATTACCAGAACTGTTGTGTTTACAAACTAATATTAGGGAGCGATTATTTTTTTCGGTACCACTTTCAATTACGTCGCTCTAGGGTAGAGGTGAGGTAGCATCTGATCAGTTGACGTCAGTCGTGTTTTTTGACAGAAGCGCGCATTGTTCGGCTCTTTAGGCTTTTGAGTATGAAACAAACATAACTGTAAGTCAAAATTTCCTGATTTAAGGAATATTTTTGATGTTTCGCTTCGCGATTTAGAAAGAGGTTTTTTTTAAAGAATGACGTCATATTGACGTCATCAGCGAGCACACGAAGGCTTTAATTGGTAGAATGGCAAAAACCCATTGTTGGGAGTAGTTCAAAGGATAACCGCTTATTGACTTTTATTAACTACGGGGCACAGAGGGAAGTGGCGTGAACCGTAAGCAAAATTTTTAAGGTGATAGGATAAAAGCAAGTTCTGATTGAGTGAAATTTAGCAAAGCGTATAAAAGAAATCTTGACGCTGTGATGGTTGTTGGTTGAGTCTCAGTCTCTCAACCTCGTTGCCTTGGGTTAGTTCCGCTTGGCCATGGATGTTTGTGTTCGTCTTTGTGCTGCCTCGTGACTGAAGGCTTATCACTTGCGCATCACTTAGTTTGATGGTGAGATCAGGAATCAGGAAAAAAATACTAATACGAAGAAGGGGCTACGTTCAAAAAGGGTTACCTAGGTTGCATATCCATCCGAAAGTATAGGGTCAAAATGAACAGAAAACGATAGTGGAGATAAAAGGGATTTCGAGGACACTTCTCTGACTGTTTTTTTTTGGCAAGATTTTTTTTCTAATTCAACTAGGCCGAGAGATGGCGGAAATGGGATATGCATTGTGCCTCATGACATTTGAGTTGAGAAGATAGGGATAGGAGTAGGGACGGATTCTTTTAAATTTTCGGCTAAGGCCTGTTTCCAGAAACCTTGCGTTTTCCAGTATCGCAAAAGTTTCCCCCAAATAAAAGCTGCATATTCCGATAACAATCGAGCTGAATGAAAGGAATTCTGGCGAGTGTTCCTCATCCTAACTGAAAGGAAAAGCAATGGGTTGGTGTGAAGGGCATTGCAATACTATGTAATACCTGAACGCAAAGGAGAAGATGGTTTTCGATAAGTCTTTTTAGGTTGCTTTTTTATGGCAACATCAAAATGAAAGTCCATTAACAAATTAGGATAGGGCTTTACCAATACCATTGAAAAGTCTTAAAACGTTCGCTCCGTATTGGGCAGGCTGAAAGAACTTATTCGTAATTGTAGTCAAGGCACAATACCCCTAGTTTTCAATAGACCATTGCTAGCTAACAACTGGCAGAATTCGAGAAAAAAAGTGGGAGAATATATTCCTCTCCAATTCCCCACGTCATATGCTCCAAATGTTGCACCATCGAACCACAATTCATTTTAATCCTTTGGAGGGAAATTCATTTTCTTCTGAATTTATCTATAGTGATGAAATACGGGTAACGATTTTGTCTATTTGGGGCGAATATTTGTAACTGCCCAGCAAATACGCATCAAAGAATAGCTAAAACCGCAATTGACTCATGAAGGAAGATAGGGAAATCCATGAACGAGATGATAGTCCTTGGCGTGGATATCTCTTTACTTAGTATCCCGATCAAAGATGTATGGTATTATCTGGGAATAGAACTCCTCGAAATCGAGGATTCACGACAATCAAAGTAGAAAGTGCGTCAATACATTAGACTAGCTATTTTATGTATGGATGAAGGAGAACTACTTCACTTTTAGTGGGACTTCAATATACGCGGAGAAAAAAATATTCCCTTCTTGGCCTTCACTGTAAACGTGAAATTCTTCCTAAAGCCAAAAATGCTCGCTTCAAAAGCAAAGGACATGTGCCACGAAGAAAAAAAATGAATATAACGACAACTTTATAGAAAAATTCATCATCATCATCAACGGCGCAACAACCGGTATCTGCGGTAGGCCTGCCTTAATAAGGAACTCCAGATATCCCGGTTTTGCGCCGAGGTCCACCAATTCGATATCCCTAAAAGCTGTCTGGCGTCCTGGCCTCTGCCATCGCTCAATCTTAGGCAGGGTTTGCCTCGTCTTTTTTTACCATAGATCACCTACCATAGATATTGTCCTTATAGACTTTCCGGGTGGGATCATCCTCATCCATACGGATTAAGTGACCCGCCCACGGTAACCTATTGAGCCGGATTCTATCTACAACCGGAAGGTCATGATATCGCTCATAGATTTCGTCATTGTGTAGGCTACGGAATCGTCCATCCTCATGTAGGGGGCCAAAAATTCTTCGGAGGATTCTTCTCTCGAACGCGCCAACAGTTTTGGAAAAGTGCCCGGCGTTTTATGCTATTGAAGTCACCGGGGAAGGATAGGGCTTATCATCTGATCTATAGCGGCTTTTGGCATTTTACAAAGTTCTGGAGAGTATTGGGGTCCACCACCTGCGAACAGAAGCGAAGCAGTGTCTGATGAGCTGCCTCTGCACTGGTACGAAACCGTAAGCCGTCTTCGTTCTCTTTTAAAAAAGTATTCGTTTAAGGTGTCAATGAGCATCTATGGTTGATTTTTAAGCACGGTTGTCCGCAGCGATATATTGTAAATGCCATTATCTGATACATGCTGATGTCGCGTAAATTAAATTTGAGTGTAGAATGCAGTGCGAACGAGGACGATTTTCATATCCTTGTTGAAGGAAACGTTCAAATTAATCTTAAGCAAGGCAGATCTGAAGAGTGTCTTCTGCTCTCGATGAGACTGTAAGTCATTTTTTTAAAATTGTATGTTTCATCAAAAAGAGGGGTCGTGGTCCAAAAAAATGTGAGAAAATTAAGTCCAATCGGTACGATCTTGATAGTGGACTAGAACACCCTCAATCCTAAAGTAAAGAATTAGTCCATATGCTCAGGAAATCGATGAGCGGTAAAGGAGATCTTAACAGAAGGCCCATCAGATCGTTAAATACAGGATTGTACACGGTATATGTCACGTAAGGGTCTCTTTTTTTGCGTAAATGTATGATGACTGAACGGAGCGAGAATCTGCTTTATGCCCATTAATATGTTGTTTTGAAGCGTAGTATTGTTGGGTGTTTCTCCTCGTGATTTAGACTACAGGATCAAGAGGGGCGCAAAATGGCTGCATGGCGGAAACTCATACGACTACATGTCTTCTATGTCTTTTATATCTATCCGGCATAATCTGCTTTCCGCATTCCACACGACCTGGGCGTTCATGTAGTGAATGGTACCTTTGATGTAATGCGGATATGTTGCCTTCTAACGACGTAAGGACCTTTTCTCAGGTGAAATATTCGTAGGCGACAGCCAAAAGTTTCATCTGTTTTTTGTTAGCGCTCCCCTGCCTTGTCTAATGTGCTGTTCGAAATCATTGGACGCGAAACCTTTGATAAACAACAAATGGAGCAGCTTCAAGTGCCAAATTAGGGAAAATTGGGATCGCGCATTTGTTAACAGCTGCGTTGTCCTGGTGAAGGACGATTCTTTTCTTCTTCATGCAGGCCCTCTTTTCGCGAATATTTGCATCCAGTTGTTTAAGAAGGCAAGCATAATATTCACCTGTAATTGCTCTGCATTTTTCCTGGTAATCAATTAACAGGATTCCTTTCAGATCCCAAAAGACACTGGCTATGTCCTTTCCAAAAATAGGGTCGACCTTCGGTTTCTTTGGGGCTTACATTCACTACTTCAACTGCTATTTTATTTCAGGCGAGGATCAGAGTCGACTTAAACTTCTGGTAACTGATGAGTTTGTTTGAAGGTTGTTCGATAAAGAACCAGGAAAGTTATGACCGCACAATGCATTGTTTATCCATTTAATGGAAAACGCAAACTACTTGACAGAATGAGCTGAAGCTAGTGATAAGACGGCGAAAATTTCGCTGATTGGAACGCCATCCCTGTGCTAGGGCGAGGATTTTTCACTTTATCCTCGTATTGTATTCAGAGCAGTATGTCATCATTGGGAAGACTTGGCTGTAGTTGGTAGCGCTAAAGGGATTCCAGTGAAGTCATTGGAGAGTGTCATTGGCCCGTGGTCAAGGGAGGCGATCAGATTCAACTTTACAAAGCCTTATTTGGCACCATGAGAATCAGATGGCTCTTTTGAAACATATGCTCCAGAAGAATTCTTCTTCCATGTTGCGGGCTGAGGAGGGAACGCATGGAATTCTGCTTTACAGTTAAACCATACCCTTTAATTACGACAGAAATATTAGGTAGGCCTCACATTCACTGAGACGAATGCTGAACCTGCACTCAATAGAAACCAACGCTGCTGTGGTAATCATGGTGAGGATTTGATTGTGATTCCCAAATCGATGGTTGCCTGAAGGAGATCGCGGGTTTATGGTTATGCAACAGGTATACCAGGACTTTCATACCAGAAGTATCTAGAGTTCAGTAAGTGTCAGTAAGATTAGTTTCGGTAGGTACAAATTGGGATTTTTCTTATTGTTGATGGTTATATCCTTGGGAAAAGTATGTTCGCTCTTTTTTTAAACTCAATGCACCCTATACTTTATAGAATGTACAAGATTTTACAGACTCCCGTAAAATTTCGCGGAAATATTATAGCTTTAAATGTTTTTCCTTAAATAGCTTGTGACAGGAAAACCGAATCAATTTTAATGAGGACTCGGATTTTAAAGACACTTTTTACCTGAAAAAATAGGCGATATCTGATTCTACTTGTTATTGGTAAAACTAGTCTTCAAACGTTCACAAACAACCATGGCTGGAGCTGTAATTTGAGTACCATCTCGAATTGAGGTCATGACCTACCACCTGGGCTAGTAAGTTTTGTCTTTCAAATGCAGTTTTTGTTTCAAAGTGTTATGCATAATTTATCGGAAATAAATATCCAAAGCTATAAAATAAATCCAAACACGAAACCGAGGAAATCAACTGTACACACGCTAAACACTCCTTAAAATTAGTTTGTCCCCAATTGAAGAACACCCACTTTGTCCCCTTAGTTAGCTTTTTAGATCGTGCTTGCCGATGATGTCTAATAGATTTTCCACTTTGATGATTTTTCTCATGCCATGTCGTTGTTTCCCGACCATATGATGGAGACAAAGATAGTGATGTTGATGACTAAGATGACGACGATGATGATGATAATGGCAGTGGCGATGATGTGGAAAAAGAGGGCGATTCAAGAATCAGATAAGTCTAACCCGTATTCGGGGCGCAATGCAGCTATCTTGAAGGAGGAAAACGGTTCTTGTAAGTCGTTGAGCTGAGTATTAAGTATTGTTCTGGAGCAATAGTCCATGAAGAAAAGTTCAAAAACACGGAAAACTACAAGAAAGTTGATGATATGTTGACGAGTGCATTTCATGTAGTGGAAATTTATCGATAGTGTCTCAAATAATTCTGGATTTAAAAAGAGAACATTGATCTCGTAGCCACTCTCAGATTATCCGAAATAAAAAAAAAATCATTGCTTTGTTTATTAAAGTGAAACCGAACATGTTCGGACAGACAGGTCAAAGTTGCTGAGAATAGTCCTTCCTAGCTCCGGAGAAAATTGAAGTTGTCGTCCTGACCAGGGAGGAGGCTCCCGCATTCATCCCTGTTCACATTGTTGACACCATGATCTTGTTAAACTCGGCGGTGAAATACCTCGGCATCATGATAGACCTCAAGATAAGCTTCTTTGAACAGATGTTTGCGATTTTCCGGCTGATGTGCAATGTGGGATCTCCTTTATCCAGCAGGCGTCGGTTGCGGATAAGCGCGAATCAGTCCGTTTTTCTTTACGGTTGCGAAATATGGGCTGACTCCTTCAGTAAGGAAATGTTCATACATAGCGCAAGTACGAAGACAAGATGCTCTGCATTCTCCTACCATATCGTTTCGGAGCCAGCAGTGATGGTGGTAGTGGGCGTTAGTCCGACCACTCTTCATACTGCCGAGCGGAGGCTTATATAGCTCAGTCGCCCAACTCCATTTATTGTAAGGATGTGACAGACGTTTTTCTTCTGCAGAAGGTGGGAACCGCAACGCCACCACTTTTCGGTGGAAGGGTGACCTGAGCCCCTGGACACCATAATTGAAGTCATTTTTCGGAACAGGACATTTGGAGCCGAGAGTCACGTTACACTCAAGGTGAAATGGAGGGAGATGTATAGGAAAGATACCAACGTCGCTGAATCTCCCTGAATCCACGGATTTTGCTCCTATATTAAATAGACCTGGCCTCAGGTAACGTGTTAAAGTGTTGCGGCCGAAATTCATACACGTGTGACGGCCTCTGTCGACGAAACTGCAGCCGAAACAGTTGACAGCCTGACAGGAGGGCAGGCGCGACGGTAGGCACTTTACGTTCGGAGGTAGATCTGGATAGCAGTCACGAACAAGGTCCACTTCCCAAAAAGGACATTCGGCTAGTCGCACGTCGGGACCCAGCGTAAATACGGACCGCAAGTGACTGAATGTACCACAGAATGCAGTTTCAACGCTGCGAAAAATTAGACTCGTTGGGTGCCTCGACGACGGTGATGTCGGCTATCCCGGTACCCCGTCCAATTACATTGACACCGCAAGACCTACGACTGGTTGCCACGGACTCCTCTCCCATCCGCATCTATGGCTATAGGCAGGGGACGTGAGCCTTGGATTACGTCGAACTTTTTCGTGGGGATTTGTTCTGGCGGACATTAGCACTCTCATTTTAGGCGCAGACTTCTTGTATCACTATAGGCTGTTGGTGGACCTGCAAAGCAAAACTTTAATAGACCCCGCAACGTCTTTAAAGTCGGCAGGGAAGATTTCTGCTTGTGCTGATAACACTCTTTCTATAGTTTTGGGGGACGATGCTGACCATTGAATTCGCGAAATTCACAGGATATATTACAACATTACTACTGAAAGTAGTTTCTACCAGCCGGTTAAGCATGATGTGCAGCACCACATCAACACTACCGGCTTCTCGATCCTCTCAAAGGTGCGTCCTCTGTCACCTCAGAAGCTAGCTGTTGCAAGGAAAGAGTTTGATGATTTAATGGAGCAGGGTATTTGTAGACCTTCCAATAGTTGTTGGTTATCTCCACTTCATTAGGTCCCTAAGCCAAACGACGAATGGAGGCCATGCGGAGATTACATGCGTCTGAATGCTCACACAATTCTCCCCCGATTTCGCGCATTCACTTACAAACTCCCGTATTTTTACGACCTTGGATCTAGCCAAGGTGTATCACCAAATCCTTGTTGTTCCCGAATACGTACCGAAAAAGGCTATTTGCACACCTTTCAAACTCTTCGAATTCACCAGGATGACTTAAGGCTGATGCAAAGCTACGCAGACATTCCAGAAATTCATCCACTCTGCCCAACGAAACTTAAATTTCTCTTTCGGATACATGATGATGTTTTGGTCCCTTCTTCCGAATTTGAGCATTTGGACCATCTCGAGTGCATTTTGCAACGTCGTCTTGATGCCGGATTCGTTTTAAATGTTGAAAAATACAAATTCCTACAGGAGCAAATAAAATTTCTTCATCACAGGATTATCCCTGA
Source organism: Hermetia illucens (assembly GCF_905115235.1). NCBI lineage: Eukaryota > Metazoa > Arthropoda > Insecta > Diptera > Stratiomyidae > Hermetia > Hermetia illucens. The sequence continues at coordinate 145,653,897 of NC_051852.1, forward strand.
CGGAATCCAACTTGAAGGAAGGAAGGTTGAAGCGAATAAAAACTTTTCCTTGCCAAACACGGTGAAGGATTTCCGAAGGTTCCTGGGCTTGTTATATTTCTATCGTCTTGCCCAAGGCCGCTCATCCCCAAGCGATCCTCAACGCTTTTTTGTCTGGGGCGAAAACCAAAGACTCCCGAGAGGTTGTATGGATTACTGAGCCCATCCAGGCGTTTGACACGGTCAAATAACAGCTTGCTAGACTACTGGTATTTCCTCAGTCAGATGCACCGCTAGCCGTGGCAACCGTTAAGTTTCTTTTCGAAACCTCTCAACCCATCTCTCAACGGATCTACAGCGCCTAGGATCGTGAGCTACTCCCCGCGTACCTCTTCATCAAATACTTTCTTTTCTCACTTGAGAACAGGCCGTTCACATTGTTCACGGACCATAAGCCTGACAAAACGCCCCCTCGCCAGCTTCGATAACTGAGTTTCATCAGCCAGTTTACTTTTGATATCCAATACTTGTCTGGAAATGACAACGTCGTTGCAGACGCTTTGTCTCGAATCTCGGAGGTCACAGTCCCCCCTGCGAAGCCTCAGACAAACCACTCATTCCGGCCGATTTTCGCAGAAAGATATTTCACGCAATACATGATTTTGCGCACCCAGGTATTAGGACGACGAACCGGTAAGTCACTGGAAATATTTCTGGTCGGCCATGAACAAGGACGTAAACACCTGGGCCAAAAAATGCATCGCATGCCAAAAGTGCAAATTAACAAGCACGTAAGAAAAGATGTAGGCGTATTCCCCTGGTCGACCAAATGCATGCCCTTTGCGAGACTCGCACGGATACAAGTATTACCTCACAATCATAGACACGTTTACGCGGTGGCCTGAAGCAATACCTATGACTGACATTACGGCACAATAGTGTGCCGAGGCGCTTTGTCGACAGTGGATCCCGTTCTTGGTGGACCAGCCGTAATCATTATGGATCAGGGTACCTTGCATGCAGTTTGAGTTTACTCTTTTTTCGGAGTTAGGCAAGCTCGTAGGTTTCAAACGTCAGAAGACTACTACATACCATTCGCCCTTCAATGGGGTGCTGGAACGTTGGCACCGGACACTAAAGACCGCCTTGATGCCATGCGACGATCCATCGTGGTCGCAATCCTTGCCTTTCGTCCTCCTTGGCCTTTGGACAGCGCACCGACAGAATCTTCGCCTCCCTGCCGATCCTGTGCTGGACATCGGAGCAGAGTCAAGCGACTCCTGCATGCTAAGTCTGCTCAGACACGCGGTTTCGAAGCTGCGGCCGATTCCACCGTCCCGACACACGGCGCCGGAGGTCGACAACCCCAGAACCTCGAGATATATTCACAGGTCTTCATTCTGGTGGATGCTCCTCGGAGGACGTTGCAAACACCATACGAGGACCCCTTTAGAGTTCTGTAGCGAGGGAAGCACTCCTTCAAGCTTCAAGTGGGTCTCCTTGTCGAAGCTTAACGGCCTTCTATGAACCGGCAGACGCTTCAAAAAAGTGCCCGCGGAGCGTTAGGTCCACCCAGTAACCCTACGGCGGGATGACGTGGTTGGTTTGCTCCGCTGAACCCGCACGGTTTCAGCTGGGGGTGGAGTGATGTAGCGGCACATCAGAGGCGCGAACTACGAATACATCGCCGTGGTGAATTCGCCTCTGCCGACGCAGAAAACTTGCAATTTTTGGTCTATCTGAAAATACATTTCTTCAGATAAGCTAGAAATTATGCATCCAACGATTATTGGTTCAAAGATTTTTCTGATTTATAAATTTATGATGACCAAGCATTTTGACTGGCAGAACATTTGAACATTGAACATTGCGTTAGGCTTTCATTAGACGTTCCCAAACTGAATCTTATCTGTAACAATCGGTCATCTAAAGAAAGAAGAGGAAATGGACCCGACCAGCATCATCTCTTCTATCAAACCCCATCAATCGATTGTCTACTAGATAAAGAGTTCCCGTCTAAGCTTCTCCGCATCTTAACTTTCAACTCGTTGCGGGGCCTGAAAACATTGTCGTGATCCACCGAGCCAATTATACGCTAAATTATCATTAAAAACGTTGGAACATTAGAAAACAACTGAACCGAAACCAAAGAGGACAAAAGATAATCAGTTAGATAGTTGCCGCCGCCACATGGGACCAACCGACAATGATGACGCTGAGCCTGATGATGATGATAATGACGATGATGAGAAAGCCGATAAAACATTTCATTTAAGGAAAATTAACACACAAATGCGGGAACCACTTATCGCGGCAGGAGTAAAAACTTCTTAAAAGATACTGAATGTTATTGGCTTCTATCGTATCTTGTATCGAACATGTTTTAGTATCTCATGCATTATATTCGATTTTTTTAGGAAGGCTTTTATGATGATGGTTATTCTTTTCCTGGTTTAACCGCTTTTGGAATTTCGATTAACACATGATACGCGGTAGGTGCCCCAGTCGGAACAGTCTTACAGTGTACCTGAATGTGTTACTAAATCGCTTGAACAGTTATTCTTTAAAGGTCCTAGGGAGCAGTGTCTTATGACCTTTGTAGATACTCTTCTGGAAGGTATGCTATACTTTATTCTTATGCTTCCTATCATATTTTAAACACCTCCCCCGCCATCCACGTCTTAAACTTCTATCACATTTCGATCATAAAAGCATGAAAATCGATTCTGTCGTTAGATACACTCTGGAAAATTCTCATCAAAATGTATCACACGATATCGATGACCCAGCAGGAGACTTGTATTGATAATACGAAAAACTAATATTTTGATCGTTCTGTCTATAATACCTTTTGTAGGTTGTGTTTTTTTTTCTGGGAAGCATAGGAAACAATAATAATTTCAAATGAAATGGATCGAACCAAATTTCATCCTATCAGGAATAGCAATGGCCACCTCAATCCGGAAAAGATTCGTATCAGATACTGAATTCTTGATGGGCGATTTGGAATATTCTGTGGAAATTCCATTTGTTTGTTTCTTAATGATATTGGATATTGGTGAGACGATCGGTGTACATATATTTAGAATGGTGGAAAGACAAAACATTTGTGTTTATGTGCTCAGCTACCACCAGGGCTTATTGCAAGATAGCAAGAGATGAGTAAGAAATTGGATTGGATTTGAAATTTATTTCGGATTACCTGGGGGAATGATACTATTGTATAATAGTTACTACGAATAAACACTCTTTGATCTCATTGCAATTAATTCAATTCTCTGCACTCACCGTACTCAGCTATTTATGGGAGATGTTTTGCTACATACATACATATGTACAAATAATCTAGTTGCACTTCTCTGATTACTACAATAGTTAGTAATTACTCCTTATGGAAACAGTCAGAGTTAAAGGAAGGAAAAGCCTGTCCCGGGGTAAGGACCATGCGGCTTTAGGTAGGACCAAGAAGACTACATAGAGAAGATTCGTCTACCGGCACATTGCTTGAATTTATATGGTGTAAAAAATCATTGCACATGTTGCACCTTCTCCCGTACATGAGCGAGAGAAATTTCAACCTTTTACCCTGGTATCAGTGACGTCTCTTTGACGCAGTGCGTTGTTGTGTGGCCATGTAGTTGCAAGCACATGACTTCGAGTGCAGCTGTTTATGGCTTGTTAGAGTGGATATTACGGAGGTTTTTCTTTGTGGGGCAGGTGAAAATGCTCAAAACATAGTGGTCTAAACATGGTATTGAAATACCCTCCCCTGCCATCATTAGACAATACATAATGGGGCGGGGTTGACCCACTGTAGTTATGTTTCCTTTCTTCTATGAGTGGCGCTCGTAACCATGTCTCGCTGACCTCTTCTGCTTTTCGCTGTTTATCTTGGATCGATGTATCTCAATCTTCATGGCGTGCTAGCATTCTCACATTCTTACTGGTGATAGCGTTTCACTTAGAATTTCCTTTAGGTTTCTCCTTCCTAGAAGGAGGTTCTTGATATCATCCTAATAACCGACAATACGATTCTTACGGTGGAGATCTCAGTTGGATACTTTTCAGTCTAGATCTCGCAGCAGAGATCTCCAAACCGTTCAGAGACCCCAGGAGGATCGACTGGAGAAAGTTTGATCAAGTAATTAAGAACAAACTCTGCGGTGCGTGAATTGGCACCACAGACGAACTTGAGTCAAAGGTCGGGACTTTGGAAAAAACATTCGATACCGCCTTTAAAGTCTCTAAACTGGTTATTCATTAGTCCATAGTGGGGTGACTACACCTGGTCTCGACATGTCGCAGGACTTAGTGATTGATCCACTTCGGAGAAGTTCGACGATCCTGCGATCTCCTTCGAAATCAACGTTGATAAAGAAAGGAAATCAAAGAATCTCCCGGAAGGCTATTAAATATGGAAGTGCTCAGTGGGAAAACTAAGCAAAGGAGCAGTGTCAGAATATGGACAAATAATCGTTTGCCCTACTCGGAGGAAAGTTGGTAGAGTTATCCGAATTCATAAAGGAGAAACACAATGTGCACCAGGCCATCAAAAACATGGTCCGAGCCAATAGTGCCAAGGACGAAAAAAATGCCTCGAAGAAATCAAGCGTCACCCAGGCAGCACAAGTTACACCCCCTCAAAATGCAAAGGGAGGTAAGCTTGAAAAGAGGAGTAGAGAGGGCGCAAACGATTCGCGAAAAGACAAAAAGGGGAAGGCAAACAAAGTGACCAAACTCGTGGAAACAGCGGCGCGGCTCGAATCGACCCAAGGAAGGTAGACCTCCAAAAAGGAACCAAGGAAGTATGGACCAAGGTTGGCGGCAAAAAAATGCGACACATGAAAAAAGATTACGGCCCGAAATGATTATCATATCCAGAAAAGGTGATATGACTATCGCCCATATCCTCAGGAAGGTCAAATCCGATCCTGAGCTGATGGATCTTCGAGCAAACATCACCCGACGCTCCCAAAAAGGAGATTTGGTGCTGGAGCTGAAGAAGTCTCCGGGCAAAACGATTTAAAATGTCCTCGGCAAGGTGGAGAAGTCCTATGGAGAAGACGCACAATTATGGGCCAGAAAGCAGGAGATTGTTAAACAATGTAAGGTTATTTACGAAATCATGACCAAGGAGGAAATCCGTGACACCTTAGAAAAGCAGTTCAGACCTTTTAGTTGGCAAGTTTCCGCAATCAGAGGACTGTGGAAGACTTATGGAGGCATGCAAACGGCAACTATAAGCTTACCAGGTGAAGTAGCGATCAAGGTTGGGTTCTTTGCTGACTCAGGGAGTAGGTGTCCCTAAAGCGCTGATTTAGATGCCTGGAATTTGGCCACATAGCAACGAAATGCACCGCTGACTGTGAAACGTCTAAAAGTTGCGGAAAATGTGGGGGAGAAGGTCATATGTTCAAGGAGTGCAAGGCTGAGCCTGAATGTATGCTTTGCAAGGGGAAAAAGAGCCTCATCTGTCGGTACGTTGCAGGCAGCAGCAGATGCTCAGTGTTTAGGAGAGCTTTATATGCAGCAAAGAAATGAGAGTAATACAAATCAACCTTAACCACTCCAAGGTAGCGCCAGACCTTCTCTGGCAGACCATCTAGAGGACGAGAATCAAAGCTGCCATAATCAGCGAGCAATAATAAGAGCGGTGCCTGGATTACAGATGGCAATATGGAAGTCGTCTGGAAGTCAAGCCATTCAAGAAGTGATGGAGTTTCCAGAAGGGGGACTAGTCAGGAGGATAGCTGAATTGGAACGAATGCTAGGTATGCTAGTCTTAGATGCACGAAGTGGAAACCCCAAAATCATTGCGGGTGATTTTAAAGCGTGGGCGTGGATTGGGGCAGTCAAACTATGAATACCAGGGGCCATATCCTCCTCGAAGCTTTCGCGTAGCTAGACTTCATCGTCAACGGCGTAACAACCGGTATCCGGTCTAGGCCTGCCTCGGTAAGGAACTCCAGACACCCCGGTTTTATAGACTTTCCGGGCTGGATCATCCTCATCCTTACGAATTAAGTGACAAGCCCAGCGCAACCTGTTGAGCCGGATTTTATCCACAACTAGACAGTCGTGATATTGCTCACAGATTTCGTCGTAGACTACAGAATCTTCCATCCTCATGTATGGTGCCAAAAATTCTTCGGAGGATTCTTGTCTCGAACGCGACCAGGAGTTCGAATTTTTTTTTGCTAAGAACCCTGGTCTCCGAGAAATATTTCGTAATCTTGCTTAGAATATGAATGGCCTTCTGATATTGGTTTTTCAGCAGGACTCAAGTAGACCTTCGCTTCTTTGCTGATTTTTGGTGGTGACATCCTTGTCAGCCTTTCTCTTTGGGGGACCCCCGACGTTAAAGGGTTTCGGGTTAGGAGTTTTATGACTGGCACTCCCTACCCGCAGCTCGACGGAAATGGTTTTCAATCTGGAAACCCTTAATCCGTCGGCTACTTCGCAGTTACTGCTGGCACCGACTGTACTGCCCTTGCTCGTCCTCCGATGGTGCACTTGACATTACCACCTATTCTTCCTTTATCTTTCTTTATTTGAGTCCATGTCTTGTTCCCCACGAGTAATGCGGGAAAAATTTTCACCCTGGTTGGTCTAGTTACCTCAACCATCCGCGCCAGGAAAAGTCGGTACAAGGCTGTCTCATTGCAAAAGTTGGCATGTTTTGCATTTACTGGAGACATACGATAAACTTCTCGGCCCCGAGTGGGAATCATATATTCGCTTTCTGCGATGCAGATAAAGTGCAGAGGCAACCATCTCAGCCAGTTTACTCCATCGACTGTTCCACGGTCTGTTAAATCGCTTCTTTTTATGTCAGACTTCGTGTTCCGATTACTAATCCACCTATATTGTAAACGATGCCTGTCATAACATGGCATTACTAGGCTGACTTGGCCTGGAAGTGTGACCTTTGTGACATTCAAAATTACTTTTGCGAAGTTTCTTACAAGCAAGGGTTCAGTTACTATCCTACAGTTTGCTTGGCACATAGCCTAGCCTTTTGATTTTCGTGGTTAAATTCTCCTTATTAACCTCTTGTCTATGTAGTATTCTGTCCAGTTATGCATCAACGACGCGATGGTTAGAGCACTGGTCTTCCGATCTCGATACCTTGGATTTGACTCCCAGTCGCCGTGGATGTTTCTGCACATTTTGTGATTGTTTTGCTGCTCTGAGTTTATCATGAAGCTGAAATATAGCCTTACTGCGGGGATGCACTAGACTCCACCAAGGAGTGAACAGGAGATAACCAACCGAACATCTAGTATTAAGTATGACACGCAATTTTCTTTTTTTTTAAGATATTGCCATGCTTCTGGCCCTTAATTAGAACCTCCTATTCCCTGATATGCCAATTCAGACAGGTTTCTCAGACACTTGCAAACTGCTACGAACGTTTGGACATCTCCTACTGATTCCTCGTTGAAAAAGACCTATCCGATGTGTCTGGGTTGTAAATATGAAGATGTCCTTTATTTAAGGCTAAATATGAAGATGTCTATTTAAGGTTAGTAGTAGTAGTAAAGGTATTTATGCTTCATAAGGTTTTCCTCAGTTTCCCGCCTATCCTTAAATGTTGATTTTTTTAAAGGCTTCGCAATCGTAATTTTTCGAGTGATGTCAGCCCATAATATCGACTTCTATTGGGTTATTTTTAGCGGTTTGGGAATTAGGTTTTGATGTAGTTCGTTTTTCTCGTCCTTGGCCCCTTTTTAATTTTATGTCAAGTTCCACTCGAATAACGTTGGAAATTTCCATACATAACTTGCAAGGACGCAATAACATTTCCCATTCTGTACCCTATTTGCTAATCACTATTCCATTTCATAATTCCCCACTGCATTCTCAAACCCATTCAACCGAATAATCTAAATCAAATGAAAATTGCTCTCTGATAAATATTTCAAATCCTGAAGCCATTGCCCGGATCAATTCGATGAAATCTCGAACACTTGAAATAATTGCTTAATTAGCTTGAATACCCCCTGATGAATGCCAAACCAAAACATTCAACATAGTATCGCGTCGAATTGGACCCGGTCAATCGAGTTCATTGCTGCGCAATTTGTCTGCAGGTCAATCGATGGGTCACGGATATCTGCACTTTATGGTACATGCATGCAAACATAATGAGTAATATTTCATGGACTCGATTCGATTCCATTAACTTTCAAAAGCCCAGGTTGACATAAAACTTCAAAGAGAAAGTCTCCATTGTAGAATATCAAGCGGCCAAATTGGATGGTTCGTCGCCGCCATTATACACGACGCGGCCTCTATAATCTAGTGCTGATAGTATGCGATACAATTATTTGCACCACAACTAGATACACATAATAGATATTATTCACCACTTGATTGTTATGTTAGTGCAGTAGCGTATTATGGACCGGTGTTTCGGATACGAGAAGATGAGGTAAATTGGAAAATTTGAAAATAGATAGGATATTGCATGTAACTCCAAAAAATAAGGTACGTAACGTTTCAAATCGGGCCAACTTAAGGTTTGTACACTTTGTTGGTGTTGCGTCGACCTTACGAACCTTTGCTTCCGGTCCGCTTTGCGACACTCATTAAATGTAAAAAAACTCTTCAGAATGCTGAAGCTTCTCCACTATTATGCATCGTGCTGACAGTACTACATCAAAATAAAGTCTACCTGCCGCTTCTGCAAGTCCTAAAGTCCATTGCAGCTTATTGAGTGACTTTTACCCAATCACAATTTACGGCTCCAAATAGTACAACGTAAATGTGTGAATTCGGTGTTGCGAGCTAAAAAGTGTACATTTGATGGGCTTTAAGGACATGTTCGGTTGATTCCGGGAAGGAAGACTGCGGGTAGCCCAATAGTTAGAGGGCTAGGCTGTCACACGGAAGGTCAATGAGTATCACTATTAAAGAAAAGATGTTCACTATAAAATAGGAATGGACGCGATACATAAAACAGATGAAAATGAATATCAAAGTGACAGGCTAGTTGGGCGACTGTATAAAGTATTCCGACTACCTTATCCTAGCGAACATCTGAACTCCAGCTAGCTGCAATGGTGACTAAGCTTTATAAACGCTAGTTCGTACAGGGCGGGACTCTCTTTCAGGGTAGTGGACACCGAGTTAACTTTAGTTACAATGGCAAACTTTTATATTTTAGGGAGCCTTGCCCGGCTTTTGCATGTATGTTAGGCAACAGCTGGATTCTGAAAGGTCTCATTATCTCTTACATGGGGCTATTCCAAAAGGACTATTCTTCCGGACCATCAAACATAATAACAATTTGGATATAATCTTCATATGTGTGATTTTTCTTCTGAAAATTGATGATAGATGAATGGATCGTTTACAGACGATCTAAATGAAGTAGCAAGTGCTTCACTACGTGGGAATACCGATGAGACCATGCTGTTCAAGCGAATGAAGATTGTTATAAGGGACCTCACTTGCAAGAGAACGAAGAATACTGCCAGCGGTACCTTAAATACTACTGAAAAGTTAAGTGCAAATTATCTGCAGGAATAAATGAATACTGCGAGTTTCTTATCTAAGCAGTGACATTTCTGGAGGTTCGTGGCCAAATCTGTTAGATTTACGGACAAGGTGCTCCCCAAGTCCGAGTAGTACATCAATAGTTCCGGCCATTTGTATTGCTTTGGCTTACCAATTACTTTTAAACCTATATGCAAGTAATCAAAGGATTGCTGGTGAACTAAGTGTGCTTATCATAGCATCGCTGCCTAGGTCGATAACTGGATGTCAAATTTGCTTACTGAACCATTCACTCAAACGACTTTGGGTCTACAATCATTTGCTGAAGTGGTTCAAAACCAATTGCCATTGGAGATTAGAAATCCAGCACTTATGACAGTGTTGAGTAAAAACGAGCATAGAAAAGGCCATCTGAAGTTCCAAAAATGGTTCTTATACCCTATTTACTAATAAATAAGTGAACAATCTGTTGCTGAGAGATGCAATTAGACTAGCTATTTTTGATTGGGCCTGTTTTCGTAACCAGTGGTAAAAATTAAGAAAAAGCGCCTAGGATCGACGAAATGCGAAGGGCGAAGGAATATCTTTGTTAGCCTAGTAAAAGTTGAAGTACTTTAGCTGGCAAGTGCTCATTCATCCACAATTCAACCCTAAAGCGCACCAACTTTGACGGAAAAAATAAACCCAGTTCGAAGAGTGACTGTGAAAATATGAAAAGTTCTTCTTGGATGAAAGCCACGAGTGCTTCATAAGTAAGGAATTATGGCTCTAACAACAAGTGCTGAATATGCATATTTTAGCGAATCATTTTGAAGTAAATCTCACGATGAATTTTGGAATAATGGCTTTTAATTAATAATACCAATATACCACCAAAGTAAAAAGTCTATAGAATGAATCCCGTTACGAAGTTACCGCAAACTAATTAATTTTAACAATCCATTACAATGGACCCTAATTAAAGAAGCAAACAGCAATAAATAACATCAAATAATGCATCAATATTCAGCCATCCATCCCCAAATCTTGCTCTAAAGACCTTTAAGTTACCTGTACCTGTATGTATCACATGATAGACTCTAAAGAGCACCGTAAGTGCACATTTTTTAAGGTCATTGTGAAAACGCCTAGAATAAACAATAGAGCAGTCAATACGTTAAGCAAGCATTCATTTATATAGCTGGAGTAGCTTGTTTAAAGATTAATGACAGCAAACAAACCTGGACCTGAATTATATTTTGGGATATACGAAAAATTTGGGAAAATCGGAAACATAGTTGGATAGAACTGGCCAGTTAGTAATGGAAGAAGTACGCGACTTCAGGTATTTTCAGAATATTTGATTATGGAATTGGTCAGAGTCCTTGAAACATGACTACCGGAGGACTACTTGGAGATATGTATATGTCATTTTAATTGATAGCAGACTCATAACTACGACTTTGTTCCAATAATTCAGCAGCGTTATCAGCATTGAACACCACATAGAGCCAGTTAATGTGAAGCTATCACCAATAATTGCTTTAATTTAAACGAGGGAGAAACGTTCTTGCTGACGTTGACATTATTTACAATGAGAGTTTGTCATACCAGTTCATCAATTGGCTGGCTCTATAATGGTGGGACTCAAACAGACTTTTGGTATTAACTCATCCCCGTTAAGTCTGCCATCAAAGGTTAAGTTACCAGGATTTACGAAGTCAATGAAGTCATTTTGGCAACCACAATCTTTTTGAAAAAAACACCAAGATTACGAAAGCAGCATTTTATTGCGCCTCGAGGAGAGGGACACGAAATCCTTAGAAGGACTTCTAACGGGCCACTATTGCCTGCATATATATCATCTGTTAAAAATCGAGTTGTTGTTCTCAGCCCAAGTCAGAAAAAGGTCGTTTTATATAAAGCCGCCTGGTTTCCGCCGTTTTGACACCTTCCTCAGACTTCAGACGGAAATACTTAAAATTCAGTTCCCCAAATGTATCGAAGTATTTATGTACCTTCTAATTTGGAGAGACGACATGAATGCAAAAGCCTGGCAGCGTCACAAGCAGGAAAACGTCTGAAAGGACGTTTCAGTTTTAACACCCTCCATTTAATAAACGTAACTAACCTACCTTAAAACAAGTCGGAAAATCGGAAGCTTGGCGCTTCAGGTATTAAGGTTTTGTTTGTTTCTTCTGTGTATTTGAATGCAGAACTATCCCATTTGTACGTTGTCCGTTATGTATATGCATTTAGCATGTCAGACTACCCACTTAAGTGTGGCATTGATATTTAGTTGCAGTAAAATGACACGGAAAAGACAACTTTGAGCTACTGTAACTTTGTGAGCAATAGTTTGATTATCTTGATCTATGTCCCAAAAAATATAGTAATATGCTATTAACTTAATTTGAGCAAATATGGAGAGCATTTTGAGGCCCGGACATCATATAGAGGCAGCTTCATGATTTTTTTCAGATTTCTCGGTTGGGTAGTTCCTAACAATGGGTCTAGTAAAGAAATGATCAATTTCGACACCTTCCACTCCCCGCCTTTCTAACAAATGTCAAAACTCAGACCGGCATCGAAAAGTACTAATAAAGACCTTTAATTTGATACCCAAAACGACTATATTCGGTGAAAAAAATTCAGATTCTCCTTTTGCATGTATGACGATCCCCCCTTCATCTCATCGTAGGAGGATGTCATTCACTGCATGTCTGGATGCGTGTGATAAACAGACAGATAATTATTGAACCGATTTTAATAAGGTATTTTTTTTCAAACAAAATCCTAAAAATGGGAAATTCGTAATGGTCATGATAACGCACCATTTCCGAGATATGTAATGAGTATGACCTAACAGGTAATTTTTAGCAGTTGTTGTTATCAAATTGCCGGTTAACTTAGCCTGAATATAGAGTCTGTGGTCGTTCTTCCAATTCCCTCTGTTTTATGAGATCCTGAGAGTTCTCCCTTCTAGCTACGAAGTTTAGTTTTGTTTTTCAATGTTTACCGTCACAATTTTTTCATTCCATAAATTTGAAAGCGGGTGCTCCACGTGTCGATAATGGATGGAACTTCATCAGGCCAAGATACTTGCGCTTACAAACAATTTCCTGATGATTAAATCATTGAAGATAATACAATATTGAACAAAAATTCGAAATCGGTTAGCTCTACTAGTCTGGTGATGCTAAAGGAAATGGTTTCGAGTTTTTGTTTCAACTATCACATCTTTACTCAAAGTATCTATTTATGTTTTGCTAATATTGGTCAAGATAGCAACGCAGCACTTTATTTTGTTGTTAGGAATCTATTATAAATTTACCCAAAGACGAACCAAGGCTCATCGCAGTGAGAAAGTTGCAAAACTCGAGGGAACTCCTCAAAACTTGGGGGACCTTATCGGAATTGAAGCAATGATTAATCTTAATCGAAATAGTGAAAAACGATGAAGGCCAAACTGAATATTAACGGGGAATGATTATGGTCAGCGTTGCGCTCGTCCAAGATTGTTACCCTGATTTGACTCAGGTACTCACAGCCGAATCGACTGGTATCCAAAGTCAAATCACGATACAAACCCCATTGCCACCAGTGAAATTTGAATCGCCATCTTCCGTACGACAACCTTGTGCTCTAACCACGCAGCTATCCGGACATGAATGGATATCAGCTTTATATTTGGAATGTAGATAGAAATGATATCAATCTTTCAACTTTGTCCCCGCTAAGGTTTCATGTGTGCTTAGTATATCTTCTTAACTTTAGTGGTCTTACGCCACGTTCTTCACAAAACAAGTGCTTCTGGGCAGACTGCCTTTTTCCATTCAATAAAATGGAGTTTCATGTCTTTGCCTTAGTAGCATTTACCAAGAATCTCGTCATTTTTGGCTTTCGCCTTGAAGAATAAACGTTTAGACGCAGTAAGAGGAGTCAATTAAGATTCTGAGGATATGGATTTTGGTAGCTAACTAATAAAAGGTGTTCACCTATATGTTCTCGTAAGTGCTTTTCTCTTGTATTTGCATTGCGTTTCAAAGTTTTAGATCTTGGAAGGATTGATTCCTAGAAATTTTTGTAATGTGAACCATTCGCCTGAAGGTTCCTTTGGACGACGTTTTTACAACTACCATTGCTAATTTACATACATATATATGGTTGCTTTTTACCCCTTAGTTGGGTATAACGCGTCAACCACACCTACACGCCATTGTTCGCGGTTACCTGGAATGCCCCTCAGCACCCCCTACAAGCCGTCTGCACTCCTTCCCTACTGTTCTGTGGCAAGTATCCTTGGAGCAACCTACTCGTCGGCCATCTTGGGAGAGCGGATTCCACTGCGTGGCGTAGCCAGCAATGCAATTATTGCCCCTCCTTAATGTGTGACTCATCGACTGCCAGTTTCGTCTTTCAAACACAGTGCCTACGAGTGTTTCAATTTTTTCTTTTGAAATAGTGTCAGAGCAACGTACTCCGATGATATGATGCAAACAGGTATTGAAAGAGGCTTGGAGTCTACGAGTGACAGTGAGGGTCACTTTCCATGTGCTAATACCATCTAGCAACAAGCATTTGCAAGTTTTAGACAAGGCAGCGAAAACGGAACGAGCGCTGTAAATACGTCGGCAACATTCAGTTAAGTGCAAGCGCTGGCAGTAACCACACTTTCTAGATGTAAAAATTGATCGACGCCTTTCATACTCTATCCATTAATACAGATACGGAGAGTGACGATCCGTCGGACTGAGAATCTTGGTTTTGTTGTGGTTTAACTTCAGTCCACCTCTATTTGCCTCTCTTTCCAAGTACAGGTCCATGACCCGGAGAGCGAACTGATGTCATCAGTATATTCGAGGTGTTTGAGGAAAGATGTCATTGTCCATTGAATTCCTCCACGTCCTCTGCATAAGGCAGCATTAAGAACACCACCGATATCAAGGAGAAATCAAATATCGGCTGAATTTGGTTTGGGCTTCAAAATCGTTCGAGATTTTATCTCGGTGCAGCATGTGACATTTTTTCGTCGCAATAATGGCTATTAGTTTCTCCGGAAAGCCCTTCCTACGTAGAGCACTCTAGATACACTCTCTGTTCATGTTGTCGAAAACTTTCTCCAAATAGGTCAAGAGCAATTGCAGCGAATATCGGAATTCTGTGCACTGTTCCAAAATGAGCCAGCTCTCTTTCGATCAAGCTTTCGAGATGTTCTTTGATGCGTTCTGGGATTATTTCAGGTATTATCTTGGCAACGGCAGGGAGTGGGTGCCTTTCCTTGGAATCTTAACGATCGTTCCTTCTTCTATTCTCTAAAAAAGCTATCGGATTCCTAAGATTTCGATGCGAGTGGAAGGTGGAAAGTGAATCACTGAGTTATTAATAAAAATGGTATAATGAATGAGGGCTGATTATACGATTAACCTAGGTTACATCTCCTTTTTCTTCAGCTTTTGTCCCGTTCATAAGCGGGGTCGAAGTATCAAGTATCCCAATCACATTCCTCAACTAGTTAGTATGGTAGAGTTTGCTTAGGCGTATGGTGACCTGAACCGTCAATGGTCGTCAATTTTCCCAAAGTAGTGCATAATGACACTAACTGTATCCCTACCAAAGAAGTAGATTCAGTAAAACTATTTCAAAAACGTGTGACAGCTTTAATGCTCCGACTATTGCCTTTTGCGTGTAATTTAATTTGATTATCGGATTAAGTCCTTTCAAACTAAGTATACTTAAATTTAAGTTGTCACACCATTCACTAAGTTTCATTTCCAAAAAGGCTTTTATTTAGTAAACCCACAACGTGGTTCTCCAAAGTTCCTCTATTCCAAAAATTTGCATCACAACGTTTTCCCCTATTTACTTCCTAATCACTAGACTGTATCGCGGTTTTGCCACCAAAGATTGTCAGTGGTACTACTGCCATTAGTAGTACCTAGTAGAACTCTGGCGTCAAAGTGTAGTGGAGGTTTCGCAGTTATTAAATTGTTGTCGGACATCCGTTGTGAATGAAATTTTGTCGTAATTACGCTCAACACTCCATCTATTTGCATATATAGCAAGCGGATGAATTTTCAAGATAACTAAGTGGATTGTCGGAGTCTACTGACCATGATGAAGCCTCGGGCGCAATTAATTTGCATATGCATACAAAAGGCCAGAATACACACATACACTGTCAATGATAAGTGACATCCTTTTGTAGGCTCTCTGTGCTCCTAGCCGAAGGATATTAATAATTACCATTAGAATATTACTGTCCTGTGGTTGAAGTTATTGTCAAGATATCATGTAATAGATATGAAAAGTGGTTATTGGCTAATGGTCCCTGGGCTATAAGGTGAAGTTTATGAAAATACTGCGGCACAGAGTAGTCAGTAGCTGCTGGAATTCTGTGATTAAAGCCGAACCAGAATTTAATACCATTACGTCCGATAATATGATATTCCCACAACATGCAATGAACTCTGACACTGCGTAGTAGCTATGCTAAAGGAAATTGGTATTCCGGCAAACCTATAAGCCTGGAAGGTGGGAGCCTTGGAGATTCTTCAAGGAACATTCCTGATAATGATAATCACTAGACCTCATCTAAGCACTCACCTAGGATGATCTCTCTAGACTCAGCATACGACCCTCATATATAACCTATCCTCAATAAACCATTAATGCAACACACTCGATATCTCAGAGGTTCTCAAATGGCAAATATGATTTCCACTTTGTTAATTGTGTCTTCAGAGTCATAAATCATCAGCTCAAGATCGCATTTCATGTTCCTCTTCTGATCGGTTCGACTGCCTAGTCTTAGTCCAAGATGGGGGTTTGAAGATCCTACGATCGTATGCATTCACAATCTTCATGGGACCACTCCTTAGCATTCTGAATGTATGACCGATCCATAGGCTAACCTGAAACCTGAACCTGAATGTACGTCACAATACACTAAAATAAAACCTTAGGCAAAACGCAATCGGAAAGGTTTTGTTTTGGTTGTTGTTGATGGAGACACTATGACTTTGATAACTTATGCCGTTCCCAGGGATTGGAATAAGGTTTCAGAAACAATAGAGTATGATAAATGCAATCCGGGTTGCCATTGGTTAGTCATGCTACCACGACTGTAGCTTAAAGAGAAAAGCAATAGAGTAAGGAGGTCAATGGAGCCTATATGTTACAGCACGGATAGGCAATGGGTTTTCGCGGCAGATTGAAAGAAAAAGATACATATATCTTATTCATGCGTTAGTAAATGTATTTTCAGGCTCATTAGCTACTTTGTAAGTGGAAAAAATCACCACAGATATTGTCTTGTTTGATACATTGTTCGTAAGAATCATAAATAATTCAGAGTTAGGACTGCAACTCTACTCCTGTTCCCAACCATGAACACTCTTACTGGGATAGCATCATCTCAACAAGCTGAGACAATTTGACCCTAGAAAAAGAACAGATTTATAGACAAAAATCACATCGCCCTGAGGTGAAGAAAGGTTTGCTTAAGACATTGTAAAATTCAGGTACTATCACAGCCCTGGAGCTAGGCATTGAAGAACAATGAGCCCTTTTATCCAGGCATTTCGATATTGTCGTTGTTACTTTGTAATATTGTCTTACCTGAACATTTGAACTCTTGATCGTGCAGATCGGCCACGTTTTGTCCCTTGAGTTGACTCGGTGACTGGCATCTTGTGTATGGTGCAAGACGTGGTGCACTCCGCAAGAATCTGGACAACCACGACAGATGACAATCGCATGCAAATGGATTGTCCGACAAACGAAGTGCACGAAGCCTGGACAATCCTCCAAACACGTTGTGTGGTAAACTTGTCAGATTATTATTGTTGAGAGTTCTGAAAAGGGAAGATGAAAGAATTAAAATTGAATTAAAAGAGATGTTTTGGGGATTGGTAAAGTTAATAATTCAAGGTTGATATCTATGTGTTTCGTAAAATAGATGACAAAGCTTATGGAAGCAAGAGTTCAATTCAGATAAAACTCTTTTACCAAATAGCGCCCAACGTGGGATATATCTATATGAAAAGAGATCAATATTTAAAAATATTAAAGAAACTCGGAAAAGAATATTGGAAAGCCTAGTAGAACACAGGAATGACAAAGCTGTATAGAATACAATGGAAGTGAAAGGTTAGTTCAGTTGGGAGAGCCGCAGCTCCAAGCACTCAGACCTTTGTTAGGCCCATTGTACTATCCGCGGAGATCGTCTATTCATCGGCCTCTCGCCGACGGCATTCTCCAGAGACAAAGAATTTGCAGACTTTTCATTGAAGAAACCCTTGCCCAGGTATCTTCGTCTGAGGAGGCCGGACAGCAACATACGAAGTGCAGGGCCGTCTTTTCTTCCTCCCCACATTGGCTCCATATGGTCGAGACTACCATTCTGATTTTTTCCATGTGGTAGTTTAAGGGGCATTGTTCCTACTAGGATTTTCATGCCCGACTTCTTAAGGGGCAACAAAAATGCCGCTCTAGCGGTCCAAGGTTCCATCACAAAGATTTTCGCCTGGCTAGAGTTCAAATATCTCCATTCAGCTGTGTGAATCTCTGTCATTTCCCCCTTTCAGAATAGACTTGACAGAAGATGTTCGGATACCAAAAGCTGGTTCTGGTCCTACCATTGTGGATGGTAGGTCGAACATACTTCTTACGCTGATTTTTGGTGCCATTACGACTGTAAATGGTTGAAGTATTCATGCTCCCATGAGCTTTAACTCAATAGTTGAATGTAAATGCCCCAGAAGCTGAACATCCTCAACATAATAGGGATAAAACTTTGTCGGTCACTGAAGATAGTTTGTTGCACCTTTCGGTCAATTTCTGACTTATAGCATAGCAGCCTTATCAGGTTCCGAAAATGTTACTTTCAATTTAGGAACTCCTATTTGTGGTCAAAATGAAAATTCAGCCTTTCGTCCTCTCCTCAATCGTTTGGAACCGTTACTTGCTGTGCTGCCTATGCTAATGGCCTTGTTGCCGTTATTGGTTTCCATTGCACTCAATAGATTTGCACAGTTCTGGTATATCCCTTGGGCTAATCTGGAAACTAGAGAGATCATCAATTACGCCGCCCAGCTATTTGATACAACTAATTGCACGAAACGTTCACATTTGATTCATAGGATACCTGTTCTGAGTGCCCAACCTAAGGATCAGAATCGTCATATTTGCACAGTTTTTTTTTTTTTGTGTTAGCCGTTCACAGTTTTTCCTAGTTTCTTGAGGTAGTCCTATTCCTCTCTAAATTCTTGTTGATTTTACGTGTTCCCACTTTCAGGAATGCTTCGCTGCCTCCAACGATTTTCCAACCTTGCGGCATCTGCTTTAAAGACATTGTTCGACCTGTCGTGGAGATCGAAGAAATTCAAAGGACCTTGTCTCCCTGCATTGTCTGGCCGGTTGCCTCATTTTTAGTATGCATTGAAATCGTCAGCTCTAATTTTCGGACTGGACGGGTGCACATCCCTATATTATTCACAAACAATGGTAACGTCGAGTTTATTTCGTACGGAAGTGATGTGAAAAAACCTTCTGTCAGAGCGTGGTAAGTGCCGAAATATTTCACATTTTCGGGCAAGAAACCGAATCCAAGCACTCCCTGTCACCATTCGTTGAAAACATTCCAACTATTGCTGAACAACTAAGTTGCGATGTCTGAGTGGCGCATCAAATCTATTACCCGAAGTGAGAAAGTAACCCATATGGTGGCAACCAGTATGGGGGAGCTTTCAAAAAGAGCTGTCTTCTTAGTATGCTAAAGCAAGATAAAACACTATGATGGAATTCGGTTTTGCAAAATAGAAGAGAATGACTAGGCTGTTTTCAACCGCAAGCTGCGATCCGTGAATAGAGACCCAGAAAATTCTGAGTAAAACATAAAATCAGCGAAATCGTCGGCATTGAGACGCTTTCACGAAGAGGTGACCTTGAAATTGAAGTTTTCAAAGAAAAGAGCCAACACCTGAGTAACGTTTGTCTGCAGAGTGGGAGGTACACAGGAGAGATGAGGAAACGGAAAACCAGCATCCAAATCACAAATAAAAGCCAATAGCCGTACACAGATGTCAATAGATAGATTGGACTATGGCGTGCGAAATAAATAGCGTCACCTAAGTCAGTAGCAAGGCGAATGGCACATTAAGTCCTCATTAGTAATAGATTGAAATATATGGAATCGATCCGCTTTTAATCAGCTGGCTTTCCACAGGGAGCGATTCTCTTTCCCTTGATATGGCTACTAATCCACAATCTGTCATGGCGTCTGTGGGATGCGATGGAAAGTTTCCAACTATATAGATGATCGTTAGTTGGTTTCTTCATAATGGACCTACCTTGAAGCAAAGAAGACTTTTTGAACTTTATGGAGAAACATTGGAAGCGGAACCGATACACTGTTAACGGAGTAAGCTAGTGGTATCAGCGTAAAGTGTGTAGGACTAGGTGCCACATATGTATGGGTCAGGATAGACGCTAACTGAAAATTTATGGAGTTTTTCCAACATGTTTATAATGAGGCATCTGATACAAGTGTAGCACTTGCAAAGATGACGTTATATTCATCGATTATTTATAGCCAAAGTGGTAAGAACTAGTGTCGGGGGAGCTGCGCTAAGCCTGCGTGCGATGTCTAAAAATGAGTCCGGTTTATAGAAGGATCGCCGTTCATATATGATCAAAAACGCGTAACTCTCTCAACTGCAATTGTTTCCCACAAGACCCAACTGAAGCACGTTTTCCTGCCTTTGTCAGATATAAATGAAAGGAGGTGCCTGGAGGGGGACTTAGATAAGACGGTATTATAGGGAAATATGCTTGCGGAAAAGTTTATCTGCCAGAAAAACGGAATTGCAGTATAAGGCAGCTGTTACATTAACTAAGGGGAGCGGAGGAGGTAGTTGTGAGTGCAAACGATGGACGAATTAGAGTTAGCTATGGTTAAGTCCCCTCCCCCCAGCGATGTAATGTGCGAAAGTTGCACGGAGAGAGTTGAAGTATTGCAATGGGAGGGCTCCATAGATTGCAGTTCCCAGCGCTTGAAACATACGACTCATCATTATCATCGACGGCGCAACAACCGGTATCCAGTCTAGCCCTGTCTTAATAAGAAACTCCAGACATCCCGGTTTTGCGCCGAGGTCCACCAATTCGATATCCCTAAAAGCTGTCTGGCGTCCTGGCCTACACCATCGTTCCATCTGAGACAGGATCTGCCTCGTCTTCTTTTTTTACCATAGACGTTGCACCTTCGGGTGGGATCATCCTCATCCATACGGATTAAGTGACCCGCCCACCGTAACCCATTGAGCCGGATTTTATCCACAACCTGACGGATATGGTATGGCTCATAGATTTCGTCGTTATGTAGGTTACGGAGTCGTCCAACCTCAGGTAGGGGCCAAAAATTCTTCGGAGCATTCTCCCTCGAACCCCCCAAGAGTTCATAATTTTTCTTGCTAAGAACCCAGGTTTTCGAGGAATACATTAGGACTGGCAAGATCATTGTCTTGTGCAGTAATAGCCTTGACCCTATGGTGAGACGTTTCGAGCGGACCAGTTTTTATAAGCTGAAATAGGTTCTGTTGGCTGCCAACAAACGTGCGCGGATTTCATCATCGTAGCTGTTGTGATTTTCGACCCTAGATAGGAGAAATTATCAACGGTCTCAAAGTTGTAGTCTCCTATTTTTATTCTTCCCGTTTTATCAGTGCGGTTTGATGTTGTTGGTTGGTTGGTTTTTGGTGCTGACGTTGCCAACACGTATTTTATCTTGCCTTCATTGATGTGCAGCCCAAGATCTCGCGCCAATAGCCGCCTGCTCGATCTGGATGAAAGGAGTTTTTATGTCTCGGGTCGTTATTCCCATGATGTCGTCAGGCATTGATTCGCTATCCCGCACCTTGAGCACAAATTGATGAGCAACTTGGTGCAATTTGTCGCCTCCATATTTAACCAATTCGGCTGTAATTCCATCGGCTCCTGGCGACTTAGGGTTTTTAAGCAGATGAATTGCACGGACTGTTTCTTCTATACTTGGTGGGGGCAGTATTTGTCCGCCGTAATCAGTTGGCGAGACCTGTAACTCGTTGATATTCTGGTTGTTCAGTAGTTCATCAAAGTACTCAACCCATTGCTCCAATATGCCCATTCTGTCGGAAATCATTTTTCCCTCTTTGTCTCGGCAGGATGAGCATCGAGGTGTATAAGGCTTCATCCTGCTGACTTGTTGGTAAAACTTCTGCGCCTGGTGTGGTTGCTCCCTGTACTTCTCGAGTTCACAGATCTGTTGGTTCTCCCAGGTTTCGGTGTTCCGTCTGTGAAGTCGCTTCTCCGTTCGCCGGAGTTCGTGATAAGTCTCCGCGCGTGCCCGCGTCCTTTGAGAATTCAATATTACTCGGTATGCAGCATTCTTTCACTGATTTGCGAAGGTAATCCCATCGAGGGTATTAAGTTCTATTCGTTTGGAAAGGTTACTGCTGTTAAGGAATGGTTGGAGAAAACTAAACTGACATTCGCAGAGGATAAAACAGACATGGAACTCAATATATACCGACCGTATAACAACACTGTACGCATCAGGGTAGGGAGGTATATTATCTTATCTTATCATAACCCGCTATCAAATATTTTGACATAGTTATAGACGCCAAATAAAAGCAGTATAATATGATTTATCATAGCTAAGGCATACAGGATACTTATTGGGAAAGTGATGAAGATCACCCAAAAGCTTTAGTGAAGCTCGTTGTATATGAGATGTGATACCCATAAACGAGTGTGGTTTTCAAAAGCATCGTCCTCAGACTGCATTCTCAGTGCTGTTACGGACAACCCCACACGGATTCTTGCTGGAGTGATATACGCCAAGGCCCGCGAAGGAAATTTCAGAAGGGAACTAGTTAGTTCCTAACGAGGTGCTATGATTTTCCCCAAAATATTCGGTTGAGAGATTCATTTCAAATGTGGTTCTTACAGCTGTGAATGAGAGTTAGACATCTCCACTTATCGGACTCTGTAGCCACGCGCTTTCACTCGCCATACCAGAATCTCAACTTTCGAAAGGCGGCCGGTTCAATCCCTATCAAAAGAAGGCTTTTTAAGGTCGACGGACGTATAATATATGCAGAATACAGAGTAAGGGTTGAATCGGGATGGCGATGACCATCAGCGAAGAACTGCATAGAATCTAGAAAGTCTTATTTCATCAAATAGTAAAATGCTAGTAAATGCTTAAAAAAGTGGTAGTCGGTTGGCGAAAGTTGCGGTGAATATGGTGGATGGAGCAGAGTCTCATATTGCAATTCTTTCAACTTTTGAATCGTTGTTCTGGATACATGAGGTCGTGCATTGTCGTGAAGGAGTATCACACCATTTCTGTTGACTAATCTCGGCCGTTGACTACTCAATTTTTGGTGCATTTGCTCGAGTTGAGCACAGCATTTCTGTGTATTTATCGTTTCCCCAGGTGCCAAAAAAGAATAGTGGATAACTCCAGCTGTAGACCACCAAACAGTCACCATTACCTTCTTCGGATAGAGGCTCGTTTTCGGCATATGCTACGGTGGCTCATCAGTATTGTGCTGATAGGCGACGATTGTCGTATAATATCCACTTTTCATCAAATGTCACTATTCTGTGCAAAAAGGGATCGCATCTGTTGCGATAGGGTAAAGAACTGCAAATGTCCATTCGAAGCGGCATGTGTTGCTCCGTAAGGGCAAGCGGAACCCATTTGTCGAGCTTTTTCACCTTTCCAAGTTCTTGTAAGTGCCGGAAAACTGTCGAATAGTGTAGGCCCAGTTCCTCAGCAATATCTTTCACAGACTGACGTATGTCGGATGCGACTAGCAAACGTAGATCGTCGTTGTCAATCGATGGTCCTGGATGTCCACATGGGTCACATTAAAGGTTTACGTCGCTTGGCCGGAATTTTTCGAACCACCGCCGTATGGTTCGTTCGCTTACCGTATCAGCTCCAAATGCGATGTTAATGTTCCTGGTCGCCTCTGTTGCTTTATGACCGAGTTTGAACTCATACAGAAAAAGTATACGTTCTTGGTTCTTTTCCATCCTTTTTCCTTTTTATTCACCGTTATCACAACGATATTCAAAACTGAAATGTTAAATGTAGGAGTATTTATACTTCATTATCCGACAACAGCGCCAACTGGTGGTGGTTTGATACCGCAAAATCGCAGCTAACTTCACTTGATTGCCAGCTTGGCCATTTCATGTGCAACAACCTAATAGAAGAATTATTAGCCCTAGGAAAATAGCATCAAGACTGGTTACTTATAGTTTGCGAACTAAAAGCCATGGTGGGAAGGTCCGGTTTAAGGACAATGTCATCAAGTAATCTGAACTGGTCTAATGTTTAAGAAGGAGAGGTTGCCAACAATCAGGCAAGGAAGGATGACTATTTTGCTTCGTTAGAAAAATCGACTTCAACCATTTGTGAGAAGAAGGGTCATATGAAAGTAGATGAGTGATGAGGAGTCTTCAGTTCCCCATTTCGTGCTGTGGGTTCAAATTCTGATTAGCTCACGAGTGATTTGGTACGTCCCATACATTGTCCAGCTACTAGAGATTATCACTTACTCAAAATCCGTTTTATTGGAAGTTCAAGTAGAAACAGAATAGACAAATTTCCTACCCAGCCTTGATTTCCAGGAAAAAAAAAGTAACATTTTTTTTGCTGACAATAAAATCAATCAGATATACTTACAAAATCTCTAAATCTGCGAGTCCCTTAAACGCTTGTTCATCCAGGCATGTAATTTGGTTATTGTCCAGCTGCAAGCTACGCAAAGACTGCGCTCCTTTGAAAACCCTTCGCGCTACGGACGTGATGCTGTTGTGAGACAGGTCCCTATATGGGGTGGAAAATTCATATAGTACTTGCACGTATACCCAGATATATATGAGTGGTCAATTTTTGTTGTATTTTAGGTTGAGATTTCCTTTTCGGTTATAAAGCTGTTATTCTTATAGAAAAGGTGTGTGTTACAGGGTGTTTTGTCCTTGAAAGTTGAAGTTGGTATTTGCAGGATATGATCAAATAGTTGGGCCTATGAGGGAGAAAGTTGAGGCTATCAGGTGAAAAATCAAGCATTCTTGAAAGCAATTTTATTGTACATACTATATTCAATTTACAAAGAATAAGGGTAATAAAGGACCCCCCTAAATAATTTCTAATTGAAATTTTCATAATTTTAATATTAGAGCCCCAACATAGCCCCAAGAAATGCAGGGAGCGCAATTCTTGCCTCTGACACGAGTGAATGTCAACGAACTTTAAATCAACTCCTCTTCGAAACACCCTTTACTACTTAATCCTCCCCTGCAACAGAATTTCCGTACCCTTACATGCATCCTACCATTTCAACTTTCAATTTGCGACACCCGGTAACAAACATACAATCGTACGCTAACACAACACCGGCCAAAACGCATGCGAATAAATCTTGCGGGAGAGGGTCAGTGCCAATGTTTAATGCAATTATATTATGAATCTAAAGAGAGGGTTGTGAAAAGTAGCATATGAATGCATGCCTGACAGTATTATCTACAATATTGCTATATCAGATGAATTGTTATAGATTGCTGTTGTTGATGAGTGAAGGGTGAATTTTCATATTGGATTTTAGTAATGTCGACGGTAGATTGAAAGAATATCTGTCGGTTTAGATACGGTATGTGGAAATTATGATGTGCGGTTTAGGTGAATTTTGTCAATACTTACCCTATTTTGGGTGAAATTATGAAAATATGAAGTGTATGCGTGGGGATGTGGGATGGGAGATTGGAAAGTAGGTAGATAGCAATCATGTCAAAATGAGGTGGTTGTTGTGTTTTGAAAAGTTAGTAGCTGATTGTCGGTGCATCAGATAATTTTCGGTCCATTTAAGATGATGGACAAATGATATTGGTTTAGTCGTGATTATAAGGGGCCATTGTATTTCAAATTTACAAGTTTAACTGCGGATTATAATATGCAAATGTTCGCTACATGGAATGAAGTTTTGAAGAAATATAATATTTACAATTTGCTAAGGTTTAGTTAGTGGTCCTAGAGCCCCTATAATTTTCAAATTGGGTGCTAAAATTAGGTCTAGAGTGGTTGGTAATCAATTTCTAGCGTCTGTCTTACGCTATACGGTGTTTTTTACGTATAATTCCTTTCCCCAAGGCCACTGGTTTCTGTCTCCCGGTGTGGCGATATCTACCGCTTGTAATGACCTAGTACTGTTGAAGTGAGAATTAGATCCACACTGGATCCTTTTAAGATGAGTTTTAGGTTCAAGAGGTGAGCGGCAGCGGCAACGGTGGCTTTTGGCAACCCTGAGTTGGAGAACCCATAAATTAATTGTATGCGTTCAACAAGGAGAGGCGCAATATCCACCAAGACATTTTAGCTCTAAAACGAATGAAACTGGGGAAAGCCACAGCACCTGACGACATTGCATCTGAGCTCTGGAAAGCGAAGAGCTGGAACCCAACACTGTGGCTCAGTGAATTCTTTAATTGGGTTATTCAGCCCACCATCTGACTGGCAAGAAATGTTCAAATTAACGTTCGATCCGGTTTCGGACTTCGGTTCGAAGTGTGGCGGGTGTATGAAAACCGCTTCGTGTCTTTGTTGGTGTTCATCAAAGAAGCGTCCTCTCACCACTCCTCTTTGTTTTTGTTATGGACACCATCATAAGGGACATTCAATGTCCAGCGCCCTATACACTGCTTTATGTAGATAATGTTTTCCAAGCATCTAATAGCAAAAATGATTTCCAGCAACTTGTCCAAAAATGGAATAATCGCCTCATGCAACACGGTCTCCGATTGAATCTGAATAAAATTGAATTTTTGGGAACCGATCCCTATGGTTCTGAGTGTTAACCGACTATAAAAGACAATGAACGGCGTCTTGCGGTAATGGAGACGAAGATGTTACGTTGGGCTAGTGGCGTGACACGTTTTGATCACATCCGAAATGACAGTATCCGCGATTGTTATGGGGTTGCACCGATCGTGGAGAAACTGCGAGAGAGACGTGTTCGATGGGATGGTCACGTAGTTCGCGCCAACGAGAATTCAGTTGCCAATATTGGTCTGAACATCGAAGTCGATGATAAACGACCAAAAGGCCGGCCGAAACAACGGTGGCTTGATACGCTGGATTGGGATTTAAGAGCCTTGAGATTGCATCCAGATCAGACATTTGATAGAGCCAAATGGCGAAACCGATCGCGATGAACTGACCCCGGTTGTGAACAGGACAAAGGCTGAAGAAAAAGAAGACAGTTTTGCTCTGACAAAGGGCATGAAAGGATATCTGGGGCATTAAGTTGTCATATGTACATTGGAGTGCTAGAGGAGAAAAACGTTTAAGGGTGAAATTTCAAAATTACGCGGAAAACTCAGGTCGTACCTCCTCAAGATAAACTAGGCATTTCCACTACAGCAGCAAACTGAACTACGGACAGAAGCAGAAAGTCTCGACATTAAGATCATAGTTCCTGCGTGTAAGGAGGATTTACTAAAGATAAAAGGGAAACTAGAACATCGAATACTGGTGGCAGTACACGGAGATCTCAGAACTAACTATCAGAAAGCTGTATGGCACAAAAATACAAAAATGTAACGAAAATAAAAACGTTCCATCCAAACGAGGCGTTGATGGTGTAGGGTCTGAACTTGCGGTAGGCAGAATCCCTTTCTGAACAAATGCCTCCATTCATTCTAAATGACCCTTTTAATTTTTTTTTAAGATTCTCATAGTATATTGGAACAGAATTAAAGGCGATGACGGCTATACGGTTTCTTACCAGGGCAGAGGCAAATCGTCAGACGCTTCCTCACCTCTGCCCTGGGAACAGCGTGACCGAAGTGGCTGGCAGGTGTTAAATGCTCCGATTCTATTTTTTGGACTGTGAATGTATTTAATATAAGAAGGATGCAGGATTTCACGCGATTCTAAACAAAACATTCCAGTTGCCCAGTAGAAAAGGCAGAAATTGACTTTTATATTAAATCGCAAAGACCACCTGATGCGTTTTCTTCATATCTATCTGTCTGTCTATACACTATGCAGAAGATATTGGAAAGGTGACATATGAATTAGCCGAAGTCTTAAAATGAAAGATTACCTTCGAAGATATTTTTCCAACCAACTGTCCCCTTCTTGAGTGTTTTTTGTCTCCCGTTTTGGTTTTATATCTGTTCTTCTGATTATTCTATCCTAATTAGGTTTCTATTCTTCTCGTAGTCCTTCCTAAAAGTTCCATCAAGAAGGACAAATTGTTGCCCACGTCCGTGTTTAACCTTTTTTCGGGGGGAGTTTTTGAGATGTGGAGACTCTCGTAGGAATATAGTCTCCTAACGTCGTTCACCTCCTTTAAGATATTGGCATTGTCCAACCACACATATGGTGTCCCAGCTTCCTCGAGATTATCCTCCACATTCTCCATAAAAACCTCGCGTAGCAGTGGTGAGAGTGGGTTGCCCATTGCTGCCCTGGAGGGTGTTTTATAAAATTTATTCCTGAATGTGAAATAGGATTCACTCAAGCACAAGAAGGCCAATTTCTCATACAATTTAGCATTCTTCCTCCATTTGGATGAGCTTTCGTGAGTCGTGGTCGATTTCTCGAACAAGTGTAGAGCTTCCTTCATCGGTACGCTTGGGAACAGCGCGTCGAAGGATACTAATATTTCATCATTTTGTATCCCTGCGGCATCGTTGAGTCTGGCAATGATTTCTCTGCTGTTTTCCACCGCTCGTTTTCCTATTTTTAGGCCTAAACTTTTGACTTCTTCCAAGAGCCACTTCGAGTGTATATGAGAGTGACATTATAGATATCGATAAGGCCGTTCTACGCCCGATGCAATGGCAGTGGTCGCAGATATGGCTCAGGAGATGTATGTAGGGACTGCGCGGGGGTGATATTGGATGTCAAGAATGCCTTCAATTCGGTCAACTGGGGCTGGATTAAGGAACTTTCGCTGAACTGGGTGTCCCTGTTTAATTAACATGTTAATCGAAGGTTACTTCTCGAAGAGGCATTTCTAATACAAGATGGATGACGGGCAGAAAAAGTATACTGCGGTTGTGACGGTCTTTCTCAAGATTTCTTATTGGGACCATGCCAGAGGTGGTAACTTTTATTATTTTTGCAGACAACCACCGCTGAGAGAACCACACCGAGGAAGTGTAACCATATGAGACTGAAACCATTCATGCCTTCGAATCACGATGGACCTAGCGGGTAAAGAGGCATATACGGTTCTTATTACCTGCCACAAGAAAAATAATACCGTGAAGTTCAGGGTTTTTGATTATTAGGTCCTCTCAAACCTATTTAAGGTGTTGGTCATGGTTGATGCTAGCCTGAACTTTAAGGGGCACGTGAACTATGTGTCGAAAAAGGCACACTGTTTATCGCAGATATAATGAATTCCATGCACATGACTCTCATCTGGACGGTGGCGCTGGACAATGCTGTCGATCGAAGGACGATGAGTTCAGTGCACCGGTCAATCGCGCTGATAAAGAGCAGTGCATATAGGATAGCATCACGTGGGGCTATACATATATGTCATCGCGCGAGTGATCTATTTGGATTTTCTAGAGAACAAGGGGCCTTATCTCTACAAGAAAAGGAAGGTGAATCTCTTCGAAGTGAGTACGGATTTCCAAAGAGCCACTTGGAAGAAATTGTATAGGAGATGGATTCAACGATCAGACGATTCCGAAAACGGCCGTTTGATAACTACACTGATCTCGTGTATTAGGAAATTGCTTGAGAGAGAGAAGCAATAAAGTGTTGAATTGCCGTCTGACTCAGTTATTTATCGGATAAGGTCGTTATAGAAACCATTTGCCTCGCATCGAATTGGAACCTTCGCCCACTACCCCGAATGCTCCGCTACAGAAGATCGGACCATATTAGATTCTAATGAAGTAGTCATCGAATCCAAAACCTTATGAACGAGATGATGGGGTTAGAAGCGGATTGGATCACAATAAACGCAACAATTTCAAGAACTGGAACCGGAATACAGCGGGCGCCTGATCTAAGTATGCTAGTGTGAACCGGAGCAGCTACAGCCCAGCTACGCCTTTTTAAGATTTCCATCCCCATAGCTACAAGTAAAAAAGCCGAAAGAAAGCCAAGTTTTGGAGGTGTTTGTGAGGGAAGGTGAGCGGATAATGAGCTATGAATCACAGACTTATCCTACAAAACTACCTTCCGAAAAATCTGTCCAGCCCCTATTATAAAACATTTGAAAGTTCTTACTTCATTACATCGCATGCTTTAAAATGAAATAAAATTAGATACTTCCGAATCTATGACTCTGTTTTTGTTAAAGAAGTTAATTCTAGCACCCAATATTTTTTGAAAATTTCCCAAACTGCCAAGCAAAAATATGTACAAAAATCAAATGAGTCAAGCTACAAACCGTGCAGCAAGCTGGCTATGTAACTATAAGCGAATGCAGAACGCCAAATGAATATAATGTGACATCCAAAGAACAAATAAACAACAATTATTATTGGAACAGTATCTGTTCCCATCTATCTCAACTATCGATTTTTCTATAAATTTTACTTACAATCGCAGAAGGTTCGCTGAACTTGTCACAAAGTTATCAGGAATAGCCTTAAGTCGATTGCTGTTTAAGCGTCTGCATTACCAAAGTTTTGTTGTGCGTTGAGAATTTTTATTTTGTATTTATGCGAAATTAAAAGGAAAAAAAATATTCAGTTTATAAGGAAAATATAACAAAGAAAATTAAGCTTAATCAAAAATATTGCTAGCAGCGATTAAGGTTTTACTTTGAAGCCGATATAATGCAAAAAATTCTAATTGCATAGAAAGCAATTTGTGGAAAAATTTGAAAATAAGTCTTTCTTTAGCAATATTACTTCAAAAAAACATGCTGGAGTAAGAAAATATAAATTACTTGGAATTTTGAAATTTATTTTATGCTCAAAATCACACGTTTCAAATCTTCAAATATTTTTTTGGCTAACACTGGAAAGTGTGACTTACAGTCGTTCCAATGATATTAAATCTTGAAGCGCATCTTTTTCGATCGTATGTATCTGATTATCCGTCAATTGCCTGCAAGAAAAAAGTCGTTGATTAACATATATCTGAGGAAATACTAAATAGGTGTTAAGAAAAAAGTATGGTACGATGATGGTTCCAATCAAATTAATTGTATAAAACAAAGGGGATGTAATCCCTTGTTGATTGGAAGGGTTTCGAAGGCTCCGCTTATGGGGCACTGGGAACTTGTAGGCCAGGCAAGTCTTTCGGAGTCCCTGTGAGGAATATTAATGGTCAATTTTTCATTCACGGCGATAAGCAGCTGAAGAATTCTTAACCGTATCAAATACAATAAAGTTCTGCCTCTGATGGAATGGAATGGATACTCACCGCATTGTGCGATTACGGGCTGTGCTACCAAATAGAAGTGCCCTCCAACGGAGTAAACTCGCTGGGCTTCGGGGTCTCCTTGCAGAGCCAGATGCCCGAAAGTGACAATGGATAGGTTACATTTTTGGATGATGTTTGCCACAGCTCCATTGTTTCATCGCTTATTATATTGGGTTATGCCGACTGACTAGCTCCAGGATGACCGATGACTAGGTTGCCCTAGCGCTACGTGTTGTAGAGCAGTGGAGGAGGGATGTAAGCTTCTCGGAAAATCGTATAGTTAGTTGAACACATTACGAGGAACAGACAACGATGTTCCGTAAGAACACTTTGAACACTGTTCACCACATAAAGGTTTATGCTGGCCTCATAAATATTCCATCATCAGCACTTCTTTCACTATAAATTACTTCATGGTTGCCTTTCAAGATCGGAGACTCATTGCTAAGTTGTGGAGCGCGTGGTAGATAGTATGCAGAAGAGGTTTGTTGGATGAGTAATTATCGAGATAGGTGTTTCCGCGACAGCTACATCTTCTAATATCGGACATCAAATTTAATATGTAGCAATTGAAATAAATTGTACCCAAATTTTCAGGACGTCTGGGGAGAACCAAAGGAATTTTGCCCCAATGTAATTACATTTACGGCATTAAACCTCCTTTCATTTTCCAAGTATTCTCTATCCCTATTCCCTATCCGTCACGCTGCAGTGGTGTCATCTTAGCTCTGCTAGAAATGAGATGATCTGGCGTTTCTATTGCGAAGCATGGGTGGCGACCTGGACACCATCCTTCTATAGCTATGTCAGGAATCTATTAAATTTACTAGAAAGTAAATATGGCTACAGTAAAGAGGGATCAAATTTCTTCTCACTCAGCGATAATCTCCTTAATGGTTTGTTTCAGCGGTGTCGTGTACTGGTCAACCATTTGTACGAGAAATTGTAGCCGCGGTTACATTACTTCATGACTTTGGTCTTAATTTCATTTGCATCTACTCTCGGTTATTGGCCATCATAGGCCCCCAAAGGGTCTAAAATTTCAGATGCTTTCTTAGGAATTGTATTTTCTTTTTTGGCAAGAGTGATCTTTGTCATCGTGACAACCTTCAGCTCGTTGCCAAATCTAAGCGAAAAGAGATCTTCCAACAATTCCAACTCATTAACTTAGCAGAAGAGACTCGATTGTGCACGACTAAGGCTTGGGCGCTCTAGCTAAGCCTGCAGGAGCAGCCTATCTATGAAGCTATGATAACGAGTGGGGAAGGCAGCTAAAGAAAGAACTCCTTTTAGTTGTGAAACCGGTAAATTTTCCTTCAATTTAAGTTAAAATTTTCCTTTTAGGCACTATTATTCGTTGATCGACCATAAGTGAGAGCACCCGCGATTAATGTTAAAAAAAAATAGGAAAACGATGCTTTCTACGAATAATTACAGGCAGCTTAGGAAAGGAATCGTAAAGGTGATCGTGATGGGTGATCTGAATGCCAATGTGGGATCTGACAACACCTTGCTCGGACATGCTATGAGGAAGCACGGTCCTGGAAACCGTAACAGTAATGATGGGACGCTTGTGGATTTGTGCAGCTTCCACCGCTTCATCATTGGCGGCATAATGTTCGAGAAAGAAACCTGCCATAAGGTCAGTTGGGTTTCAACTCCCCGCCATGGCTTGAGCGATCAGCGGTTGATATAGGAGTTGCCCTCTAGATGTCCATAAAAAGAGAGGCACTGTCATCCACCTCGAAAAAGATCACCATCTGATGATTGCTTACCTTCGCTTGCGTGTTGCGTCGGCCATTTCTCGCATGCTTGGGAAGCTGCGACCGCTTAAGTTCAAGATTGACCGCTTGTATGCTGGAGAGTTACCTTGCTAATCGGACGGCAGATACACTGAATAACCCACCTGAGAATATGAATGAGCAGTGCACCGCCTTGAAAAATTCTCATTTCTCGAGTGCTGAACTGCTGCGTCCAGAAGGGACGTCATAAGATCTGGCTGACTGCGGAATCCAGAAACGGATCGATGAACGGTCGCACCGGAACTTCGATATCGACGAAATCCCGGGAAATTCAGCGGAATTTGCCCCGTGGCAAAATGCCATTGTGTTGGTCAGAGATGCAAAAGATGTCGCAGAAAAAGCTTGCATCTGATCGCAAACCTTTCGATAGTCTTATGTAGGACGTTAACGATCGACCACATCAAAATCTTGCGGATCATTTTGGAACAGTGGACGGAGTTTAGTCTTCGCTGCACCTGCTCTTTTTCGAACAGTCAGTGTATCTGGCGTGCTACATGCAGGAGGAGAATTCCGAGGTATGCATGTTATTTCCTCTTCTTATCGGTTACGTTCTTCATGCTGCTTTGTCCTGAAGACGTGCAGGAGTTCAGCGGAGTATGGCATCCTTTCTCAAACATCTCGACTATGATCCCATCTGTTTGCTCTCTTGCCGTTCTCATCGACAGAGCCAAAGAAAGTTGGACTGAGGATAAACAACAATAAAACCAAGGTTCCCAGCCTGTCAACCAGTTACCCTGCCTATTTGTATTAATGAGCAGTGCATCGGAAGCGTTGATATTGTTGCCGACGCGACAGTGGCTCTGAACTGGATGATGCCCGACGCATTAATAGTGTTGGGTCCGCTTTCGCTACCCTATCTAAAATCTGGAAATGCAGTTGTCTCAACACCAAGCTCAAATTGACACTGTTCTATGCTAGTGTTCTTTCTGTGTTGTTATATGGGAGTAGTACTCAAAAGCTCCAAGCCTTCGACAATACTTGTTTGCATCGGTTCATCCAATCTCAGCCATAACCAAAACACTGAACTTGCTATCAGAAAGCATATGTGACAAGGAGGTTGACGTGACAATAATCTACAATTCTTATCACTACTATGTAGAGGCTGCGATTCAGTTAGCGAACTGACAATCAAGACAACCAAGAAATAATGGCGTTTCGGGAGTTGGATTAGCGAAGAAGAATTTGCGTAATGACTCAGTATACTGAGATGAAGAAATAGACATGGTACTTATAAACACTAGTAACGCATTCACCATTCGAGGAAGCTTGGACTCAATAGTTAGTCTGTGACATATGAGTTACACATTAGCGAGAAGGATGTCTTTTACTGCATGCTTCATGAAAAGCATTTTGCCAGTGAACCAGGGGGGGTACCGGATTTCCTTGAGCCGCGAGGGACTTTGCACTAAATTGCTGTTAGGCCTGAAGGTTTTATCAGCATAGGCTTTTAATCAAAACATCTTCTTATTTAGCCTTTGTCGGTAACGAGTTCGGCTTTTATGGAGTTGCATTCTCCACTTTTTTCAGGCATAAGCTTGGTCTGCAGTTAGTCAGGAAGTTCTTAAATAACAGGCTTTGGATCGCTCCCCATCGACGTGGATATTCAGAAGAAGTTCCTCTCGATCGGTCGAAGAATTAGAGGTTTTGTTACCGAATACCAATAAACGCCCGAAGGGCCAATAATTATACCGCTCCATTTGTTTGGTGAACATGTGAGGGAAGATACTAGAGTTATTCGTTAAGCAATGGACTTTTCCTTATAATAAACGTAGGTGCATAGCGACGAATTCTAGCAAATGTTGCAGTGAAGTAGGATATTTAAAATTGTTTTATGGATAAAAATCTTATGGGCCAAAATAAGGTCCTATTTGATTGAGCTGATCTGGAATTACCAATTTGAGGGAAAGAGTTGCTGTGATATAGAGCAGCTCTATAGGGCAAGAGTTCCGCAGTGTTTGATGCTGGCTACTCCGCAATGAACATTGCACCCTTTCCGTGGCGACAGAGTTTACAATAATTGGTTTGGCGATTGATTCAGTTTTGGCTGGTCACGAAATAATCTAAAGACGTTAAGATATACGTCGATGAAACCATCAGCAAATTTGGCGATGGTGGAGTTTGGAAATCGAAAACTGACATGAGTAGAATTACTGAAAAGATGATTATAGATTTACACAATAAAGAACGAATGAAGAAGATGGAATACCGGAAGCTGGACGCTTTACGTACAAATGTTCTGTGTTCATCTTGTATGAATTTCCTATGCACGTTTTTCCATTCTAACAAAACAAAAAATTGAAAATATTCCTTGATATATCCAACTCCGCCGTTCGCCTTTAGACATCGACCTTTTATTTGAACTTGACCGGTTCCTATATTTCGGAATGCATACCTAACGTCTATCTGGTCAAGGCGGGTGAAAATGCATGCTGATTGGAGGAACAGCTGAGGAACTGAATCGGGGCGGCCAATCTATTAGTAAATCTCGGACAGTGAAGTGGTGTCGAAAAAAGTGCATGCGTGTGTGAATGCTGGAAAGAAGCAAAATCTTGTGATTATCTACAAAGGTTCATTGGGTAATGCTACCGGTTCAGATAAAGGAACTTTGCTTATTTCAAAGATCCCTAAAGAATACCCAGATAGGATAACGAACACATATTTCGTTTACCATAGCCAAAAGTGTCCGATACCCTTGTAGAGCCATACAAGGTCACATTGTCCGTACATCAATTGGTCGAGAACACAGACGAAACGTATTGTTTCAATAAGGATGTTCTCTATGACACCTGCTTCAGAACATGGGATTTAACTTGATTGCTTGTGATTCGTGAACACCATATGTGATCCGAAGGGGGCTCATAGAAGTGGATTGCATGCGTCGCGACTTAGTGCGTTAGAGTTGACTTTTTTTTTAACTTTCTGCTTATATGAAATCTAGGCCTCAAAATATCCCCCATTCCGATATCTGCTCAAATACACTTGCTAATAAAATTTTACCAACTTTCAGAAATTGACTGAAACCCCCCTAAAGTTCATCCTAGGAGTACCATTAGTATACGCATGCCAAGTTTCATTGAAATCCGGTCATTAGTGCTAAAGTTATACCAGTTTAAATTTATGAGTTTCGCAGGAATTTGCTGCATTTTAAGCCATGCAAGTAAGATGCTAACGTCATAATTAACGAGAATAATTGACATTCGAGTGAATATATGGGGAAGTTACTTCTCCCCAGCCCTTTTACCCTTTGCTGCTATTAAGTGAGGTGAATTTTAAATTATTACGCAAGTGTAACTGTCACGTATTCAAAGTTCCTCACGTAGGGAAACACAAAACCTTAATTATAACCTTAAGCGTCCAGCTTCCGGTTTCCCTACTTATTTCTATTGTCTTGATTGTGGTAACACACGATCAGCCCCTAAGCGAGCCATGTTTTACTGTACGCGGTTTAGGCTAGAGGCTCCGAATTAAATTTATCATATCTGGAATTTGCTGCAATTAGTGAGTAAACTGAGCAAATACCTCTGACTTTTATGATATTTCTTAGCGTTTCACTAGAAAATGGAAAGATGCATCGTTTTCTATTCCTCAAATAAATTGGAATTAATTGTAAAAATAAATATCTTCCTACACGAAATAAACTAATGCAATTATCTGCCAACAACTCCCATAACCCACGTAGGCGCTTAACTAAT
The DNA here is from genome assembly GCF_905115235.1 of Hermetia illucens. NCBI lineage: Eukaryota > Metazoa > Arthropoda > Insecta > Diptera > Stratiomyidae > Hermetia > Hermetia illucens. The sequence goes on from NC_051852.1 coordinate 145,690,307, forward strand.
TAAAGCTTCTACCTTTTCATAGTAACCCAACAAATCTAATCCCATAAAAATCCATCTTCTAGATAATTTCTTAGCAATTTTAGGCATAATATGATGAGATCATACAACATTAAAATTTTCTTCGTAATTTCCAAGATCCTAAGATAAATCTAGACAAATTATTGCCGCAAACTCCACTGTATCTTCGTGCGATTCTTCAAGAGATTTTCATCAGTTTTTTGCCCTGATTGGGGTACTTTTACAACATCCGTATGGCGTGTATAATTAAAAATCTTGGCTTTTGATCTTCTCCACCTTGTGTAAACAGATGCCAATTTCTAAAGAAGTATCAGAGGTAAGGAGGATAGTATGAAGGTACCGAGATCGAGCCACTTAAATCATGTGAAGTCACGATGAATGAGTGGATTTTTGCTTTTTGTTTTAGATTCAAATTTGAAACTCTTTTGTTTGGTTCACTGGGGCAGGAGGATGCATTAGGGGAGGCATGTGAGTGATTGAGGAAATGAGTATATACATAACTTTCATTCATAGTTTCGGGAATGATCAGGAACAAAGAATCGGAATCAAACAAATTCTTGATGCCATTGAGAGATAGCACCAACAATCCTTACGAGGAGTATAGCATGTGAACGTAATTCTCGGAAGAACACCTGGAGATAATCTTTTTACTTATATACAGAGTTATTTAAAAGTTGATATTTATAGGACCCGATGGAGTATATAGTACATGGACACGGTCTTACTTAATTTCTGGAATATGAAACAAACGTGGTCCATTATCCATGCTTCCTCTACAAAAGATACTTAAGAGAGCTTCTGGTACAAGCAGCGCCCGAACCCGATCATAACCTTTAGATATCCATCCATTCATCTTACTTGATCTGAATGGATTAGTTTGTGTATTATGTATGTTGAAAGTAGTTTCGCGGAGCAGCGCCTTGCGGCCTTGTCTTCTACACTGGGCCCTAGTTTTGTAGGCCGTTCTTTTGATGGATTCTTATCTTTATGACTTGAAATAATGAGTTGGATGCAACACACTAAGCACCCAGACTCGCGTGATCCGACCTCATCCGCAATCCAAAATAATCTTAATTAAGTCTTATGTTTTTTTCATGATTCTACTCAGGCTGGAAAGTTCTTCAAAATTTTAGATCGTCTACTTAAAGAGGCGCATTTGGATGTTAGAACCGGTAAAAGATCGGTAGTATCTGCCATTTTACAAGTGATGGAATTATGTTTTTTTATTTTTGTATTCTTTCTAAGGATGCAGAGTTTGTTGAAAAGTGGGTTTTTCTCGAGGAGGTTTCATGAGTCTTAAAAGCATGTAAGATCTTTTTTTGCTCGTTTCACCTTTTTCAAATATAAGTAGCTAGGCCGTGATTAAGCTAGGCGTTTTCAGGAAGAGTTATAAGATAGAATCGAGGCTAGCATTGCTTCCCCAAGACATGAGATTTAAAGCCAATTTAGAGTGATCACTGTGGAACAAACTCTTACAATAATTCCTCAAGAAATACACAGGTAAGACCAGCAGACCATTAAAGCATCTCGAATCGTTCATCCGTCCAATCACTTCTAAGTAAAAGCGGGAAAATTAATTCATACAAAAAGACTATACAGTACAAGTCACGATTAATGGAAAAGGAAATAATTTACAGCTGAGCCAAGATTGTAATGCCGGCATAATGTTAAGGCGATACAAACGCTGATCATGTCTTTGTAACAACTATTTTTTTCTTCAAGCGATGACTTTGTAAGAGAAAGAAAAGATTGTTGTTAGAAGATTAGCTCTGGCCCGTAGTTGTTCCAGGGGAATTAAGAAAAATGTCCGCGCGGCAATTACAATAAAACATCATCAACATCAACATCACAACCTGCATTAGACGCAACAACGCCAGGGCCGAGAACAAAATAACACCACGATTCGTGTGGAAAGTGCATAATTACAGCTAATCAAATACTCGGTAGTTGTTAAGCTTCGAGTAAAGGTGTTCCACCATGCATCTGTAGGACTATAATTTCAAGTATCTTCACAGCCAATACGAGTACTTACAATATCCGTAACTTGGACAGATGCTGGAAATCCGATTCGAAAATCACTGTAATGTTGTTTCCTTGGAGATCGCTGTAAATAGAAAGAGAATAAGAAAATTGAATGTTGTTAATCGATTGTTGTTTCATTAGCTGGTTAGAGTTAACGATTAAATAAATCAATGAGGTGAATTGTGGGGAAAAAAGTTGTTACAAGAGGGCTTAAATTATGTGAGCAACGTCTGCTTTTTATCGGAAACAAAAGCCGTTGGGCCGCTTTTTCTATTGTGGTTCGGCGAAACAACAAGTCGTCGATAAGTGATTGATTGTATTTGTCGGGAAAATAATGGAAAAGAATAATCATAATCAAGCCGTAATAGAATGATTTTTCATAAGGGCATTGATATTCATATAGCACATTTGAGCTCATGTTGAACAACGCTTGGGCAGGAAACTGACTGATTTACGGACGGAAGAGTTCATTGTTTTTTTATGGGAAAATTTAAAAACATTATAGCTACTCTTAAGTCTCGGAGTGAGGATACTAAGCAGTAAAATTATTATTTTTTAGTAACACCGGGACATGTACCACAGTTTCCTCTTTGATACTACATGCACTTTATGTAAAAGTAAACTCTAAGTAAAACCTTATTAAAATTAGTCCACCGCATGCCTGTCCGTCTCGTGACAAAGGATCACTGAGTAGTTTTCGGGCGGCATTTATGGGCACACACTAAGAAGTAAGTGGCCGAAAGAGTACCTTCTTCAAGAATCACTGAAGAATGGTTATCCACATGTGTGCCACACGAACTCATCTGGTATGCTCTACGACAACACTTAGTGCCAGAAGAACTCGTGCGCTGGGCTCAATTGCTCCACTGCGATTAGAAAAGTAAAGTTCGAGGTGTGGCGGGTGCATCAAAACCAGCTTCGTGTCTCTGTTGATGTTCATCAAGGATTTACCGCAAAGACGTCCGTCCTGTCGCCCTCTATGGTTGTGAGTGTTCGCCCACTATAAAAGGCAATAAACGGCGTCTTCCGGTAATGGAGATGAAGACGTTGCATTGAACTACTGCGTGATACGGTTTGATCACAAATGAAATGAGGATATTCACGATCGTGAAGAAACTGCGAGAGAGGCGTCTTTGATGATATGCACCACAGTTTCCTCTTTGATACTACACTTTATGCAAAAGTAAAGCCTTATTAAAATTAGCCCACAGTCGGCCTATCTATGTGTCTAGTAACAATGGATCACTGGGCAGTTTTGGGGCAGCATTTATGAGCATATGTCAAAGACTAAGTGGTCGAAAGAGTACCTTCTTAAAGAATCACTGAGGAACACTTATCCATATGGTATGCTAAGCAGGATTTGTAGGCGATAGCTCTTAGACACAATTCCACCACAGAAATACCAAGTTCATCATTATCAAGCTGGTCTCTGTACCTGTTGCGGTAAGACATGGCACGCAGAGCAACGTGGTAAGCGGCAAGATACCAAAATCTCGGGCTTGCATTGATTTAGCTGCATGCTAGTACACTGATGGAAAATACCGTTCTAAGTCCTTAATCGTCATACAACGGGGCATGAGCTATTACGCAAACTCTTCTCAGCGGAAAGCCGTGTGAGTACATTCTGGCGGGGTACATATTGTATACAAGGCGCAGCTAGATAGCCCATCTGTAATCTACATAAACCCTGCCCATTGAGGTTCAATGCGCGAGAAAGGCTGACTATATTATTCAATATCATTGCGTGGAGTGCCAAATGAAAGGTCCTGATTAGTATTATTCGAAGCAGGTGTTAATTTTGGCATCCGTTAGAAAGGTAGGGAGTTATGAATGGCACACTTAAATTGAGATCCTATTCTGAGAATAAAGTACCATAAATTTAGGAAACTAAAATTGATTATACAGGATGCGGTAGCATAACTTCCTTTTTTCAAAACTCAATAAAAACTATTGTATGCATCGGAAAATATTTATTTATTTTTATAATGTCGGTACATGTCTAAAGTTTTTATTTACATTATTTTGAAGATCAAATCTGTTAGGTGACGTCCCCCATTCTCCATACATTGCGTAAACCGATTTCTGGCGTTCTGGTCTGGTGTTATGTTGGCAATTTCTTCTTGCATGTTGGTCTTCAAATCTTGTAGGGTTCTTGGACGGTTCACATAAACACGGGATTTCAAAAAACCCCATAGAAAAAAATCACAAGGGGACAGATCGGGAGAGCGTGCCGGCCATTCCAAATCGCCTCTAATTGAGATAAGACGCTCTGGAAAGTGTTCCCTCAAAACAGCCATCGATGCTCTTGAAGTGTGTGCTGTTGCACCGTCTTGTTGGAATCAAGTGTCCCCCAAATCCAAATTTTCTAGCCGTGGGAAAAAAAAATTCTGTAGCATGTTTATATACCGGTCCGAATTCACTGTCACTGTAACCTCATTTTCCTCAAAAAACCAGGGACCAATAATTCCAGCTGAGGAAATTGCACACCACACTGTGGCTTTGGGTGAATGCAAAGGCTTTTGATGCAATTCTCGAGGGTTGGTGTCAGCCCAGTAGCGCATGTTTTGTTTGTTGACCGACCCACACAAATGAAAATGGGCTTCATCGCTAAAAAAACAATAGCACCCTCGGGAACGACATCAAGAAGAAGCTCACACGCGTTCATCCGAGAATTGAAGTCACGTTCTGAAAGTTCCTGCACTATCGTCATCTTATAGGGATGAAAATGAAGATCATCACGAAGAATTCTTCTCACAGAACGATCGGATAGTCCAAGGACAGATGCGTGTTTGCATTGACGCTCTCACTGCTTCAATGTTCTCAGGTGATCTAACAGGCCGAGGGACTCCAGTTCTTCCTTTTGTCGCACTTGCAGTTTGTCTGAATGTAGTGACCCATGTAACAATTGATTTGCGGTCTGGGACGGGAACCAACGGGGCTAAATTAAAGTGATTCCGAAATGCACGCTGTGTTGCAATAACCGAACAATCGCTTGAAAAGTAAACCTCAACGGCAAAGGCACGCTCCTCACTATTCCAATGCATGATGGCGACTCAACCGTCGGGACAAAACTTTACAGTATCCCCTCTTGAACGAGACTACTAGCGCTCCGCTATGACATCAACTAACTGAGTGGCGCGCATTTTAAAAAAGGAAGTTATGCTGCCGCAACCTGCATTATAGTATATTATAATACTTTGCAAATTTTCTGAAAACTCCTCTTAGGTTCTGATACTGGAAAATTTAGTGACAATCGTACTATTATTAAAATAGCTATAATAGATCAAAATCACTTTTTTCATGTAAAATTAAGTTTTTACCCAAGAAATACGCATGAACAATTTAATGCTTGATAAGTCGAGCTTAAGGTGTCCAAATTGTTCGGGTTTCCAGCCATTTTAGGATTTTAGAAGGATTGGCATTCCCGGCCTTCAATCACAATTCCAGGCTAGATTTGTTTTTTTTTATTTTTCGCTTACTTCATGGAAAGTTGTTCAGCTTTATGACAAATTGTAATTGAACGAATGCATTTTTATATCGCGGAACTGATCGGATCACAAGAGGTCAACAGCTTACAAGAGGATAAATTGCACCTACAAAGTTCATAAAGGTCCCCCAAACATTGTGTTTTTATTGAGCATACAATGTAGTTTAACCAAATAATGGCTAAGCAACTTTAGGCAAACTAATCCGAACAATGAAGTCGCATGACAAAAAATCAAGATTCCAACAGTATCTTACACATCTTTCTTATGGATAAACTCCCTAAATACATTTCCGGAATGTGAACCATCAGTGGAGAGTTCGTGTATCATTATGCCTTGGACACTGAAAGCAATGCAGAGGGAGTAGCAGCTGTCTCAAATAACTTTCTAATTGAAGTCCACAATTCAATTGCAAATTTCAAGCCGGAACTTAAAAATATGAAGAAAGAAAAATTTCAAGCCGGAGCCTACCAACATATGGCGACTGGTAATATATAGTGCGCCAAAAAATCAAGACCAACATCCCAGGGTATTGAAGGGTCCGATTGTAGGTTTAGTGTTTTGACATTTCCGTTGCAAACACATCGTACCGAAGTCATCCTATTCAAAGCCTTTTGTTTGCATAGAAAAAAAAATGTAGATTTCCGTGTCACCCCGTCTCAAACGATATAATAGAAGGACAGGTCTTTCAAACAGGTATTGATGATACATTGGGACAGCCCTCCAAGTTCGGCGAAGTTATTGCTTGGGACATGCCTCTAAGAAGATCTCGGGTGCAGTGTTATATAGATGATACACGGAACCACTATCCAAGTCTAAGATAATTTTCCGCAAATAGCGGGGGGGAGTCACTCTTTGGCACACCAGAATAGGCGGATACATCAACCACCATATCAAGCTTCGCCCGTTTCGGTACGAAGAGAATGGCAACTACCCACTTGGATTCATCCGTTTGACCTATATCAAGGTTCCATTGGAACAACTTTATAGATGAACTTAGAGGGCCATAAAAGATAGATTGAGTTATTCATACTACACGTTGAAGCAGCCGACAAAAACGTCTCCCCGAAGACAATTTGCGAATATTTTTTGCCATTTTTTGATGCCCCCAAAAGAAGAACTGAGAGCCAACCCAGACAAACAGAAATTCTGAGGAAATTCCAGCGGCTGACAAAATTATACTACTTTGCCATACAGGCATATCTAGTACTCAACGCTTTTTGGGAAAGCATCCAAAGTGTGAATATTTGCGTCTGAAAATAAAAAAAAAGACGACGAGACAACCCGCCGAATTATATTTATTGATTCCTTGAGGTAGCCCCTATGTGTGGCATAGTGAGTCAACCATACCCATACACCATCGCAGACGGTTCTCGGCAATGTACTTCACCTGCCTCCACGATTTCCCAAGAAGCCTGCATATCTTCTCCTCTGTTCTACACCGCATAATTTTATGATAACACTCGCAGGTCATCTTGGGATAGTGAGTTCCATTGCATAGCTAACAATGAAGTTAGCGCTTTTTTTTCAATATAGGACCTATCCACTACCGCTTCCGCTTTGTGACCAACAGAGCCCCCGGTTCTTCATTAATTATTGTTTTAGGACACAATACCTCTCAGTTCATGGGTCATGGAAGCGCCATGGCAGCCATCACGACGGGTTCAATAGAGGCAAAAGTTCTGCGAGAGGCCAAAAATATGTAAAAGCAGGTAAAAGTGTGTATTCAAAAACTGCATCAAAACAAAAATCATGCTTTGCAATGTATATTTTTCAGCGCCGATTTGCGGCAGCCACGATCCGGTCGAGCTCACAGCTGTACCTGAACAGTCCACAGTTGAACGGCGACTGGAACGTATGTGGGATTCGAGAGCGAGCGAGAATTTCATGTGTGTGTTATCATTTGTAAATATTTTTATGAATGCCTAAACAAAAAAAATACCTCAAATTTGCGTCTCAATGCCTTTAACGGGCAGAGTTGATAATGCCGTCTGGCTTGTGGGTACGTGGATGGATGATTTTCAGTCGAGCAGGCGGCCGGATGTACTATGGACTTCTCAAGCGTTACTGATAGGATGGAAGGCCAGTTTTCAGTATGCAAGTTATCAAAGCCACGACGTCTTCGGAAAACCTAAGAGACGGAGATAAAGCGCAAGGCCTTCCAACCACTGCAAACATCCTTGTATCCAGAAGAAGACATCATCGTGAACCCTTCTACTACAGAATCTATGCGAACTGACAAGCTTTTCCTTCCTTTTATTGGTGATTTCAATTGGAAGGAAGGAAGCGAAAGGATTCTTGTACCCAACGCCAGCTGGACGGCACGATGGTTGAGGTGGCTAGAACGCTCGCCTTTTAATCTCGTTGCCCTAGGTTTGACTCTCAGCCGTCGTGGATGTTTGTGTTCTTTTTGCATTTCTATTGCTGCTGTGAGCTTATTACTTGCTGGCCTTTCACCCATGGGTAATGTGATCGGAAGGCGGAAGTGGCAGTGGAGTGGTGACAGTGTTATTGTTATTGTAGAACCCACTCCCCCCAAGACAACTGACAAGCGGCTCGCCTTAAGAGCACTTGATGCAGAACAGTAGAGATGGAGTGGAGGCGTCTAGGGAAATCATCGGGAATCGCAAACGATGGCGCCTAGGTGCGGTTAACGCACTACACCCCAGGGAGAGGTGAATGGGAAGGAGGTGCAGTCGGTTTCCAGTTTATGTCAGCAGCATTTACTGGTTTCGGTTGCGATATGGAAAAAAATTGAACCGTCTTTTACAAAGACATCTGACATTTCAACGAAGTTGTGCTAATGCATGAAATGCTTGACAAAGCGTTCTTTTCTTAAAAAGAGTGGCTGCAGAGGCAACTCATTCGACGGTACCTCACTTCTACCGTGAAAATAATATCACCGAAAATGGTTAGCAGATTCATTGTGCATGCATATTTACAAACACAATATGAGTGTGGATTGTTCTGGGGACGAAAAGCCTTGGTAAACCGGAAATAGATAGGTTTGAGGAAAGTATCTAACGATAGGTGCGTTAGGTAACGGTCATCATCATCACCATCAACGGCGCAACAACTGGTATCCGGTCTAGGCTTGTCTTAGTAAGGAACTCGAGACATCACTGTTTTACACCGAGGTCAACCAGTTCGTTACTCTTAAAAGCTGTCTGGCGCCCTGAGCTATGCCATCGTTCCATCCCAGTTAGGGTCTGCCTGATCTTCTTTTTCTACCATATATATTGTCCTTATAGACTTTCCGGGCTGGATCATTATCCATACGGATTAGGTGATCCGACCACCGCAACCTGTAGAGCCGGTCGTTTTACTAAAAGTTCCCGAAAAAATCCTAATCTGAAGGGTAGATGACTTATAAAAAGAAGTCAAATTCACTAACTACGTAAAAGAAACACCAAAATATGGTCCAAGCAAATAAGTTTCAAAAATTGGGCGATTTCAGAACTTCTTCATTTCCGCAAAGAAGAGGTTTACTGAAATGAAAGCAAATAAGGTCTTGTCATCTTGATTATCGTAATTGGAAGAGAGCGCAAACTGCTTCGCGTGTTAGAAGCAAATATAAAGAGCCGACCTAGCAGAGTTAAAATTGTGAAGTGATATAGGAAGGAATCATAGATTGCTGAAACAGGACACTTTACTGGAATTTAAATTTACCAGTAAGGCCCTATTTTAGCTGTGGTAATCAAATACAATATGTGGCCCAAGCTGCATTGAGGGCATTGAGCAGCCCTTTGATCACCTCAAACATTGTTCAGGAATGTAGAAACCGATTGAACTCTATTTCTAGGTTGAATACGATGGAACTGCTCTGGATATCAGGTCACTGTGGTGTAGAAGGAAATCAAATGCTGAGACCGGAACCAGTAATTGGATGTCAGTAGCATTGGTTAATGCTGCTTTCAAAACTTGATAGGAAGCTTCCTATAATGCCAAGTGGCAGAGCTTTGATGCTGTTAGACATACCAAACTTTTCCTATCAGAACCAAACATATATATTGCAAAGTTGACCTTATTGAAAAGCAGGAAGACTTGCAGAAGTATTACAAGCACTCTGACTGGCCATAACGCACTAACTGAACATTATCCAAGATGATACATGTCCATCCTGTAATATCTTCCGTGTGAGTGCCTGGATGCATCAAATATCAAAATTTTTGGTGCTAATATGCTTCAGCTGCAGTGACTAACATCACATTCACTAACGGAAATTCTGCAACCAAGAAGACTATACATAGGAGGAGCAGCTCCAGTGGCAAAGGGGAACGGAATCTCATTGTGCACCTTTCGGGTAGAGGCGAGGTAGGTAAGTGGTATTGGTGTGTTCGAGTATTGATGGCGCCTAGATGGTTTTCTTGCGTGTGTTTGTTCAGCTTATCTCAGCAGAAAACGAATGCATCCGAAAGATTGCTCTTGGATGCATCTGCTTATTTCCTCCTCACTTCCTAGAAGACCAGTTGCGTACCGAGAATGTTGACCGTGCTTGCTTCCACCAAGTTTCCCATAGAGAAATTTTGAAGCATCATTCGCTCATTGATTCTATGAAGATACATTACCATTAAGCCGAAATTAATCTTGAAGGAAGTTCCGCCTTTGATTCCCGCTAGGGTGTGACAAGCCATAAACAGTTACGAAATGTCTGTTGTTATGGCAGATGCTGCCACGTGCTCGCAGCAGCTTGCAGACAAGTGCTTGCAACCACGTGGTCGCACCACAATGTACTGCATCACATATACGACACTAACACCAGCGCTTATGTATGAAATTGTACTCGCGCAATTCCCATCGCGGTCGAAGATGTGCAAGACTTTTCTGACTCCATAAACTTTGAAAGAATGTGTTGGCAGTTGAATCTCCTGTGTCTAATCGTCTTGTCTGTCTTCTATATTTTCTGTAATAATCGGCACATTTGTGGGTTTAGCATCATAAGGGAAATTATGTAGCGTTTGATGTCCTTCCCTTGTTTCGGAATTATGTCAATGCATAACATCCAGTAGAACGTTTCACCGTCCAAAACCGTGGCTTTAACACTCTACTCAGATCTAAATAAGAATATCAAGTTAAAAGGACCTTAAATCTGATAGAAGAGTAATTCCCCATTTGTATTCCAATAATTTAAAACATTTACCAGTTCGTTTCGTTCAACATCAAAAGTCAACGCCATCGAGAATTCTTCATCACTCAACCATGTGTCCTACACCGTGCCATCTCAATCAAAGCAGAATCCTATCTGCTTCTCAGAATTCATCGAACAATCACTTACCTTAGCTACAACCTATTCATTTCCCATCTTGAATTCTTCCGAAATTTTCAATTTTTCATGTAGTCAGGTCATATATTTTATGAACCACTGACCTGGATGAAGGTTATTACTTTGAGTCCTACACGTTCTTATGATATCCAGTCGTGCCTGCCTAAATTACCGAGAGCGCAGGAAGGCCAAAAGGGAATAGGACAAGGTGAATCATAAACAGTAGAAAGCAAATTTTAAATCTGAAGGTGTCGGCACATGATGATGACAACAAATGTTCTGTGATATTTCTTGGGAATTCACGAACGTGATGATTACGAGATAGAATGCTAAGGTGTGCCTTACTTGAATTCTTTTTCATGTTTCGCTCCCCGTTCCTGAAAAACCTTGAAATAGATACGTGCTTCGGCTCTAACTTGAAGGATCAAAGTCAACGAGTGATCCCTTACGGTTACGAAGTGAAATTTGATACGGCTAGGCAATAAATGGGGTGAAAAGAGGTGTCTTAATTGACCTTCATTTTTATCTTGCAATGCTTGAAGCGCACATAGAACGATGCAATTGTCCAAGTCAAAAAGGTCAAAGGGAAAACCACAACGTAATATGGTTCAATTCAAGCTAAATGGTCCAAGTCATAGAGTTAATTGACAAACTTTCTAATCAGCATATCCATGACACAATCTCAATGCGACCTCAAATCCCTCCAATGTACTCTTGTGGACCACACATTTCCTGGTCAATGACATCTGACACTACTATGAGAAACCATGAAAACCACTTGGCGGTCGATTCAAGTATAAACAAACTTGCCATCCGCAACGTAATGCCAGGGATGAATTTATCCCACCTTAGCTTCCTAATTAACACTCATCTCCCACATGTATTCACGGGGGGTTGAATTAAATAAACAGAACAACTTAACGGGTTAATCTTGCACTTGAACACATACAAGGGGAATGGAACCATTCTAAATACTTGAATAACAAGCTGGAGCCAGTATTTAGCTAGAAAAAAATCCTTTCTCTCGTACTCGAGTCCTTAACGAAGTGTGTAAACACTTTCCATTCAGATTGAATGTAGTGAAAAGGACTGCAGGGTACACGAGTAGCGAGCGTACAGCGCTAGTAAAGCGAAATGGGGCCCGAAGCACTCGCTAGAGCTGTTCCTCTACCATCATTGCATCCTATGTCGGAGGCGGAGTACTTCTTGTACGTTGCTTAGTTGAACCGGTTCATTCTTTTCCTTTCGTTTGGATTGTGTTGACATAAAATATCCGACAGGATTACAGACATGAGCGCACCATGAAGCGCTCATGCTATCCCATTCAACGAAAGTGTGCTTTAATTCTCGGGCTAAGCAAAAAAGTACACTCGTCTGATACTATTAGCGTAGACTTTCAATCAGCTTCCCGACATTGTTTACTGTCGTCATTTGTCCTTGATATGTTCCTGATTCAAAGCATATAGGGAAGAGACCATATCATTTGCAGACTCAATGTTCTGTAGGCTTTGTCGACGAATTGTCTAGATTTTATTGGATCAAATGGTGTGTAATGGGTTGGATTTGGATTAGGATATATTTCACCAAGGATAACTATTGAGGCCTATGACTGATAAGGTTAATTGCAATTTCTGTTCTTCGATGACTTCAAGTAAGTACATCTTTATAGTGAGGCTATGTATTTTCCTCTTAAATTTTCGAGAGATTGGATGCATGTTAGTTCACCATACGCAACTACCATAAACGGATTGAAACTGTTGTTTATTATAATTCAGGGATATTAGAAATTATACTGATTTTCGTCCGTAACTATTTTCTTTATGCACAAAACTCGTTCTTTTCACAATAACTGCCAACTATCTTCTGAACTCTTTTTTCTTATTATTATTTTTTATCTGACGTTTCTCGCCACCTACTCTGTTCCTCACTCTTGCAGCGAGGTCTGAACTGAGTGGAGCGCCGGTGGCGTCATCTGTCCGCTGGTATTCGCGACATTCGAAATAAATTTGCCGCGAATCCTGCCGCGCCACAACACCATGAAATGTACTCCAACTTCATGCAGGGCGCTTTGAGCATCTTGCTCTATTTCCACACTCTTCTACACCATATAGTTCTAGGGTGGCTTAATCGGGGTCCATTCTGGGATGGCGAATTTCATAGTATGACTTAGCCCGGAATGGAAGGATTCTCCCTTCTCTGCCGGGAAAAAGTTGGAGTAATAAAGAGTTAAGAATTAATCACATCTGAAACTAAAAATAAAGCCCTGAATCTCCAACAGGCCTTTAATAGCCGGATGGTACTAAGAATCCCCGGTAAGTGTCTCATAATTGGCGGATATCATTTATGAAGTTGACACGAAAAAGACATTGGGCGAATCTTGAATCTGAAACATCTTCGCTAAATATTGATGTCCTTACAACAGCCTAGCAACAGAACTATCCAGTTACCAAAGTACTGTGCAGGTCAGGATGGACTAAAAAAAAAGTGACAAGCACAAACGCTGGAGTGAATCCTTAATAGTTCAGATTTCTTGATGGTGCAAAAACAACTCGTGGAAACGTAGAAATAATACCAAGGTAAGTACCCAGGCAACTCGGCTCGTCCAACAAGGTCTGGATACTTTGGGTTCCAGGCCATGCTGGGTTGGAAGGCAACGAGGCAGCGGACGAACTAGCCAATAGGGAGCAGGGACGCCTTTACACGGGCCAGAACCCTTCTGTGGAATCGGAAACGGTTTCACGGCCATGAATCTAAGAAATGAAGAGGAACGGTTGAAGGAACTATATTGGGTGGGCCTACCAGGGATGGAACAGTCGGTGCGACTTTCCCTTAACAGAATAATAATAAGTACCCAGGCAACTAAAGGTTCATTGTACTATTCCGTGGCGTGCCAATTCAGATAGTTTTTTTCTTAATCTGCTTGCGAGCGCTCTTTATTATATTCATGGTTGCCACTTACCACTTAGTGGGGTATAGTACGTCATTTATATTGACTGCCAGTAACAGGAACCGCCACCCTGATTGCCTTAAGGTGACAGTTTAAGGAGCAGTCCTCCTTAAAAGGTTTCAATAGGACTCTCATATTTCCATATTCCAGCATTAACTCTAGTGATTTTTGTTTCCATTACAAAGATTTTCAGCTTTAAACAGAAGATTGAATTACCTCATTGAATGTCGTGGATTTTTATTGTCTCCCTCCTCGCAGTCTTCACAGTTTTGTTGCAGAAATTACTTTGCTATACTTCCCCTTCGGAATGTGTTTGTCCATTTTTTGGCAGGTAGGACTAGTATTCTTAGATTTTCCGCAAACACCCCTAAATCGGATTTCTATACAAATCTTCTTTTTCTTCAACCTTTGTTCCCTTCACAAGCGGAGTCGGCTCGTCGTGATCGATTTCGCCATTTAGCTCTATCGAATGCCTGATCTGGGTGCAACCTCGAGGCTTTTAAATCCCCATCTAGTGTATCAAGCCACGTTGTTTCGCGCTCCCTTTTGGTCGTTTACCATCGACTTCGATGTTTAGACCAATCTTGGCAAGTGAATTCTCGTTTGCACGAATTGCGTGACCATACCATCAAAGACGTCTCTCTCGCAATTTTTCCACGATCGATGCAACCCCATAACGATCGCCGATATCCTCATTTCCGATGTGATCAAAACGCGTCACGTCTCTAGTCCAACGCAACCACTTCGTCTCCATTACCGCGAGACGCATTGTTTTTTATAGTCGGCCAACACTCAGAACCATAGAGGGTGACAGGACGGACGACATTGCGGTCGATTTAAATTTAAAACGTTCGTTGATACGTCGATCACAAAGAACACATGGTCTTCTCCAAGTATAGTGCAGAACAAATTGGGAGAAACTAAATTCAATTAGGCCTTCATAAACAAAAGATTTCAAATTTCAAACACATAAGACGTCACAGAAAATTTTTAGCACAAAACGTACCAAACTGGTAGCCTCCCATCATTGTGCAGACAAACCGGCGCCAAAGGACTCACTACATGAACGCACATGTCGTCTAGATTGTGGATGTTACAGTACGCAGGGCAGGCATGTAGGGTATGTAACCAATACTCTAAATTTGAATCATACAGTACACATCCCTGACTGGAGGCAAGGTACTATGAGAAAAGAAACTCAGTAGAGCCACCATGCCCCATCAGGGTAAATTGAGCCCAAACAACTCCACTTCATGGGAAGTATGGTGTCGGTCTTAATCGTGCGACATACGGAAAGGCATGTGAGCTACCCCACTCGTTCACAGGCATAGAATAGTTTCTTGTCGTCGGTGAACTTGGCAGTCACGAACTTATATTGCCTTTCCAACTCTAGAAGGGATGCTTTTATTCCAATTCACTGGGCCGTACTTCTTTCTAGGATCTTACCAAAGACAGGGGGAAGATATATGGCATTGTACGACGGAGAGCTAAATCTGTCCTTCTCTGATGACCTGGCACCCGTCTAGAAGGCAAAAAAATACACCCCTCCCCCACCCCGTATGCAAACTCCTGCAAACACTCGACATGAGGTAGGTCGGCCTGACAAACGACTTTGCACATCTCCCCAGTTGTCGCATTCCAACTAGGTGGCATTTTCATCATGCTCTCCTGGATCCCACAAAACTGTAAGGGAGAAATTTTTTCTCCTTTCCAACAAGATCGCCAGGAGACACAAAAGGCTCAGATTTCCGAAACAGCTTGCACTATCACGCCATTTCAGAATAAGCTCTCCGTTCATCTTAATGCTAGCAATATCGTGACTTCCTTTCTCCCTGCATATCTGGTAAACTCTTCTCTAATGATCATCGCTATACTCACCAATGAAATGCCTCCTGTCTTCATTCTTCATTGCCTCTACAATTTTTTATAAGACGGGTCTGTAAGCGAACCTAAGTTGGTCGATATCAACAAGGGGATCAACAACATTGTCCAGGAGGAACAAAAATTAGAAGGAATAAAACAAGCTAAAAGGCATCGTAGGCGTTCAGCGCAATAAATGACCCACGCTATGCCACAGTTTTTTTGTAAATGTAGAATACAATAACGGTTAAATGAAGTAACACATAAGTAGGCAGTAGTATGCCCGCCAATGTCCAATATGAACTAGATAATGCAAGTTAGAGAGGCAGTTTTGGCTTCCCGTGGAGTTCCGGGCCCCGAACAAATCTCGTGTCTTCACCAATCACTAGGCTTGCTTGGTGCCAGTACTCTCTGCTCCCTGTAATATTTAAAGATACCAAGAACCGTAATACTTTACCCATGCTGTGTGATACCACTTTATCTAACAAGAACTCGTCTTGCTGGCGAGATATATCTTCAAAAATGCATGGGGCCAATCGCAAACGAACGAGCTATATCCATATGTTCCAGGATTTCTCCTGAACTATGAGGATCCAGGGGCTACCCCGGTTCCCGTGGTACCAGTATACTCATGGTTAGGTTTCGTGACCGAAGCCACTTCAGATGAATCTTCGTGCAAACTCGGACCATCACGGGCAGCAAACCAAAGTGAGTACAGTGTTTCCCGGTGCCAGCTCAAGGAGGTTCTCCACAGCTACTTGATTTTGGTTTGGCCGTCAGGATTTTGCACCGTCTTCCTCGCCGCCACCTTAAGCTGGCTGGCAGAACTTGTGGAAGTGGAGGCTTAAGCAATCCGTTCGTTTGAATTCCGCTCGAAAACTCCCACAGTTTTTCTGTTGAGGCTTGTTCATCGGTAAGCAAAGCGCCGTTCTTGTCATTAACGCAACAGAAGTGTTCAATACCCTGTGTGCGTTGGTGTTGGCTTTTGGTAAGTCGATACAAATCTCTTTCACTGTCCTGAGTGCCTAGGATATTGTAATGGACTGCTCGGGTAATAGCGATCGCTTTCTTTCCTTCCTTATTGGCATGCTTGTTAATTTTGCAATTGGTCAGCGTTTTATCATCGAGAAACGTATAGTAGAGGCGCTTCTTTTCACGGACCTTCATTTGGACACCGTCCGCTTACCTGATTTCTTGACCCCGAAGGTTGCAGAGGCCGCTTTGTAAATTGTGTTTTTAACTTGATTCCATGATTCTCTGACTATCGTAATAGTTGGTAATCGCGTAAGTGAGATCTTTTCTTGTTTTTCTAATAAAATCGCCACCATTTAATACACGGCGGCTCAGTACGTTCCTCACGTTGCTTTATCGGTGGCTTGATTCGGAAGACGGCAATCAACGGCCAATGTTGAGGGGCGATGGTCTTATACGGAAGGGATTTGCATTCAGTGGCGGTAATAAAATGTCAACGTACGATTAGAATATTGTCTGATTTGTGTTTTACTGCTCCCACTATAAAACGTAGGAAGATGGGACAATCGTTCGATGAACCATGCATTCACGTGTCCGCAAAATAGACTTGCGCTCTCCAAACCCATTTCGCCCCCCCCCCCCCCTAAAAACCTACTTTTTCACCCACATGACCCCCTCCCATCTTTCTCGTCATCAGGTCCACCTGTTTGTGAAGCATACGCGGTGAAAAAGTGAATACCTCGATCAACTGATATAATGGTGACTG
Organism: Hermetia illucens; assembly: GCF_905115235.1. Taxonomy (NCBI): domain Eukaryota; kingdom Metazoa; phylum Arthropoda; class Insecta; order Diptera; family Stratiomyidae; genus Hermetia; species Hermetia illucens. The sequence goes on from NC_051852.1 coordinate 145,707,640, forward strand.
ACTTCTTCAATGACATCATCGAGATGCGAACACCGTATTGAGTTTGTGGGCCACCAAAATAGAGAAGTCTGTAGCCATTTTTACCGCGTTCGCGTTCTGTGTCGGAGATTTTGGCACCAGACCATCGGGTTTCCTGTGGAACGCAGATATCAATTCGTTTTTCGCGATGGGCTATTGCAAGTTCCTCGGTCTCTCCAGAGAGGGTGCAATAAATTGGTCCAAGCAATACAAATATGCTTGGACTAATTTGCTCACGTCCATGCGCCAAGAACCCTTGCTCATTTCTTGACAAGACCGGGCTTCGTCCTGCCGCGTCGACTGAGCCCTAACATTTTTCCGAAGTTTATGACCCAACACGATCATTTTGTTTTTGACGATATTTGATGCATTTTCTGGTCGGCTTGTCGCGGGACCTGTCACCAAGAGACATCAGATAGGATTTAACATAGTGGACTAACTCCAATTATACTTTATGTATCCGTTTTCCTGATAACAGCATTTTATTTTTGCTTTACTGAGGATAGTACAGAGTACCTGGCCTCAAACAATCATCATTTAGATTGATTTTGCGACTTCCGAGGGCCGCACAGTTTTCACTTCGTCTTTTTCTTTACGGTTCTGTTTGTGAGACTTGAAGATGGAAGCCTTGTAATTAATTAAGACGAAGAACGTTGTCGACATAAGCTAATTGCTGATGGGAATTCAAAAATCAACTTACGCAGACGATTGGTGTATAGTTCTCCGATTGACTCTTTCAGTGAACGTAATGTTCCTTAATTCCTATTGTTCATCCTTTCCCAGGTAATATCATCCATGAAGCGGACAAATAGAGGACTTGCCCTCTGTTTCCCGTACTCGAATAAAGAACACTTATTCATGAAGGAAGAGCCCTTCTCCCCATTGGGGGCTGGTATTTACGTAGAGAAAAAATCCGCATCTTGGGTGAAAATTCTGCGAAAAATACGGGTTGAAAGCCACACTCCTGTTGTCCTTTTATTTCATTTAAATTTATATTGCAGGACCTTGCTTCGGCTAGAATCCCTTCATTGAGGGCTCTCTGCAATACTCAATGGAACCAAGAATCACATTTAACCCGTAAGTGTATGATACCATGAATGCAGGATAGATTTGTGCAGAACTGAGACATTGAAAATTTGGTTTTAGGCAGACTTCCTCTACGTAGTGGGGCTTTTTGTACTATCGATAGATAGGCAAATCTTATTCCAGCAATAAAACTTTCTAACTTCTCTATTGCTACGTTAAGGAGGATTTTGTTTTGTCAGGATGGCTCAGTGGTGAGCGCTTGAAGCTGTCTCAACAGAGCATCGCGGGTCTTACTAGGGACAGACGGATTTGTATCTTTACTAGATGACGGATACCAGTCGATTTAGCTACGAATGAGTACCTGTGTCAAATCATAGTATGCCCCCGGCTTATTGTGTGATGTACGGCAGATTACAGGTAAGCAATCTTCATCAGTCGTATAGGGAGACAGTTGTATCTTTTAGATGGGAAACACCTGATAGTAGACAAAGAATACCGGGAAGTAGCGACTCAACTAGATTATGATGCAAATTTAGGTTAGCAATTACTTGAACTGCGCATTTAAGGATAGAAAGTGGGGGAAGTTTCCACGAAATAAACGGAGAGAAAACTGGGAAACATGTGCAAGACCACAGTGACAAATCCCAGTATTGGCATGATGCCTAGAGGATATCTTTGCCAATTTGGGTGGGCCCACCTGCCGCTGAAACATGAGGGTCATTTGGTCAGTTGAAAAAAAAGCCTTTGGACAATTGCATGTATACTAACACATCAAAGCATCAATCGTTTCACTTGGGTCATGGTGATCCCATTTATCACTTCAAAGCCTAATTTCTAAATCGTTACGCATACCTCAGACTGTACAAATTAGAAAATTAATGCTTATGTGAGAATCACGCTTCTAGGGTTTTACTCAAGAAGTGTCCAAATAGCCGGACTCTTGCGTCTATCTCCACCTCGTTTCCATTTGCATGCAGCGAAAATTTCTAGGCAAGCACTTGTGGTATTTCAGATTCATTTAATTTGCATATGGGAGGCAAGTGTAAATACGATAACAACCTGTTGATTCCATTCAGAATGTAAAGTACAGAAAACTGATAAAAACTTCATACCGAACCCTCGTACGTGCCTTGGTCGCTCATCTCAGCGGATGTAATTTGTTTAATTGAATTCCCGATTGCCAGCAAAGCAGAAGAAGATGGTGTAGTGTTGAATGATTGACCCTTTTTCCCAAACCGGTAGGAATACTTACTGCTCACATCAAAAGCATAACATTCTGCTATTAATTTACTATTTAAGAGATATACTATCTGTGCCTAACTTTTAAGATGACTTACGCTCTGATATACATCTGGGCATCTGTGGGATGTGGATTTGAATTTGGGCTGGGCGAGGTATGAAATTTGAGAGGTTTGCCCGGCCCTACATATATTTTTCTCTCACTTTGGATAAATGACTTTTGAAAGTCTTTTTAATGACCCGTTTCTGATGTGACGGATACCCTCAGGGTTTCTGGGATGCCAAGTGATAAATGGAATAATTATCCAGGCGTTTTTACTGTTCAGAGTATTCATTAATTTCATGGTTTCGTTTTTGAAAAATGTGACAAAAAGATTGAGTGATGGATAAATTTTTTTCTTTTGGTGGATGGGAGTCCGTCAAAATTGTAGATAGTTTGCATGGAAGATTTCTGGAAGAAAATATTTTCTTCAGTTTCGAGTTACTCATAAGCGTATTATGGGTGAGTTGATTCTAAATTTGTGTACTTTCCAAAAGAAATTAGTGTACTTAGGAGAAATTTAATTAGTAAGGGTTTAAGTATACAATTTTTTTTCTAGAAAGTCAATTTAAATTTCTTAGAAGAACAGGCATTTACTGAATTCCTATTGGTTGTATACCGATGATGCAAAGCCGACCACGTGCACTTACTCCCATATTTTTTGTAGTAATATCTTAATTCTTTGTCACAAAAATGTAAGTCAACTAAAAAACTGTAAGCAGTAAAGTGGTAGAAGTTTTAAGATTTTTTAATAACAAATTTATTTCTTCTTTACATCAGTGGATAACTTTTAGTGGTAAGTGTGACTAGTATTAAGTTCTTGGTGAATAAAAAACTGTTTTTTGAAGAGATTTTCAGCCGAAGCAGAAATCGAAATGGAGACAAGGGCCCAGAAAGCCCCAGAGGATTACTATCGGACCAAACCCAAGAGAATAGTTTGATTGCCAGCTTGCAACGTAGTCTGGAAATTTCTTCCATTTCAACCAAGCAGCTAGCCGCTGCAAAAAAAGAAATAGAAAAGCAGCGGAAGCAAAACGAGGGTCTGACAGCCCTCATCAAGAGTTTGCAGGAGCCGCTCGACCTGCAAAACCACGAAAAAAGGAGAACGGGAAGAGATTACGGATCGAGAGTCCACAAGTGTCGGACTCAGGGAGTAACTGCTCATCGGAAGAGGAGATGTCCGCCGACAACACGGACAACACCGCCACCGAGCAGGAGGAAGATTTGGACTTTCTACCTCTGCCGCCACCGAAACCAGTGCCGACTCTGCCGCCCATATTCAAAAAAGTAGTGAAAGTGGTGAAGTCACCAGAAAAACAATCTAAGCCCACAGGACAGGAAAGTCCGAAGGCTAAAGAAGCTGAAAAGGGTACGGTACCCGTAATTTTACGGCAGCCGTCAAAATGGCCAGCAATAGAAAAGGAATTAAGGAAGAGAAAAATTAATATCCTTCACGCTAGGGGGATACACCTGGGAGTAAGGATACCTCCAAAGCAGCCGAGCGACCACTGGAAGCTCACGAAGTTTTTTAGGAAAAGTGGAATTCAATTCCACACATATCTTCCCCCAGAAGAGAAGAACATTAATGTAATAATCCGGGGGCTCGAGGGAATAGCGCCCGAGGATGTGAAAGAAGACCTTGAGGATCAGGGCTTCCATCCAATCGAGTGCTTTTTCATAAAAATGAAAAATGGACCCTCCAGGCTATTGAAAGTTCGAACAACTGCTTCGCCAAAGCACGTTGTGTAAAATGCGAGGGATCGTATCATTACTCAAAATGCGAAAGGAAACAGGAGCAGAAGGCAACCTGCACAAACTGCAAGGGGGAACATCCAGCCAGCTACGGCGGATGTCCAAAAAATCCCAAAAATATCAAGAAAACCTTCGCCCAGATGGCAAAACCTAACCTTTCCCCACAGGTATCCCAACCAGGCCGACAGGAAAAACCGCAACAGCATCAAAAACTCCCTCTTCCACAGCGAACCCGAGCCCGTACAAATGGATCAAGTGCTGAGCAGCATGCAAGCACAGATCCAAAATATGATGGAGTTAATGATGACAAAAATTATTCTGTTTAACTCGCAGATCTCTCTAGGCAACCCAACCAAGAATCACCATGGTAAGCATTAAGCTTAACATTATCTCGTGGAACGCAAATTCCGTAAAAGGAAAAATGGGAGAATTGAAGGAATTCCTTTACGAGGCAGAAGTAGACATAATACTCATCAAAGAAACGTTCCTTAAACCAACAGACCCACTTAAAATACCCAACTACGAAATATACAGAAACGACCGACTTACTGGCCGTGGAGGAGGAACCGTAGTCATTATCAAGAGAAACATCAAGCATCACCGCCTGGAAACACCACCCATCGCAGGACCAGCTGATGTAAAAATTATATATATATATTCAGAGGACCTTCAACTGCTACTCAACGAGGACAAACCGACTTTTCTCGCCCGAGATCTGAACGAGCGTCATCGAGACTGGGGAGCAACAGGAAACACCAAAGCGGGGAGAGAACTGCTGACTTTCCTAAACGGAAACGGAACATTTCTTCACGCACCAGAGGAACCGACACATTATGAACGCAGCACAACCGGCACCATAATCGATGTGGCTCTAACAAAGAATTACAACAACCACATCACAATCAACGTGTTGGATGACCTCTCATCGGACCACAAACCGGTGCTATTTTCAATATACAACATATATATTGAAAATCCACCGAAAACGATTAAAAGCACCAACTGGGACACCTACCGCCACATTCTAACACAATATACCACAACGAAAAAACTGGAAACATCAGAATAGGTAGAGACAGAAATACAAAACCTAACCGCCCGACTAACTTCAGCTAAACAGGAGAGCACAACGGAGGCAGAAGCAAACGACTAACAATACTACTGGCTCCCAAGAAATATTAAAGAAAGAATAAGGGAGAGAAACGGCATCAGAAAAAGAGGAAGATTCAGGAACGAACAATGGGAATACTTGCTCCAGAAGGGAAAGGCCTAAGCGTTCGCGGACTCACTCGAACTCCAGTTCGGGGAGAACACCACATCGGACGATGAATCAGAAGAAGAATACGAATCAGAAACGGAGACACAATATGACTCAACACAAAGAGAAGAATTGGAACTATAACAGACCAACTATGATAGAAGTCCAAACCATTATCCATGGACTGATCAGCAAAAAAGCCCCAGGCTGGGATATGATTACAAACGAGTGCATCAAGAACGCACCGAATAACATCGCCGAATCAATCACCGCAGTAATAAATGCAGTACTCCATCTCAGAACATATCCAAAAGCAAGGAAAAAGTCCATCATCATCTTTCTGCCGAAATCTGGAAAGAATCCAATATTCCCACAGAACTGGAGACCCATCAGCCTACTTCCAACAATAGGAAAAATTGCAGAAAGGATAATACGGAGCAGACTGCAGGATCAACTCATCGCGCTCAACATCATCCCAGAGAAACAATACGGATTTCAACGAGAGCATTCATGCGAGCTACAACTGGCCAGAGTAGTCCAGCACATTCGCAATGGATTAAACAAGCGGAAATCGACCGGACTAATAATGTTCGACTTATCGAAAGCTTTCGATAAAGTCTGACACGCAGGCCTCGTAGCCAAACTGAAGAAAAAATATCTCATTCGCTGATAAGACTAATCGAATCCTTTATTACAGATCGAAGTTTTAGGGTGGCACTGGAGCAGCACCAATCAACAAAAAGAGGGATAGAGGCAGCAGTACCCCAAGGATCACCGCTTTCACAGCTGTTATACACAGTATACACGGCGGACATTCCAAGACAATTTAACTGCCTCACAGGGATCTCCTTATTCGCGGACGACACATGCGTCTTCCACACTTCGAAACAGGCACGCTTCATCACAGGCAATCTCCAGAAGGCGACCAACACAACGTTGGAATACTTCAAGAAGTGCAAGATCAAAATAAACCCGGAGAAGACCCAGGCAATCTTCATCACAAGAAAAAGAAAACAGAAACCGGGAAAAATCAATATCGATAATCAGCCCATCGAATGGAAATCAACAGCGAAATATCTGGGACTAACTTTCGACAACAGACTAAACTGGAACAAGTCGAGAAACCGGAAGCTGGGCGCTTCAGGTATGAAAGGTTTTGTTTGCTTCTTGTGTGAGTATATTTGAGTGTAGAACTATCCCATTTGTACGTAGCCCGTTAAGAATATGCATTTAGCATGTCAGGTTTAGTACTTCGGGTTGTAAATTTACACGGTAAAGACAACTTTGAGTTACTGTAACTTTGTTACTAATAGCATGATTCAAACTTGGAGATAATATGCTTCATATTATATTTTATACTACTACCAACTTTTATAACTCTGAGATAAACCTAAGGGGGGTTTTACTCAATTTTCCCAAAAATATGGTAATATACTATTATTAACTTAATTTGAACAGATATCGATATGGAGAGTATTTTGAAGCCACCGTATAGAGGCAGCTTCATGATTTTTTTCAGATACTACTACTATTATTAACTTTATTTGAACAGGTATCGGTATGGAGGGTATTTCGGAGCCTAGGGACCATATAGTGGCAGCCCCCTGATTTTTTTCAGATTTTGCGGTTGGGTAGTTTCTGAGAATGGGTTCGTTAAAAAAATGATCACTTTCACCCCCCTCACACTCCGCACTTTTTCAACAAATGTCAAAACTAAGACCGGCTTCGAAAAGTACTAATCAAGACCTTTAATTTGATACCCCACATGACCAAAATAACTGATTTTAAGTTTTGTGTTTACACAAAACCTTAATAAAAATGAAACCTATCCTAGCTTAAGGGCACTAGTATTGTAAGATTATATAGTATTATAAGATAATATAGTATTATAGGATAATATAATATTGTAAGTTAAGATGGTATTGTAAGATAAGATAAAATTATTGTAAAATGATACAGAATTATTGTAAGATAACACATAAGTATTGTAAGACAATATATAAGTATTATAACGTTTAAAAAAAAAAACAGAAGCCAGAAAACAAAGCACCGAGTAAAGATGGACAACAATATCCACAGAGAAAAGGGGAGCCAAGGGGTCGAACACCAGCTCCAGATATATCACAATTCCAAGCTTTCACAATTAATTAATTAACAGTCCACCTTCTACGTAACTAAAACTTTTCAACAATTCCCTGGAGCGTCATTAACCCAAAGTCTGCGCTGAATGAGGAGTTAAGAAATAGATACCTGTTGTCGATCCCTTTTATAATGCTAATCGCACCAAACTCCGCATGAAAAACTTAGTTTGATTGATTTTAGTTTCGAAGAAAAAATGTTTTCTTTACAATTTCTCGATGATGATGGTATGCACCTTGGTATCTCTTTCTTAAAGCCCCCATGCGTACGTAATTTGAAACTTTCTTCGATCGCATTCATAGACACCATCTCGCTATGTGATATCTGATAGTTTGTTATTAATTTTCGAAATTGTTTTCATAAGCTGCATCCACTTCTTAGCGGACTTCCAGCATGTTAATTAATTAGGCAAAGTATTAGTGAGGTGTAATTTTGGAATTATGCAGATAAGCCACACGCCTCAACTACATACTTAAGTGTCGAAGAAAAAGTTAGTATTTTAATGGTAATCTTGATAGCGATCAAGAGACTGATGAGGGTTATTTGAAAATTTATGGATATGAGTTTTAAATTGGATGGGATTCCAAAGGAGAAAAAACAAATGATGGAAAGTTAGGAGTGAATGTGATATTAAGTGAGGAGTATTTATTACAGGTAGTGTCTATTATTATTGCTTTTGAAGCGATGTTCCGCGCTAATGATACGCTCAGATTACAAGGTTTGTCATTAAGTTTTCAATTATCAATAACGGTTCCGCTGACACAGTATGAATAGATTTTACTATAGATATGAAGACTTTCATACCGTCACGATACGGTATCTACAGAAAATGTCTCCAATTAAAATAGAACTATAGAGAATTAGGTGTAAGTTGGATGACTTCTTCACATACTTAGGCAGACACAAAAGAGAACCAAAATAAGTATCCAGAGAAAGCAAAGCAGCTTCTAAGACAAAAATCAGAAGCAGTATTATAAGAGTCAAATATCCTTATTCATTCTCAAAATTTAAAAAACGAACGAAATGAATGTGGACTGGTGAATGCAAACATTGCTGCTAGCCAATCTAGTTAACAAATTGAGAATAAAGCTTTTCAAAAAGGAAATTTCTTTCCACCATTTCCAACCATGTTCAACTTTAGATTGTACAACAATAGGAAGCAATCATTTCCAGTCCTTATTTGAACCCAAAGAAGGCTATTCCTTGCTAAAATATCAACTGTAAAAATGGCCGAAAGATATTAAAGACACTTCCTGTCACTCTAAAGTCGCTGCGTTTGAAGCTACATCTGCAGTTACTGCAGATCTGCTACACCACTCGAATTGAAATCCTGGGAAACCGAGACCTTTCGCAGGAAGTGAAGGGGTGCGACCTTAGCGCCTTCTCGCGAATGTGGTGCTCAACCAGTCTCTTCGGATATCTCATCGAAAATGACGTTGAGCTGATTTGCCTAAAGTTCTTTGGATTTGAATAGTCATCTTTCCTAGGCTTAGGTATAAAGACTAACTTAACCTTCAGCCAAGTGGAAGGCACGTATGCGATTCAGAGTTTCCATCTTCTATCGCCAAGGGAGTCCATTCTCGCCTTGGGAGTTCCACTTTGTCGCCAAGAAGTTCAATGAACTTTGTCCAATCCGTTTTCTTAGGATTTCGTCTTTGTGTTACAGACTGTTCGCCTGCAATAGCTATACTAGTCCAGCCTTTAATCAACTCTAACAACTTTGAAGTGCAGATTCTTAGATCAGTTACTTCACTTCGTCTTGGCCCCACGAGCGTAGAGGCGCGCTCATCACACCAACTGAAGGGATAAAATCAAAGAGCCTCTCTTCTCTAGCATTTGCATTTGCTACTTCCCCAACAAATATGCTGAGCGCTCGCATCACAGCCTATTAAAGAGTTCAAGTCCACTTGATTCTGAATACACTACCAGATCTCTTAGTTCTTGCTTCGGCGGAGGACACAAAAAATCATAGCAGGGACACCTGTGGCGCGGCAGTATTCGCAACATTCGAAATAGTGATGTGGCGTTGATATGACGTTTCTCCTCTTAACATTAACTTGGTGTTGTAAGTCGACCGCTGCAAGGTTTTGGGAATCGAATTGTCTCAGCATGGTTGCCTCTAAGTCAAGTCCTCGATCTCGAAGATTACTTATCGAAGAAGATACTAGTCCCCTTTATCACAGATTTTGTTAAAACGAACCCATAGCTCTTCAGCCAGAAATATATAATGACAGTCCCGCAAGTTTGCCGGCTTTGCTGCCAATATTAGAAAGAAGCTTTGCCATACTGCAGGTTACTTTCACAAACACTTATGTTTGGATATATAAGTGCTGTCTAATATGAAAACCGCCGATAAATGAAAAGCTTGCTGCATTCAATGTAGATCTCACACGGGTTACCGGTTTGTCCTCACCTTCCTTTGAAAGTTCCGCTTTTTTGCGTCCGATTTCTCAGGATATTGCCACACTTGCCACACTACAGTGTAACAACGCCCATGTCCTCACTACCAAGAAACTTCGCCTTCTTTCGCAGTGCCTTCCGTTGTCCTCGGCTGAGAGCCCCCCCAAGTTCACGATGTCTAGTCTGCATGGAACTGTTTGCACATATCTGAATTGGATCAGTTGAATTCACATCATCAGCTTCCCTTTCTTCCGCTTTTCCCGGTAGAGGTGGTGGAGAAAGTTCTGACAGGCAAACCTGTTGTCCCTTCTCCTTTGCGTTTACTTCTGCCGAGCCTTCCTCTCCTGTTTTTGGAAAAATTAGGCAACAGTGTCCCGACAGGCACTATCCTTTCTGCCTGATCGCGCCATAGATATCAGGGGCAGGTTTTCCACTGAAGTGGAGAGTCTGTCTTCCACAGATTTCTCTATGGAGAAACATGAATCTAGCGAGGCTTCCAAAATCAGTGCCTCGGCCACGACCTGATTTCTCAAAGTCGCATGTCGATTCGAAGTCTGTGACTTCTTAGCTTAGACTTCTTAGGAGCCACTAAGGGATAAATGTCAACTGTATATATGTACTTCTGGCAAGAGCAGTTTTTGTCAGTGTCCACCAAACAGGACTTTTAGGAGAAAATGCCTACTCGGGGTGAAAATTTGACGCCTCCGCTGAAATTGAGTAATCAAATTAACTTTTTTTGTAAAAATCTCTTGGTTCTCCCCTCATCGAGGGAGTGCTTTATTCCAATTCTTACTTCTTTATTTGGAATAACAAAAACTTGTTTTCTCTATTCGCTAGTCTTGCAAATACCGAAAGACGTTACCGGGATGACAATCGTTGCAATCTATCTGTTGGTACTACATTACTCTCAGCAAGAGTGTGCTGCAAAGGAGCATTTACCTCAGAATTTATGTTTGAGATGGTGAGGAATGAGGTGGGGTGGGGACCAAAAGACCGTGGCCCAATGTCACCTAAGGCAGCTGTAAGTACCTGATAAGTATGGATCTGCAATCTTTCGATCATGGTATTCGAGTGTCATATCTTTGATGAAGATTGCGCCTCATAACAAGACGAACGACACGTATGGTGTGCGGAGGCAGTAATTCTTATCACAGACGATCTGGAGGACATTGCTGAAGGGAATTAAATGGGGCCTGATAGCAGGAATGTGGGGCAGTTCCTATTTAGTACAAACGTTATCAGAAGGCGCAATCATCACCGATATCGCCAAGCGAAAATAAAAAAAAAAACAGAAATTCTATGCCATAGCGCTCGGAACTTGGACTTGTCTGAAAGAGGTTTGCCAAATCAATTCCAAACTCTCCACAGTGATACTGTCGTCCCCAATTGAGAATTTACGATGGCTTTTTCAAGCTGTCAGCAAGGATCCCGGACAAAGGAAGAAAGGCCTAGTGGCCTGTAAAGCTGGAGGTGAGATCAGTATATAAGAGGATGGTATGTTTGTTACTTCAAAAGCACTAGGCTTGGCGATAAAGCGGAGCAGAAGGAAGATAACCAATCGACGAAACTTTTGCAAAAAATATGCCTGAAAGCATTCATAAGGAAGAAATAGTTTACCCCCTCTTGTCAAAAAGGGCGTGCTCATTTGTGGCACGACGTCATATCTTTGTAGAAACTGCAAGGATGTCAGGAATCCTCAAGTCTGGTAGACAAATCAAGTATCGAGAATGCCGAACAAGGTTAGGTACGTTTCTCAGTGTTGGATTATGGATACGAGCAGGAGCTTTTGCACACGAATGTCTCATATCTTGGATTTTTGTACTACTGTACAAGAAAATGGGAGCGATGGTGGTAAAGAACGAAGGCTGCACCCTGCTGAAAAGTAGCCGATTTTGAACTGCTATATCAGCGATTTAATCTTGCAATCATAACCGATATTTCTAAAGCCGCCTTTAATTCCGTAAGATGGGAAGGCATTCTAAGTACAGTAGATAATACTTCCACGTGCTGAGCTATCCGTTACGAATATTGAGGGATTATCTGAGGAACCGGTCTCTGCTCTATGAGACACTAGAGGCTCAGTGGAAAATGGAGATCACGTCGGGGTAGCGTAGAGATTCATCCTAGGACCACCGGAACGTTTCCTATGATAGTCTGCTTAGGTTCGACATGCTAGAAGAGTCGTGCCTGATCGGTTATGAAGATGATGCCACGGCGCTTGTTGTTGGATGCACTGTCACTGGAAAAAAGCGGAAGCAATCATCCTAACTAAAAAGGGAATCCTGACTCTACATCTCATATCAATCGGCGAGTCGATAAGCAAGCTAAAACCAATGGTAAAGTATCTTGGACTGACTCTTGACTGAAAGATGGGCTTTTCGAGCGAATCAAATCAATAGCGGTTGCAAGGTTGCAGCTGGAGTTTCGGCCTTAATTCAGCTAATAGCAAACATTGGCCGTCTTACGTCTAGCAAACGACCTATTTTGATGAGGTCAGTCTGTATAGTAAGCGCCACAAGTACAGAGGTGGGGAGTTTTGCAAGCGATGTCTGCATACCGAACTGTCCTTAAACTGGCCGTGATGGCGATCGCGGGTGTGATTTACGTTGCATTTCTTATTAAAAAGCGTAAGGTCATATACAAGCGTAACGGAGGTGCTTGCTCGTCAAGAGTGGCAACGTACACTACTTGAGTGGCAAATGTCTTGGTAAAATGAAACCAGAGGCAGATTGACTGTGCGGCTTATATTATGTGCGTAACTGACTCGTAAGCATGGTAAAGCTCGCTATTTTCTCACTAAGCTCCTCGGTGGGCAGGCAGGTTTTCAGCCTGCATGAGATTGGGAAAGGACGGCCTCCTGAATGTGTGCTTTGCAATGGGGCTGTGGACGACGTCCATCACCCCTTCTTTTCTTGTGGAAGGTGGGATGGGATTCGTCGACACCTTTATTTGAACACAGGTGATCTCTCTTCAGACATTTTCAAAAAGACGCTGAGGAACGCTGACAGGTGGAGTCGCGTTGCGCATTATTTACATTCGGGTTCTTCTTAAAGAAGATAAAATTCTATCGGTGGGGGCCGGATTACAAGGAGTTCCTTGAACTAACAGTTCCCTTCCTCCCCTCCCCTCCCGTTGGTGAAATAACTCCCTGATTTTAGGGCGGGAGAACTTGAGGGCTGGCCCCGAAGTAATGTGGCAAACGGTTTTAGGCTACCTCTCTGACGATGAAGAGATGTTAAGTTGGTAGCACGACGACACTCTGTGCGATAAACACATTCATCTACCCCCCGTGAGGCGGTAGTAGAGCAAGAGAGTTTGTTTGGGGAGGCCCTCAACTAAGCTCGGCTTTGAGGTTTAACTCAAGGATATTCGGAATTCAACTCTCAAAGGCAGAGCACACTACAAAACTATTGCAACCAATACATAGTGACGTATGCAGATCGACACCGCTGCACTTTGTAGGATTCATCGATGACTATTCACATTGATATAAGGTGGAATTGCTGAAGGCCCAGACGAGCATTTTTAATGGGCTATAAATCAAGTTGCTTTAAGTAAGTAATAGACGCAAACACTCAGGCACAGAATTTGACGCATCTCCGATGACACTAACAGATTCATAGATAGAATAGAAATAAAGGCGGGGTAAATGAGCAGTAATCTACTGAACGCTGCTAAAATCCTTTTGTTCTACTTGCTACAACGTAACTCACAGAAATGTCCGAAAGGCAAAACTCCTCACGATTCAAAAGGCGCCCGACTTGCCACAGTGTTCGAATGTAAAGCCAATTTTCTTGAGAAAGAGTCTGCTGGAGAGGAGCAATGAGGTAAAGTTCCTTGGAAAAAAATGATTTGTGAAAAGTGGTCGGCCTGTATTATATTTTTAATCCAATGGTGCATAGAATGCGATGTTTAAACTTAGTTCCTCCGAAATGAAGTTCCGATGGAAAAACTTGAAGATTGACAAAAGGGGACCCTGTAAATTGTATCAGCTGAATCTTCTTCCTACATCAGATGCGAGGGAAGGAGACGAGGAGACCCTTTTGGTAAAGGTTCTGAACAATAGAACAATGACGGGACTGGGCCTGGATCACGGCATGGGGTGATTGTAGCAGAAATAAAGAACGACGCTTGGGTTTTAACTCCCTCGAAGACGTCAAAGCCATCGAGGCAAACGAGATGCGTTTGGCCGCTCAAGGATTCTGTCAAGAATTACTATGATGCTCATTCAACCATCGAAGAAAGTAACAAATTCCGCTTAGTTATCCAGTCTGAGAAATAGGCAGTATCCACACCTCTGACAAAAAACTGCTGACGAGTCTAAAAGCTTATCTGAAAAACGAATCCTCTGACGAAGCAAATATGTCTAGACATCCAGAGATCTGTAAGATTTAGTTACATAAAATTTTAAATTTACTTTTGCCGATAATGTGGCAATCTTCATAATGAATTCCCGCAAACGGAAATCTGGAGACAGATAAAATATCTCTCGTTTGAAAAATATGCTTGCATAGGAGAGATGCCCTATTTTTTCCATTGTACGCGTTTATAAAAAGATGTTGCCTCGGGGGATGAAAAAAATACAATAGGTCGAATCAACGTTATCACTGGACAATCTCAACGATGTTGAATTCATACAAATATAAATTCATCAGACCTCATTTTATAATATCGTGATTTCAAGCATTGAATCTACTTTACTGCACCTCGTCTATTATTTTTAGCCTCGATCCTATCGTCCTGGCTACGATTTGCCTCTTCCGAGCCATCATTCTTTGATTTTAGCTATTCAATTTCAGCCTATTATTTGTCACATGGACATTTAAATCCAACCGAAATGTATGTTGGAGACAATTACAAATTGCATAGCTAATGGGCTCATGTCTAGCCATGATTTAGAAGAAGCTGTACAATAGCAATAGCGGCCCATCGCCAGTCACTATTCCATAAGGCTCAAGGCTACGTAACATTATAGTATCCACTGTGGGCTACATTTGGTCTTCGCGAATGGTATCCATGATGTTAGGTGTATTATCCATAGGACGGTCGTTCCAATGCGGTTACTACTATTCAAGCGTATATTTATACTATTAGTTGAAGTTGACATAGTAGTATCGGTACGGTAAAGTATGGCCGGGGGATCTAGCCCGGATTTCGTAAGGGCTGGCCAGCTACGAGACTAAAACGATATTCCCAAAAGTTTGGCTATTCAAACCCATAAAAGGGACAATTTCCTATGTCCAAGATGTTATCGATACATTGCCAGTCTTTGGAGCTATCCTGTCGCATCCCTCACGACCATCACTGACACATAGTTCATCAATTTTACCGTCACGAACGAGGAAGTCCTACTATCGAAAGCGATTTATTTCAACAAATCAGTTGACATATGGAAGAGATTCTTCCGTAGGCATTTTCCATGGCTATACCTTGTAGATATAAGGTATGCCTGCAAGCGTAGTACGGCCGTACAACGAGCAAAGTGGGATTGAGGCTAGGGTCGTTTTGGATTGGGACGATTCGTAGTACGCCTTTAGTACGCGAAATTTGCTGAATCCCTTGATGGATTACATTGCATTAAAGACACCACGGGCTACAATCGAGATTTGAAGTGGTTTCTGCGCTATTGTCTGTCGGTTACGGAGGTTGTTTGTTCAACTGTATTAGCGATTTAATGATAATTGGTAGATTGATTTAAAGGGCTAGACCAGGTAGAGTTTCTTAAAGGAGGGTTTTGCTGTGTTGAATGTAGGTGAAAAGTTGAGCCAAATCCGGGGCAAAATGAGGAAAACCATGGGAAATTAATTGCCAAGCAAATGTACTCAGAAAACCATGCGAGATTTCATGATTAGTGAACATTGTCTGGGTCACACGGGGTGGAATCAGATTAAATGATATTGAGGGATGATATAGGTTTTCGTATTATTAGAAGGAATTTCCAACAATTAGATCGCATTCCTCAGAAAGCCTATCAATTAATTTCGATAGCAGTAAGAAGGACCTTTGAAAATTATATTCACGAAATGTATTTATAACTTCCCCTGTTGCAGGATTTAATTTCATCAGATAAATGGATGTCATCCATTTACCGAAAACACGTATTTATAAAACCTTTGTAGATAATAACAAGATCCTGCCCATTTCTTCCCCCTATCTCTTCAAAATAATCTGTAAATAAAAGCATGCATTTTCATAACTTCTGTCCGGATATGTAGGAATAATTTTCCATTTATATTTGTACATTTCACAGATCATTGAATCTTGAATGCGTTAAAAGAGCGGCCAAGGTGCGTACGAATACAAGCTTGCATATCTACCTTCCTGAAATTTATTGTTATTGACATAATGTTCTTATTTTCATTTTTATTGTTATTCTTATTTTTAATGGCATCTACCGTTTGATCGTATCAGCATCAGCAAACCTGTCGTTTGTGTTCAACTCGTTTGAGCGGTCCTTGTTAATCGTAATGCATTGGAAAGAAATAAGGGGTCCAAAGAAAGGAGTGGGTTTGAAATAAATGCATAAAGGTGCAAAGTACAGTATGTTCTAAAATGATTGGGAAGGATGAATGCTAGGAAAGTTCCTCCAGATGTTTTTCAAATAAAAAAAATATCAAACGTGATCCTAATTTTAAAGGACTCTTCCGTTTGGAGTGAATAATACATTCTGAGGGTACAATATCAGTAAGCTGGCGAAATTCAACTAAAACTACAAGGAGCGTTCAACAAGTTCTTAGAAAATCTAAGAGATGGCAGTCACAATATTAGAAACGGTTTGCTGTTAGTAAGTGTCATTTCTAATCAGATAGCTGTCAAAGTTTCAGTTATGTCCGTCATTTACATAGTTTCATTTTGATTGTCAATTGAAGGAAGAAAATTTTGCTTATTTTGTAAAATGGAAAAAAGTGAGTCTTGAGTAATGATTAAACACTTACATTTCAATACATTAACACCGAAGGAGATTTAAGCTGATTTGCGCGGATTTCATGACACTGACAACTGGCCCTATGTTCACAAATGTCTACAGTTGGGTAAATGAATTTAAACATAGCAGTACATCCACAAAAGATGAACATCGTTCGGGACATCCAGTGAACTAACTACTATTGAAATGATTAACACAATCCACGATATGGTTCTAAGTGGTCGACGAAGTAAAGTGTGCGAAGTAGTTGAGGCTACGAGCATATCGCAGAACACAGTGTTTTTGAATTGCAAAAAAAAATTGAGGATTAGAAAAATTTTGGGAAAAATGGTGTCACGCTTGCCTTCAGTAGAGAGTAAATGCAATCATGTGGTCGACTCTGAGGCCATTTTGATGATTTTGTGTCGCAATCTTTAGTTTTTTTTATCGATACATTATTGCCGAGGAAACATGGATACACTATTGCACTCTAAAGACAACGGAACGGTCAAAACAGTGGGTTTTTACAGGCGAATGGGCTCTGAAGGAAGCAAGGACAGCGAAATTTGCTGCCGAAGCCAAGGCCACAATTCTTTGGAGTACACGCGGAATTATCTATACTGATTACCTGTAAAATTTGAACCAGGAAAAACCCCGTTTTGGTAAGATGCACAGGTCTGCCTGTGCGGTTTCAATGGCCTAAATCATTGATTTGGCATCAGTATTTTTCTTATTTCCCAACTTAAAAAAATGGCTCAGCAGATAACGGTTCCATGAGGAGGTTATTTCCAAAACAGATGCCTAAAAAGGTTAGAGAAACGTTTAGAGAGATAAAAAGTACATTATGTCGAAAACTAAAAAAAAAACCTTATATAATATTTTGTTCCTCTTTCAATTTTTAAGACCTTATTGAACGACCTTCGTACTAGAATGAAGAAGCAAACATTGAGTTTTGCCAGCATTAAATTCTAATTCTTTATCGGAGCAAACGGACTTGAGAAACATAAAAATAAGGAACAAATTCGAGAAAGCTGTTACCAAACTTGCTCTTTAATGAAAGGAGTGCCCTAAAAAGTTATTGGTTTTGGCAGCAAATCAGGGTGGAAGCGAACCTTCACTTCTTCGTGATACCTGCTGGATAGCACTAACGCCCGTAGTAACGAATCCGAAACGTTATATACTCGTCTGCCCCAGAGATCATCCATTCTCATGTCTCGAAATCCGAAGGTGAATCTCAGCAATAATTAGATCACTGGAAAAGACTACGTGAACGAAAATGCGAGTACTTTCTTGGATCCCTGGTCATCGTACCGACCTTAAGCAGTATATACCCTCCTCGGAGAGGTCACGCAGGACAAACTGAATATTCCAATAATTCAGGGAAGAAAGAAAGTTGGGATTCGCGTTCCTTGTTACTAAGACTTTGTAGCCACTCTCTTTAGACTGAGGACCAATCGAGGAAAGGGATAAGATGATTAAAGATGACCTTTACAGCCGGCATAATACTTAAATTACGCTAAAAATTGCTTCCAGATCTTGATACTTCTACTGGAAATACGGACGAGCTCCGAGTAACAAATAGATGACCTAGTTTTCATAAGACTTATAATGAGAGTGACAAATGCCTGGTTGACCTCGTTTCTAGTGGGAATGTAATAGTCTACGTAATTACAGGTGTCTTCAAATAGCAAGATTTTAGACAGATTGACCACGTTCTGTTTCATACAAGATGAACCTTTAGCATTCCTGATGTTCGTATGTACATATCGAGAAGCTCACCTTGATTCAGATGACTATTTACTGAAAGTCACTTACTGTTGACTAATATTAATATTGCATGAAAACAGAGCGAGCGCAATTTATCGATGCAACATCAGTAGACTGCCGAGTGAACCATTGGTAGAGGTGCATATTTCCACTCTGGAAACTCTAGAAATAAACATTGAGTTTCAGTGGTGTCCTCGCCTACGACATCACGTGACTCAGGCAAGCGCTGCTACTTCTTCGGTTTCAACTGGAGATTACCCCTTGCAGACTTTTTCGGCTGAATCATCTCCACAAATACAGATTAGATGACCTGCCCTTCGCGGAATATTGAGCCAGATATCATCCAAAACCAAGCGTCAATCTCCTGTAAGGGGCCGAACATTTTTCAAAGAATTCTCCTCTCGGATGCATCTAAGAGTTCGCTCTTTTTTTCATCATGGAGACTGGGGCAATCATTATATAGAACAGCATGGGCTTTGAATCTATTGTGAGTTGAAATAAGCTCTATTGACAGTCAATAAAGGTGCGCGAATCTTGGCTGTGATTTCCAAGCCAGGATAAGAAAAATTTCTTAATTGATTTCGATTGACCAATGATGATGTTGCCACTGTGTACTACCCCGTGTTACCTTTCTTAATGTGTAGACCATATTGAACTCGTGTTACCTGCTCAATTTGAATGAAATCATTTCTATTTCAGGTTGTCCTTCGCATTGTTTAATATTTTTAGCATAGTGACTCTAACGTCTACCTCAGCGTTACGGCTCACTTTTCAAAGGGTAAAAGATTAAAAGAAATGGATCGGAAAGCTCCCCTTATCTTGTATGAAATCATTGTTACCTGGCGGTAAAAGGTCTCGAAAGTTATTCTGCTGCTTTTATCCGACCTCGTACATGCCCTGGGGTAAGCCTAGTTTGTCTTATTAATTTTGTGGGGATACTGAATTTTCCCCTAACCGTATATAGTTTAATCCTATCTTAGGTAGCCTTGAAGTTAGACAGGATGACAGAGACGTATATCGTTTAGTTCTGCTGTCTTGTTGAACTTCAACGTCAGCGACGCCCAGAGAAAACAAGCAACACTATTACGATTGGAAAAAAGAGCAACTGGTTTGATAAGGAGTCCCAAAAAATAATGCTTACAATTAGTTTGTATGTGCACAATGACCTAGAACTTGGAAAGACCACTGCAATGACCTTCGCAGAAAAGCCAGTGGAACTCTAAGATAAAGAAGACACCGCTTTGATAGTGAGCTAGGGATTATTGCTGACAGTTTTGTGCTAATACAGCTTATGAAATAGGATAACAGTTTGATTCTAACCAAAAATTGAGAGGTGTAGATAAGCGAACCTTCAGCAGATAAGAAAAGGTCAATAAAAGATGAATGTACTTTGGCGATCTTCTCAATTCGTCCAATATAACGACAAAGACAAGCTTAAAGGAGATTGCAGTCAAAAGGACCTGTAAGTGAATAAAGCGTCAGGCGACAATAATCGTTGGCGCAACAATCCAATTGGATCATGGCCTTGAAGTGTGTACACTACTGGGCTATAGTACCCTATAGGAGACAATGTGGTTAGCATTTCGCTTGTCCGAGATTATTACCCTGAGTTCACTCAGGTACTCATTCACAGCTGAGTCGACTGGTATCCGACATCCAGGCACGGTAACAAATCCTTCTGTCACCAGTGCGATTTTAACCGCGTTTGAACTACTTGAGCCATGCGGACACACTGAAAATTTTGAAAGGCCACAAAATGTATGTTTTTTTTAGTAAATATGGAGAGAAAGGAATTCCAACAGAATGCTGAAAAAATATTACCTGGCTCATCTAAACGAGCATTTCGCCATTTTACCCGCCCATCAGGTATTTTCCAGTGCCCTTGAGAGCAGGGTGGTTGGATGCCTGTGTGGAAAACACCTACTAGAGTGGCTTGAAAGCTGTTCATTCGGCAACATATCAACTCTTCACCAAAATATGTGCCCCTAAAATGTTGGAAGTTAAATTTTGCCTATCGACTCTAAACTGCCAACAATAGATGCCGGCTAATCGAAACATCAGTATTGGTGACTACAACTTGGATAATTTTCCAGATTTGGAGAGTCAGGTTTAGAATCGCTTCGAACGAAGCGGTGTAAGGAAACCATTGCTCGTATCAAAATGAGGAAGCATGTCATCACTTCAAAACCAACAATCAAATACTTTGGAGTGATGGTAGATGCTAAGCTGAATTTCAAGCAGCATCTACAACATGTTTGCACCAAGGCCCCGGAGCCCGGAGACCGGAAAGGATGATGGCAAAAGTTAGTAGCCCACGATACACCCGTAGGCTGCTTATAGCCAGATTGGTGAGCTCTACATTGCTCTCTGCAGTGCTAGATTGGGCGACGATATTGCATACCACATGCAACGTTCAAAAGATGAGCAAGTCATGAGCAGCAGAAAAACTGCCTTAAGAGGGTGCCGTGGTTTTAGAACCATCTCAGACGAAGCATCTTACCCGTTAGCCGGAATGTTGCCGTTCGACATTTTGGACGACGTAATGACGCGCGTCTATGGTGGACCTGATCCTTCCGTTGATGAGGAATCGTTAAGAAGGTGGCAATAACGGTGGGTACGAGTAAATGTCGGGTCGATGGACCCACAGATTGATCCTCAGAATGAAGGTATGGACAGTATTCTGGAGGACTCGGAACAGGTTTTCTAATTGCGAAAATACTTGCATATTTGGAGAAGCGGAATGCAGTTAGTGATATGGTGGGGCGTACTATGTGCAGGTTGAGAAAGGCAGAGGAGGACAAAAAGACGCGCTTGCGGACGTAATCGATGGGCGAAGGGAGAGGTTAGAGCCATGTGCACTTCGCCACCTAATACTTTCCGGTGGTTCCATGGAGAAGAGGATAGGCGTTACGGGGTGGTTTTAGTGGGTAAAACCTCAGTGTCTTTCGAAGATTTCCTCCTTCGGGAAAAAAGACAAACGGACGGACAACATTAAGCCGATTTTTATACAATACCTTAAAAAAGAAAATACGGTTTCTAAAAAAACGTACATATAAAGGAAGGCCAAGATATTAATCTAGGAAGCAATCATATAACCTGTATTTTGTTACCGCTGTGAGCATTGGATTTTAGATTAGACTCTCCAAAAATTGTTAAATACTGCTGCTAAAAAGAGTTCTATTAACAGTTGGATAGGACGACCGATGATGAATTTGTTATCATACAAGAGAGAGTTGTCTAAGACATCATAAAATGCTCCACTGGCACAAGACACGTAAAACAATCATAAAAACCTAAAAAGGTATTCAAAGGGAAGTAATTGTGAAGATAACTTCAGGTACGACGAAAAACCCCAGGATGGTCCTGTTTCCAACTTAACCGGATGATAAAGTAAGGTGCCACTTTGGTAGAATCAAAATTTCTGAAGACATGCTGAGCTGTGTAAATCCCAGAGAGTAAACTCAAATGTACCGAACAGAATCCAACTTGGATTATTATGGTTGGAGGTCAGAGTAAATTACGGGAAAGTCTCGATAAAAATCTTCTAATGATTTTTCTCCTCATTGCGTCCAAAACCTAATAGATTGTCCTCAATCCGGTTTTTGGAAAACTCTCGACATTAGGCTGGATTGTTCATGTTCGTAGGACCTCTAAAGAAAGTATATCGGATTCTTACATAAAAGTTGGAAGTATCCTCCAGCGTGGGGCAGGTTAAAGAAGACGAACTTTTGATAGCAGAAGAGCAAACTCCGGAAAATTTCAGGTAGCAGGCATGTAAACTTAGCATTCCTTTATTAGAAGAAGGCATCTTGTGGGAATCGCGAAATTTCATGATGTCGCAATTAGGGATAAGTTGAGAGTGAAGAAGGTTTGCTCCATTTCCGCACATCTGTTAACCAAGCAATCCCAGTGAAATGATGTCCCTTAATAATAGTGGGAGACTCCTGAGACATCAAAAGAAGAGAGCTGAGAACAAGTATATTCAGGACGAAAGCATTAATAAATAGCCATTGCTTGAACAATGCCCAAAATGGCTTGGCGGGATCAGAAATAACATTCGTTTGTAATATAGCAATCATGGCGGCTTTGTATTTCCTACATTGATCTGCTCAATTGGGGAGCATGCAGGATTTTAAAGTTGAAAAATCTCCAGATATTGCCGCAGTAAGAAGATAGTAATAAACAATAAAATATAAGGAGATAAGTGACGATAGCCGCCCCACGTTGGGCGCCATTTATAATAAGTTCAAAAGTGGTACTGAAAGACCATCTTTCTGGTTGATTAAAGTCAGTCCAGCTTAACCAAGAATGCTCTTTCGGCATTTTGGACTCATAACATATTTTTCGCGTAAGTGTGTGCCGTATTTTAATCGGTAAAAGTTTTGAGGGATGTTTTCATCAGAAAAAAACCTATCAATCAATGTGAGCTACGACATCTTTTCCAAAATTTCTACAAATTGCTAGATTCTGCTTTTAAATGGAGTATACACGTCATATACGACAATATTTCCATTGCGAAAGATGTGTCCATCAAACCCACCAAGCTTAGAGTCCTATTTACTAATCATAAAATTGCATATGCTTTTCCGCAGGCAGAAATGCTCATTGAAACTTTTTCTTCACGCATTTATCATCATAATTCTATGCACTTTCAATATGCTTGTGTGCAATTAGGTGCATTTCTGGAGGGTTGTTGCAATATAAATGTGCGAGATATGTAGGTATTTCTAACGAGTAAGAACTGTCGGTGAATACTTTCACAATTTTTCATTTCGAAAAACAATGAGGTAATATTGATTCCATGTCAGTTATTGGGAATTAATTTTTCAAACCGTAATTATCCTGACACAGTAATGCCACTCATTATTTAGGTCAGGTTTAAAACTTCTTGAAAATAATTTACGACCCAGAAAGCCAAACTAGGACAAGTGATTTAGGTTCATGCATATCAACCAGGTGCTGCCTCGTTATCCCTGCCGACCGCACTATATAAATATTCAGAAGATATACATCAATTTAAATTTCAACACAAACTATCCGCAAATATTAATTCCCTCCATATGCGGATGGCCATGAACGGGTTTTAAATACAGCAATAATCGTATAAATATGTCAGAAGGGTTTCTCCCTTCACTTATTCGCCCATTCAACTTCACCACTGACTCACTTGCATCCACAATCATTGAGTGCTTCTGTCTACAGGAATATTGGAAAAATGCATTCAGTGCCGCATAAACGAGGGCTTTGTCATGAATGGGAAATGCACCAATCCAAGCGTACCTACCCATTCACACGGTACACCGAAATTACAATAGGTCTTCCTTGGAACTCATCTTGGGGTGGTTCGCTTAGAGCACGGTCGCCGGGAGTGAGAATTCAATTATTATTCGGAAGCTTGATAAATACGTTGGTTACTTTGAGATGGTTTTAGGTTTAGATTAAAATGACAAGGAATGAATTTTTTAATGTCCTACTTTTTGACAATGATCCTTTGAAATTTTAATGCTGAACATGCATAAGGGTACTCAGTTAGGATTGTGTTCTTGTGTTTGATTCGGTGCATCTGATGAATTGGGGGTTTCAATGCTGAATAGAAATGGTACATCGCACACGTGCAGAGGGAAATTTATAATGGAATGGCGTTAATAATAGGATTCTTGAAAAGATTGCTTTTTACCAAAAAGTTTAATATGAATGTTGTATATTACTCGGGTCCTTGAAATGCTACACTCCAAGGTTGGATGGGGGTTCCTTAGGAATGATACACTCCCCTTGCTACACGGAACTTAATATTACTTCTGATTGACAAAATCATTTGACAAAGAGTGCACATAGCCCTAAGGATAATTGTATCTGTAGAAGATTCCAGGTTCATTTTGAAGGAGATCGCAGTTTCACTAGTAAGACTGTGACACATTAGCGCATTCGTGTGAAAAATGCATAATTATCTCTAAGATCATTAGGCAACGCAATAACCAGCGAACTGAAGAAAGCAATGATCTGATCAGTCGCAAAACAGATAGTAGATACACAGATAAATCAACCGATAATCGAACAGGCAGTGTAATTAGTAATTGGTGTAATTACGGATTAATCGTGACTCTTATCGGAGACCAGTATGTCATGGTTGGCTTGACCACTTTACGGCTTAATTTTTATTAGAGTTCAAGTTGGTGGACGATAGATATTTAAGTTCAATCGGATCTTGCGATCTTTCGTATGATCATAAAATAACGGATTATTTGGAATTGAATTGGAATTTCCGATTTATTTTTATTTGGTTTGGGCTCATGTTCCTGAGAAATGTTGACATTTAATGGATGAATATTTGGTTTGTTTTTGATGACAGAAGAAGGGGTACAGGGGCTTTTGTGTCTTCCGTAAAAATGAATCACAGAATTCATTTTAAGTGCTGCACCTTGAACAAAGTGCAATGTTGCTTTTCGCATATGAACCTACTTTGAGCAAAACAGCCTTGAAGACGTCATGGATAAGTGATTCAGGGTAAAAATTGCTGCCCAAGTGGAAAAAGTAAATTGTAGGAGATTCCAATCCTTTATATAATGTTCTGAAATTGTTGGTTTACACATAACCCGAGAACCGATAAGAGAATGCAAGAGTTGGCGGATTCGAAACAACATGCAGCTTCCAATCACGGTTTTCTTCGATTTCAATAGCATGGTTTACTTATTGCTTTTCCTTGAGATATTGGCGGAAAGTAAAACCGGACGTAATCTTCTGGTACTGGTTTCCAATCGAATTTGCTAAGAATAAGACTCTAACTTTCCGTTCCGTTCCGTTCCGTTCTGCAAAGGGCGCTTTATTCTTGGTTTGCACATAACATTATGTATAAGGCTGAAATACTATGCCTTGTTGCTTCGGCAATGGTCACGGCATCAGGTTCTGCCTCTCTGCATTCGAAGCAGAGTCATCTCAATACTAACACAAAGAAATTGGGAATGTCACTTCGTTTGGAGACTCATCGTGGATTGATTTCGTAAATGAAATGAAAATAAATTATCTTTTTAGTCGCCTTAGGGCGAAGTATGTCGTCACAATCTAATGGAATAAGTTATCGTTTTCATATAGTATCAGGAAAGCGGCAACTCATCAGGTTCTGCCTCACCTCTGCGTTCGAAGCAGCGTCAACCCCCACTCCAATTGCGTTGTTGTTTGAGATTGTTTGATTCAGCCCCCCAAAAAACTCGTGGACCTAAAAAATTGGAGACAAATTCTTTTCAATTGGTCTGGTCCGTCATTAAGTCAATGGGGGACTCAGGACTCCCTCAATACTAAAACAAAAAAATTCGGTATGTCACTTCCTTAGGAGGCTTATCGGGGATTGATAAATGAAATAACAAGTCTGGAAACCGGAAGCTGGGCGCTTCAGGTATGAAAGGTTTTGTTTGCTTCTTCTGTGAATAGCAGGCATGATCCCCATCGACATCTTGGCAAACGAGGGTCGACGCCTCATATGCAATCGGCGAGTCCAATACCAATCATCGGCAATTGGCACGAAGTGAATCTATTTCGGAATGGCAAAAAAGATGGGTTGATTCACCTAAAGGACGCTGGACAGACAGGATTATTCCAGATGTCTCTAAATGGATCAAGGTGAGATTAGTTACCACCTAATTCAATGCCTTAGCGGACACGGAGGGTACCGTGCATACCTTTATCGCTTCGGGCGTGATGACTTCCCGTATTGTCTGGCATGCGTGATGAGCATGTTGTTTTTAACTGCCCGCGGGTCGCCGTACACAGAGCGGAGGCGAAAATTGACGCCGAGGCACGGTTGACACCCGAGAATATCGTGGGCCACATGCTAGCCTCTGAAACATCTTGGAGGACGGTGGAAAAATTAATGAAGGCACAATCTGCTGAGGAGGGAGGAGCTTCGGAGGAAAGTTGCAAATAACGTCAGAAGCCGCAGTTCATAACTGATCCTGCCCCGCGATGTAATACCGAAATGGCAGTCCCGCGGGGTAAGCGAAGGAGAAGGAGGTGGTTTTAGTGAGTAAAAGTCTCACATAATCGTATGGCAGGAGCCAGCGGCAGGTTTTGAGGTTTTGCAAACAAAACCTTAAAAATGAATTTTCTTTTTAGTTTTTGTTCCGTTCGTTAGTGGGATCAGCTCATCCGGACCCTGATCCACTTGGGATTGAGACTTTCTCAAATCACCATTTAGCGCATCAGGCTATCATTATTTCGGCTGGCAAAGAAGTTTGGAGGGGTTGTTAAAAGGTGCTTGAAAATTCAACCGAAAATTAGAGTTTCAGCTGGAAAGAACTTATACTTCAATTGCAAAGTCTGCCACAAGACCTTTCCACCTTCGCCTTTATGTAACTGAGTTTTGTACCAAATGTTGACTTTGAAGACCTCAAATGACCTTCAAAACGGTTGGGAGTCTACGGGGATATTTAAGGACATCATCATCATCATCATCAACGGCGTAACAACCAGTTTCCAGTCTAGGCCTGGCTTAGTAAGGAACTCCAGAAAATCCGGTTTTGCGCCAAGGAACACCAATTCGATATCACTAAAAGCTGTCTGGCTTGCCGATTTATGCCAGCGCTCCATCTTAGGCAGGGTCTGCCTCGTCTTCTTTTTCTACCATAGATATTGCCCTTGTAGACTTTCCTCCTCATCCATACGGACTAGGTGACCCGCCCACCGTAACCTGTTGAGGCGGATTTTATGCACAATCAGGCGGTCGTGGTATCGCTCATAGATTTCGTGGTTATGTAGCCTACGGAATTGTCCATCCTCATGTAGAGGGCCAAAAATTCTTCTGAGGATTCTTCTCTAGAACTCGGCCAAAAGTTCACAGGTTTTTTGTTAAGAACGCAGATCCCCGAGGAATACATAAGGACTGGCAAGATCATAGTCTTGTATCGAAATAGCTTTGAGCCTATGATAAGACGTTTCGAGTGGAACAGTTTTTATAAGCTGAAGTAGGTTCTGTTGGCAGCCGCTGCGTGTATTTCATCATTATAGCTGTTTGCGGTTGTGATTTTCGACCCTAGATAGGAGAAATTTTCAACGGTTTCAAAGTTGGTGTCTCCCAATCTTTATTGTTGTCGTTTGACCGGTGCGGTTCGATGTTGTTCGTTCTTTGGTTTCTCGTATAGAGGAAATTGCAGTTTGCAAGAAAGGACTTGTCTGATGTATGGAGCAACATGCACTTTTAGCGCTTTCTGGAAAACTCAATGTGAAGATTCCAAGTGGGAATTGGATCCAGGACACCTGAATAAACTCGACATCAAACTTTCGGACACTTGAACGTACATATGCATCTCTGTTTGTAGGTCGTTAGGTCGCGTAAACGGGTTTGATACAAATCATTAGACGTTCTGTTTGAGGGCAGCGCGATCGAAAATGCTGGTCAGGCGTTGGTTACACCTTTCGCGCCTAAGATCGTCGAGGCAAAGTTGATTTTGATTAGAAATGAAAAATGGAGGACAGTTTCCTCCCAATTGGGCTGGTTCGTCATCAAATGCATGTACACCCAAGACTCCATTAACCCAAAAAAATATTTGCTTCGGCGAGGTTAGATCTAATCCAGGCGGTTTTTAGCAAATATTATTTGTAACGATTTGATGAAAAGAGGGACGAGGTGATCCCTCAGACGCTGCCTCACCTCTGCCCTGGGAGTAGCGTGACCCAAGCGGCTCGCAGGTGTTGTACGGTCAATTTTATAATTCGTAAAACACAACAAGGGTAAGAATTATATTCAGCGTAATTCCGCCCATTGGTCGGACCAAAACTTGGCCGTAGCTAGACAATTTCCTTTTAGGGATTGAGGAGTCCTAAGTCCGCATCCATTTAATGTCGGAACGGAAAAAATTGAGAACTGCTTGCTCCCACTCGGGGGGCGGGCCATAGCCCGCGGAATCCTCTATTTATTTTATCTTCATAAAGAGGGAATTCATCCTATAAGTGAACTAAATGGTGCACTTTATCAATTCCAGAAGTATTTAATTTACAGCCCAACCAGACTCCACGCCGATGTAATTCCCGATGGTCGACGCATAGGACCATACTGAGCTTCATTAATTGACGAGTTAAGTGCACTGTGATAGACCTGAATTTAGGCGTGGACGAAAGTGAACGGGCACCAAAGTCTAGTCTGAAGGGAGATGAAAATATGGAATGGTTGGATTTGCAACATAGATGTGAGAAGTCCAACATCTCCGGCTAAAAAACTCCCAGCCCTGACTATCTGTCCTTCACCAAATTGGGGATAGCACGATGCGGTGACACCTAGGGCAGAATACAGAACAGCGGAAGCATCTAATTTTGAAGGAACCTTTCAGCACGAGGGAAGTCCGCAGAAGAGCAGGCGTTAAAATGATAGATGATAGGAAGTCAGAACTTACTGACATATAAAACAATGCTACGGCTTACTCTGTATCGTGACAATAGGAGGAGACCATGAGGTAGGTCGTAGGGAAGAAAGTGAATATTTTTGGATGGTAAATTTTTAGGGGAAGAGAACAGGGTGAACAGTAGACTTTGAATTACAAACAATTAGGAGGTGTGTACCAGGTAAGATGAACCTTGATATACCTTGATTTGAATCAAAAGTTGCGATGAGATACTTGCTGGAACTTAGAACGGAGATAGCATGAGATGCCAGAGGAACTCTGAAAGCGGTGAGAAAGTTCGGTTGACAACGCTAGTGAAAACTTACCAGATTTCATAAATTGAAGAACGCAATCGCACGATCAAGAAGAATTGGGCCAAATTCTTTGGGAGACTGTGGTTTGAAACTAGTTTGAAGCAGCAAGGAAGCGCATTACATCCGTTGGGTTCGTTAAGCTCGATGTTTTGTCTACTTAAAACTTCTGCAATAATAGTCATATTAGGAAGCTTTGATCCCCCATTTATTTCAAAGAAAGAGGTGTATAACAAGGATTTATCAATTCAAAATTGCGATTGTCCACTAAGATGGGTATATCCAAAAAGGCTGGGAGTAGACTGTTTACTGATAATACCACTTATCGCACTTCCCCCCAGTTAATGGCAATTGGAATGTCACTGGTTCCTAAATCCTCTTCTCTGAAATAAATCGTACTCAAATATACCTTTCAAAGTAAAGTAAAAAATTGCATACTAATGGTCCCACAATTTGAATAAACATGGAGCGATAAGTACAAGGAAACGCTAAAGCAAACGTGCATCCCCAAATAAAACTACATTTGTTAACGTGAAAACTGCAAAGACAAATACGCCAATTTATCAGATCCCATAAGAGACACACTCCCCATACCTGCCTTTATTATAATTCAGATAAGCGATTCAATAACACTTGAGCCACCCTTCTTGGCTCCAATAAAGTGGTAGAACAAGATGAAGCGTTCACTTAAATTAAAACCTATAGGTTTTCGACAATTTGTTTTCAAACTAGAACCTCGTTTTATAAAACTGCAATCATCCCCTGTAATGTGATTCCATATGTAAAACTAACAAGCTCAGACCCTTTTTTAAATAACGAATAAAAGCAGCGGAAATTTCTTCTGATCCCAACCATACGACTCATCGGAATGCGTATCTACTTCAAGCGTGTGCAATCTAACACATAAATGCCGACACCATCACTTCAACGGAAGCAACCCCCGCACAGGAGAGCATCCTCCCCGAAAAAAGTAGCCAATATTGTAGATCGCATCCTGTACAATTTTATATATAGCCATGTCTGTGCGTACGCTGGCCACGCCGACATTATCATAAAAAAGAAAAGAAATGTCCTGTTTATTTCCCTAGGGTGTTATTTTCGTCCCCCTTCAGAATTTAGATACAGTCGTACTATCAGAATGTCCTTTGCCAAACCACTCTGCATTCAGTCTAGTCTAGTCTGGCACGCATTACATAGTTCCATCTCTGAAATCCACCTTCAGTGGAAGTGCAGGGAAGACATGAATCGGGAGATCCACACAATTTAGTAGGCAGCTCAGGATCTCATTTTGATGCATATCATATTCCTTGTGATTTCTCCGAGAATTACCGTCACTGTCCTGGCACAGCCGCCCGTGCATTTATGTATATTTTGTTGAAATATCAGGCAGCACTCAATTTCCATTTTCAGGCTCTATTTCCTTTTGCATTTCATTTTATCCTGTTGTTCCGTTAGGGGGTTGGGGTCATGTCCCTGCATGAGGAGTTCCTAGCGAAGAAAATCGATAATTGATTGACTGACATTTGAATATGGTTGAATATAGGATTGGATTGTATGGAAAAAGGGAGCAGTGAAGTAGCTGCAGGCTGGCAAAGGATAGTGGTGATTCTGGTAAATTGAACGTTGAAAATATTCGCCCATTTAATCTGGGTGAGCCAGATACGTGCCAAATATTCGTGAAGGGATCAAAAGCGTGGATGAGGAAGGATATTTGAAACTAATTTTCATTTGGTAGGGTTTTTTCCACAATATCACAAAATAATTGTCTACACTGTTAAAATGTGGGAAACAATCATAGTAAAAACAGAATAGTGCATGATTAGATCCGATCCTTGGCTCCCCCATCAAAGTCACTCTGGTCTAATAATTTCAACTACCAATATAGTCTAGGGATCACTTGGAACCCATAAAACGTTCTGCATACACATCCTGCATTCCGTACAGCGTTGAATCACTCGGAAATAATCCAGTCAATATCTGCATTATGTGAGCATGAAGGAGGCTTGTAAGGATTAACTTCACAAGTTCATTTCAAATTTTATGGTAATTTAACCAGGTATCATTCACCTGAATATAACTTTGCATAGCAAGTCTCGAATGCCAAAGGGATTACCACGTTCCCTGGAATGCTACTGTGGCAGTTATCCTGGAAAAGACCTACTCAATTCAATCATCTATATGCAAGCTGAAGGATTAAATTACTCCCGTTGATGTTTATCTAAATCGCTAAGCGTTGTTTTTCCATGATTTTGTCACACATTCAGACATGAATTATTTCACGCTTCGCGGAACCATCGTAGGGGTAGATATGTACGAGTGTGTGCTCCTGTGCGAGTGTGTGCGTAAGGGTGTGTAAAACCCATGTAAACTAATGATGCCAAAGTGCTTTTCATTAACTCAGCACGAAGCCATATTAATCCTGCTTTCTAATGGTGGTGCATTGAATATTCTAGGAGCGGAGTTAATCGACGGAGTTATGTGAATTCATGATTAGCTGGGAGAAACCTTGGCGTTATCAGGGCATGTAGGGCAGCAGTAATTTAGTCATTAGCAGTCACGAAAGTGCTGCAAAATCATTAGTTATGCTATATATCATAATTATAGGAATTGCCTTACACATTATGGGGCCTATTTATTTAAAATAGGTGAAATCTGATTAAATAGGTATATGAACATAGTAATTGCTATAGGACTTTAATTTGTGCACATATTTAGCGGTTCACTGAAAAAGATGTGAGATACAGCAAAGGATAGTGCTTCGAATTAAAACTGCTCAGTAGTATTGGAGCCTAAATTCGCAGGGCAGGATATTTAGAGTTAAATGAAGTTAAAGCCGTTGAATATCTACGATGATATGCATTGAAGGGTGAGAACAATTTTGAGCGGGTAGAATTGCAAATATCCTAACAAAATTGAACTACATGTACTGGGACCTGCAACTGATTACCTGGTATACTGACAGGGTCCTCACAGAGACCTACAGCCAGGCGATTATCCGGGAAGTACCAGTACTTTACTAAATTGAATGCGGTTGGCTTGCTTAATAAAGTCGGTTATTTCTACATTGGGTTAAAAGGGAATCAGTCAGCGGATGGACTTGCCAGGAAAGCAGCAGGAACGCCGCTATATGGGCCAGAACCCCTTTTGTCGAATTGGAAAAGGGTTCATGGCCATGATAATAAGAAAAATGGTTGAGGGAACTATAATGGGTGAACTTAATAGAAGTGGAACAGTCCAGCGTGCTCTTGGAAAAATATTTACTCAAATGCTCGTAGGGAATTTTAAACCTCACCGAACAAACAATCTTAACAAAATAGCCAGGTCCTCAACTAAGCGAACCAAAAGGAGATTGAAGACAGAGTCTTCTCCCTATAAATATAAAACGGGAATTTGCAGCGAAACTGCTGCATGAGAAAATTTCAGTCGTAGCTTGGCGAGAGGTGGCTTTAGTGTGGAAAAATTTCACACTCTCAAGGTACGTGAATGGGAGCCTTTTAAGATTTCAACTTCTCCCTCGACGATTACCTACCTTGACGTGGTGAGGGAGCTCAGCAAGGAAGATCCTCCAGGAAACGGGAGGTGACACCTGAAGCCAAGCGGTAATCAAAACCCCAAGCCAAGGTATGACTACCGTGCCGAGGGCTGAATGGTCACAGGAGTTAAGATGTGGCCGTAAACGGTGAACTCTGGGTACCAGGCGACCCCCAGCTTCAACTAGCCTTGTCTCGGCAAAAAGGGGCTCTGTCGAGATCGCCTTACTTTCCCCGGACAAATTGAGGCCATGGCAGCCAACTATGAAAAAACAAAGAAACAAAAACACAAACCTACTAAGCAAACACAATTAAACTTCGATCGTGACGATCCAACCCCGAGTGAAGGGGCAACCCTGAGCTCATCGATGGAGAACCTGAGTCTAGACTCAGATTCCCCACTTATTCAAGTGGGAACCAATTCAATTGGGATCCAGTCCTTAACGGATGAGCCGAAGCAGGCCCCTTCTGTCAGTACTCCTGACCCCAGGCTCCAATCGGCGCCACCTGCTGAGGCTAAAGTCTTGTCCATGGGTAAGCACCTGTCCACGGACAGCAACCTGCCTTCGGGCAAACCGCCGTCGGGCAAACAGCCTCCGGGCAAACCGCCTTCGGGCAAACCGCCTCCGGGCAAACCGCCTTCGGGCAAACCGCCTCCGGGCAACGCACAACCAAAGAGCTGTGCCAAGGTTGAGGGGAAAGGAGCGTTCGGGGCACCTGCGGCTAAGGGGAAACCGAAGCGGCAGCGGTCCTCGGACGATCCTAACTCTTCGACACAGAAGGCGGCAAAGAAGGCTCTGCCGGCAACGGCTAGGCCTTCATTTGCAGTCAAGGCTATCGAAGCCGATGGATGGGTCCTGTATGACGACTCTAATCCATCCGGCTACGATACTGAGCAGTGCGAACAGCTTAGGAGGAAACTCCTCCTAGCTGTAAGGACTGCGTCCGCGCAAGGCATTAAGCTTTGCTTTGAGTCGGTAGGTGTATACCGTAAAATGTTACGGCTGAACTTTGCCGACGAAGACACGAACGAGTGGCTCAGGCAGTACTGCTCCTCCCTTGACGATGTGTGGGAGGGTGCGCGACTAACCTTGAAAAGGGTCTCTGAGCTTCCATCGATCAAAAAGTGCTTTCTCTGGCTTCCAGAAGAAGAGCGAAATGGTGTCGGGGTTCTGGAACAACTTGGTGTACAGAACAACCTTAACACTTCCACCTGGTTGCTGCTAGGCAGCAAAACAGGAGAGAGAACCGATAGGCCGGGAACTTTTCTCACTATCGGCATTCCCGAACCTGATGTTAAGAAAGTTTGGGAAAAATCGGGTTGCCGGCTCTACTATGGGCTGGGGACCGTCACGTTACAAGTGTCGGCTCCTAAAACCATTGAAGGGGACATGCAGCCCCCGGCATCTACATCTGAAACGTAAATGAGGTGCCACATTTCCCAAGCAAATTTGCAGCATTGTAAAGCGGCGACTACACTTATCTGTCGTCGGATCAATAGCTGCAAGACATTTATATACCTCATACAAGAACCGTGGGTTGTTGGCGGGGCAGTCAGGGGCCTAAACTTCCAACATGCTGACCTATTGTATGCCAATGGAAGCGATCGACCCCGCACCTGCATGGTAGTCTCCAAAGACTTCCAGGCTAACCTGGTTACCGACCTATGTGATGGCGACACTACATCGACTAAGCTAACCATAAAAAGTCAACAGGGAGATAAAGAGATACTATGGTGCTCTGCATATTTCCCCTACGACGTAGAAGACGTTCCCAGTGGAACATTCATCAGAGCTATCCAATATGCCAAAAGTAGAGGCATGGGGGTAATAGCAGGATGTGATGTCAACGCTCACCACATATGCTGGGGAAGTTCGAACATCAATGCAAGAGGATCGAGACTACTGGAGTATCTAGTAGGAACCGATTTGCAGATCCTAAATGTGGGTAATGAACCCACTTTCTTCAACGTGGTCAGGCGAGAGGTCATCGACATCACGGTGGCATCTCCTGACATCGCGGCTCTGATCGGAGAGTGGAGAGTATCAAACGATATCACACTCTCGGATCACAGACGCATTGATTTCGTTATAGGCATGGATCTACCTCCACCCACTCCATTTCGGAATCCGAGGAAGACAGATTGGGTAATGTATCAAACAGAATTGAACGCCCGAGTCACGATCCCTGGGAGGCGCATCAAATCCATTGCTGGAATTGTGAAGACAACCCAGATGATCACAACTAGCATTAGAGAAGCTTTCGAAGAAAGCTGTCCACTCAAGATGCCAAAGAAGAGTAAAACACCATGGTGGAACTCGGATTTGGCAAAACAGAGGAGAACGACAAGGATGCTCCTTAATCGTGCTCTGAAGGGTGAATCAAGCATTAGCTGGAATCGCTATAAAGAGGCACAGAAGGCTCTAAAGAAGAGCATAAGATCGGCTAAACGATCATCTTGGAGACGCTTTTGCGAAGAGACTAACTCTCTTGAAGCAACCTCAAAGCTGAAGCGGATTCTGGTCAAAGAACGTAGCCAGAAACTGGGTTACTTACGTTTACAGAATGGGAAGTACACAGAAAGCGATGAAGAAACGGCAAATCATTTGCTTGAAGTACACTTCCCAGGCAGCATCCAAAATCTAATCTCGGGGCCAACAGGTGCATACAGCCCTCAACCGAGAGATTGGAATCTGGCATGCAAAGTAGTATCACTGGAGCGAGTGAAATGGGCATTTAACTCGTTCCACAGATATAAGTCTGCAGGTCCGGATGGAATCATCCCTGCGCTAGTAATAGAAGGAATGGATGCCCTGGGTCTACACATTCGGAATATATATCGGGCATGCCTAGCACACGCTTATATTCCAATTATATGGCGGGATGTGAAGGTGTTGTTCATTCCCAAACCAGGAAAACCCACCTACACAGACGCAAAAACTTTCGACCGATCAACCTAACGTCCTTTCTGCTAGAAGGACTAGAAAGATTAGTAGATCGGTT
The DNA here is from genome assembly GCF_905115235.1 of Hermetia illucens. Taxonomy (NCBI): domain Eukaryota; kingdom Metazoa; phylum Arthropoda; class Insecta; order Diptera; family Stratiomyidae; genus Hermetia; species Hermetia illucens. The sequence continues at coordinate 145,743,394 of NC_051852.1, forward strand.
CATAAGGGATACACACATTTCTAAATGGCCACTTCACCATAGGCAACACGCCTACCAGAAAGGCAAATCCACGAAGACAGCACTCCATGAACTTACGGCAAAAATTGAAAAGGCGATGTCTGATAAAGAATACGCTTTAGGCGCATTCATGGACATCGAAGGTGCCTTCAATTATGCCTCATTTGCGGCAATTTGTGATGCGGCAAGACAACATGGAATCGAACCGCTGCTAATCAGTTGGATCCTTCACATGCTAGAGTGGAGAAAAATCCACATATCGGTCGGCCAGAAGTCTATTGAAGCAGGATGTCTCAGGGGCTGCCCACAGGGAGGGGTTCTCTCTCCACTGTTATGGCTCTTGGTGATGGATACCCTGCTGTGGCTCCTGGAGGACAAAAAAGTCTTCGCGCAAGCATTTGCGGACGACCTAGCCGTAATAATTACCGGCAAGTTTGCGGACACAGTATGTGACCGCTTGAATGCAACTCTGCATGTAATCCACAGCTGGTGCCTCCGCAATGGACTCACGGTGAACGCTAGGAAGACTGGACTAGTTATGATCACTAGGAACGCCAGGTGGGGCAGCTATACGCTACCCACCTTAGCAGGGGCGGAAATCCAGCTGGCACAAACATTCAAGTACTTAGGAGTACATTTCGACTCCAAGTTAACGTGGAAGCATCATATCCAGGAACAATACTAGAAATCCTGCAGATTGCTCTGGTGCTGTAGGAATGCGATAGGTAAGACCTGGGGACTTTCACCTAAACGGATATATTGGATGTATACATCCATAATAAAACCCATTTTGATGTATGCATGCATCGTCTGGTGGCCAAGACTGAACTTTGCTAACAGCAGAAAGCTGCTAACGCAGATTCAGAAACTTGGTTGCCTAAGTATTACTGGAGCAATGAGTACTACGCCGACTGCGGCACATGAAGCCATCCTAAATTTACCCCCCATCCACTTGGAGGTGAAACAGAAAGCAGCCAATGACGCATATAGGCTCGATACCATTGGGGCGTGGAAAGGCGGCCAATCCAACGGGCATGCGTCTATATGGAAATTCCTTGAAAAACATCCGGTAGCCCTGATGCCGACCGATCATATGGTTTCCAGATTCGTTTTTGAAAAGACATACACTGTCGTAATCACCGAAAGAGAAGAATGGTTGACAAGTGGCCATGAGTCTTTTCAGATTACAGACCTAATAATCTTCACCGACGGGTCAGTCACGGAGGATGGATCGGGTGCAGGCGTGTTCTCGGAGAATCCGATTATAGAATTGGCCCGACCCCTCGGAAAAATGACGACCATATTTCAGGCGGAGATATATGCCATTTCATTGGGAGCAGAAGAATGTCTGCGACAAAAATGGAGGGGTCGCACCATTCGAATCTGTTCCGACAGTCGGGCGGCATTATCAGCACTAGATGGCAATAACATATCAAGCCAGTTGGTGTGGAGTTGTCATCAGGTGCTGCTGAAACTTGGCCCACTGAACGAAACATTCCTGATGTGGGTGCCGGGGCACTCTAACATCGCCGGTAATGAGGGGGCTGATAGACTGGCTCGCCAAGGGTCTGGATCCACAATGGTGGGCCCAGAACCAGCTCTTAGAATCCGACCATCTACTGTCAAGTCTTCTCTGAAGGGTGAAATTGTAACGATTCACGCAACCGAGTGGAGAAATTTGGACTCTTGCCGGCAAGCGAAAATCCTTGTGAAGGAGCCTAGGGCCACTAGAGCGGCATTTTTGTTGTCCCTTAAGAAGTGGGACATGAAAACCCTAGTAGGGCTTTTGACGGGACACTGCCCCTTAAACTACCATATGGAAAAGATTGGGGTAGTGGTTTCGGCTATGTGCAGCCAATGTGAGGAGGAGGAGGAGGAGACAGCCCTGCACTTTTTATGCAGCTGCCCGGCATCCTCAGATCTCAGACGAAGACACCTTGGCACGGTTTTCTTCAATGAAGAATTTGCACACTCTCTGCCTCTTGAGAATGTTCTCAGATTCGCTAAAGCCTGCGAACACCGTAGGCGGGAAGCCATTGAATACGGGGAACTTACGGGGATAGTACAATGGGCCTAATAATGGCCTGAGTGCTCGGAGCTGCGGCTCCCCCCATTTAACTAAACTAACTAACTAAGATTTCAACTTAAAAAAAAAATTCAGCACTTGTCCAAAATAGGTAAATGCACCTGAGAGAATGCTTAATACCAGCTGCTAGACTGAAAAACTTATTAAGAAGCAGCTTAAAATTCCCGTTGGAATTTGCCCTTCATCTTTGCTTTTTGACCTCACGATGTAGTGTCAGTCTCTGGATTTCGCTGCACCTCGTTCGAAGCTCTGTCGTCACGGATATTTGTGTTCATCTATGTGTTTGTCCCAATTTTGTAAGTCTATCAGTTGTACACTGTTAAGTATGGTGCTAATGAAACAGACAAACAGTTCCATTGGCAATAAAATGAGAAAAAAGGTAACTACAAGAAAGATGAGACTATGTGGATACCCTATATTCTACACAGAAGTGAACAGAACACTATATCTTCGATTTTCGATATAAGATATATAGTACTTTGACATCCAATAACGTGAGAACAAAACCAACCCCCGTGCTAATATGCTAAACGTAGTTAGACTTGACAATTACGCAGTTCGGGCCAAAGGGTTTTTGAGACCTCCGTATTAACACGAATGAGGTTTTGCAGATTTATTCCAGATAAGCAAGCTTCAAAGAGATAAGAAGGCATTCTTTTGTTTGTACAACACAAAGTTTTCTGTTCTTTTTGCCGAATAAGAATTACACTGGGTGGTCGGATACCTTCCCTCTATTGCGCCACAGTACAATGACTTTCCTTGGTTTTTCGAATTCCTTGTTTTCATCCTCCTCAGTCCAACCACCGCGTTCTCCAATTTTGGAAACAGATCAGCTTGTTTCGGAGTTTTCCTGGTGGTAGTTTCCCTGTCAATTGGCTTTTGAGTAGGCGCCTGGGGATTCTCTTGCCGGCCAATTCAAAGTTTATATATTGTGAACTTTCCTGTGTAACATACATTTTAATTTTTCAGATTTGACAGTACGAGTTACAATAAAATTTGTTTTTGGCAAGCACGATTCACATGTTGATTTCGTCCATTTCGTTGTTGTCTGGTGCGACAGTCGACCTTTGGGCTTGTTATAAGTTATAATTGTTTAGTGTTGCATTTTGTCTGATTGGCAGCTTTCTTTTGATTTGGATCATGTGGTCTTCCCCTCCTTTATTTTTAGGCCAAATTCTCTCGTTACTTTGTTGAGCTTCACCAGGACCTTCTCTACGCTCACTTTCGATTGTACCGGCATATTTATATCACCTGCAGAGCGGTGTTAAATAAAGTTGCGATAAATCCACCGCCTTACTTTCATCCGGAGCCGGTGCTGAAACACTTGCTTAATTAGCTTCGTATCTTTACTTGAGCGTTAGCCTGATTCATTGTCATTATACTGTCGTATGCCGCGAAAATTCAAGGACATAAGCGATATATTCCCAACACTTCACCAGCGTCTGAAAATATCTGATCAATCGTTGATTTTCTACGTTAAAATCCTCCCTACTATTCGCCAACCATATTTTTTAAGCAGGATTCGAATCTTTTTTTAATTATTTTTGACAAACACAAGAATGATCTCCCTTTATAGATCTCTCAGGGTAAATGCGACAATCTTCCGGCAAAGTTTTGTTAGAGCAAATAATGTTTATGATTTCATAAAGTTTGGTCACCCCTTGCAGTTAGAAGCTGCACAGTTATCTTCAACATAAACTCCTTCGTTGCTTCTCAATGTTTTTCGTGTGTCCTTGACTTCTTGAAGTATATGTGGGGGGTGAGGTGCTTGTTCAACCTCTACTCCTTTGATGTGTAGAGATTGGGTTGTGCCATTGAGTAGTTCTCTCTCGAAGTCAGATTATTTAGTGTGAAATGTTTGCATGTTCCATATTCGTCAAAATGATACGTCCTTCTGCAGGAACTTCTACATTTACTTGATAACTTTCAAGCTATTATAGGCTTATAGGATGAGTTACTTTTGGCACCTTACTTTATATGTAGCCCCGCGTATTCTTTATCTTAGCACGATATCTTCTGAAAATTTTTGGTGAGAATTTCACAAATAACTAAAATATGCCGATATCATTATTTAGGTTCTTTTCTAATAGTCTCATATCCTGGCTCCAGGGGATTAAAATGGTGACTAAGAGGGACAATTGCGCAATCAGCAGAACTTGACTAAAAGTTTAAAAAGTTAAAAATTTTCTCTTCATTCGGTATGGGAGATTTTAAGGTACACTGCCAACTATTAATCACCATACCAAGGGTAATCGAAAAGTTACTTCACCACCCAGCGCCACTAAATAACGAATGAATGAAGGAAACAAGTGAGAGCTAGTCCGAAGGAATATTCCTCGTTGCGCAATTTGAAAAGGATGGCATGGAGTCAAGCTTGTGGCTGCCATGCATTATTTACCGAGGATTCGATATCGCCAGCAAGAAACAGTAGCTTTAAAAATTCGCCACGGCTATCCACGTTATTTATGCAGGAAAAACTGACAGAATAGAATGTATCTGGTGAAGGTATAACTATTGAGTACTCAAATTGTAGTAGTCCATTGGTACCGATACCCTCGTTTAGCAGAATATCCCAAATTCGCTTTTGTTAGTTGCACCAGAAATCTAAAATCTGATGCAGGCATAGGCACTCATATAGTAAGTGCTACTTTTTTTTGCTATTAAAGGATAGACATGTATATATGGCTGACGTGCTCTAAATGGGGCATAGCCTTTCCACCACGCCCATGCGTCATCACTGCCGATTTACTGAAATGTGCATCTGCTCCTTCTAGATTTCCCAAGAAGCCTACACTCTTTCTTTACTGTTTTACCCCATTTGCTTCTAGGACGCCCACTAGTCGGTCATCCTGGGGTAATTAGATTATTCCGATGATGGAGGAAAGTGTTAAAGCAGGCATGGGGCCTTTGAGTAACAGTAGGGGTCACCTTTCATCCAGCTCCAATATAATTATAAACTAAACAGCCGAAATGGATGTAGCACACCATTAAGCTCGGTGCAGCTGTCAGCCGAAGCAACACTACCAATATAGACAAATTGATCGACGCCTCGATGTTTTGTCCGTTGCTATAGATAGGAAGAGCGTAACGGCCAAATGGAATTGCGATGGTGAAAAGGCTATCCTGAGTGGCCGGAGACAACCAAGAGGGAACAGCTATCCCAGTGTCATTTCGCAAAAGTTTACGTGCCTTTGCCGGTGCGTGAGTCCTCACCTGATCCCGCAAAATACTGAAACATGGGGATTCGCCTGCATCTAATGAAATAAACACAGTTCAGTTAAACCTGAAAATAAAATAGAACAAGTCGGGAAACCGGAAGCTTGACGCTTCAGGTATAAAAGGTTTTGTGTTTCCTTATGTGAGGAGCATAACGTAGTTCTCTATTGGCTGATAGCATTGACCGGAGATATTTAAATCGCTCAGTTCTGGGCAGGTTACTGTCATTACCAGAACTGAGCGATTTAAATATCTCGAGGGGCAGGTTACTGCCATTGCCAGAACTCAGCGATTTAAATATCTCGAGTCAATGCTATCAGCCAATGGAGAACTGCGTAATGAAATTGCTTCACGCATTAACGCATCCTGGATGAGGTGGCATTCCACAACTGGTGTTATTTGTGATCGACGTATCAGCGCACGTCCCAGATCTAAAATTTACTGCAATATCGTCCATCTGCCGCTCTCTATAGTTCTGAGTGTTGGCCGACTACAAAAGACAAAGAACGGCGTCTTGCTGTAATGGGAACGAAGATGTTTCATTGTACTGGTGGCGTGACACGTCAAGATTGGTCTAAACATTGAAGTCGATGGGAAAAGACCAAAGGGCCGGCCGAAGTAACGCTGGCTTGATGCAGCTTTGTAACTCCATCCAGATCAAAATTTTGAAAAAAAGAAATGGCACAACCGATCAAGACAAGCTGATTTCTAATGGAACAATGGCTGAAGAAGAAGAACAAGAAATATATCGCTCCGATAATAGTTATTAACTTTTGCATCTCTGCGTAGAGCACGCCAGATATACTCCATGTTCACACTATGGAAAGACTTCCTGAAATCGGTGAAAAGCAGGTGCAGCGGAGATCCGAACTCGGTACATTCCTCAAAAATGATTCGAAGGGGATTGATGTGATCATTGCAGGAGGGTCAAGAGTGGATATCGGCCTGCTCTCTGTCATGATTTCCAGTTATTATTTGATGCAGGTGATCTCGCAGGATTATTTTAGCTATGTTTTTTACGACGGCAAGGTACACATATTCAAGATGGGAGTCCTTTCCTTTCTTCGGAATCTTGGCGATCATTCCCTTTTTCAATCTTACTGGGAAAGATCTCAAATTCCCAGAATTTATGGTTGAATGGAGCAAACAGGTCTCCACGAACTGCAATGATGGGGAAACCATGAAGCTCAGCGCCCTTGTTCTGCTTAAGTGCGTTGATGCCCCAAAGTGATTTCACTTTTGCCTGAAGGACCAGTCTGTATCTCGCATGATACGGTAACAAGAAATTTCGTCCATAAGAGGTAGGACTTCACTGGATGTTACACGTTTGGGAACTGTGGTGAACTGTTGTCACTACTTCTGGAGCTGCTCGTCGTTATGGACAAGATATCGACTGTTAGTGTCTTCTCTCAAGCCACCTGCAAGTTTTTTCGCGGTACGGTATGCGATAGCGAAATCATTTCACACAGTGGCAATAAGAGCCGAATCTAGTCAATTGCATACCCTTTATCGTAGAGACGTTGGCCTTTCTTCGCCAAGATGTTTGTAGGGAGCAGCCCTGGCTGAAAGGACAAAATCAAGAAAAGGAACATACGTATCCTTGTTCTGTATATGTCACGTCAATCGAGGTGCACTTAGGCGATGCGTTATTTCTAGTTTACTACAGTTTGCTTGCCCAAACTAGAGCTGCCGAAAGTAGAAAGGAACTAACTACCCTTGTAATAAGAAGACATCTGTTTGTCTTGGCCATCTATAACAACTTCGGGATCATTGCAGCGGTGTAAGATCCTTTAGCTGCTATACTCTCAATGCGTCTCTTGAGGTTAAAGTTTCTGTCGGTTATTACGCTCAGATATTTGAGCGCTGGTGCAAGTAGATTCCCTGTTGGCCAATCCTTATTTTCACTGTTATCTCCTTTTGTTCAGTAACTGACAGCCTGGATTTTTACAAACAGGGATTGAGCCCCTAGATTGGGTGGTTTGTATAAGCCTTGATCTGGTCTGACGTTTTGCTACTATTTCTAACCCGACATCATCTGCGAAGTCGACGGTTAAGGAGCTAATATCCACAGTAAAGGACCAATTGTAGGGAATATTTTCGTGCTATGTCAGAGAAAGTAAAAAAAAATTGATGGGTTCAATGTGGTTTTGAGTTTGTAGTTTGACGAATTTTGTTTCATTTTGCGGAGATGAACGTATTCTTCACATATGATTTCTTTTATTGTAGTCTTAGCCGGGAAGGCCATCATATCAGTTGCTTTAACTGTTAATCTGGTCTTACGAAATCTAAACTTTTTGTCAAAAAGATATTTTTTTTCTTTTCCGCGATAGGAAGTAATCTATTGTATATTATTCACGCAACTAGTTTGACTGTGGGGCTGATCAGACATATAAGTCTATATGAGGGGATGTGCCAATGGTTTACCGGACCTCAGAATGAGTTTACATTTTTCGGGAAATTCTTCTTTTAGGTATGCCAAAAAAGCTTGGATAGACATACTTGGTCGGTGACATCGGGGTTTTACTTGCACCGAGTTTCCTTCTGACATCTAAAGCTTCCTTATCGGTGAATACTGTAACTGTGTCAGAGTTTACGTAAGGTGTGCTAGCGTAATTCTTACTTTCTGGGGGAAGAGTGGTCACTATACTCTGTCATAACTTAGGACAAGTAATCAGTGAGGAGCGTTTGGATTTTAGTGATTACGTGGCCGACCTGTACACACCACCTTATGGGTCAGAGTCGGCTTTGTTTTTGTCTTTCGTTATAGTCAGGTGCATGTGTGAATTTTCGCTCTGAATATTTTGCCGCATCTTTCATAGCTCGAATTCCGCAGGTCTCTATATAATTACTTGTTGTTTTTGTCAGATGTCTACACCCTACTATGCTGATCGACGGTGTTTTCAAATATGTTTTGGAAGAGCAGGTGTTGGACCATCCGATAGTAATCCAGATTTAGTGGTATAGTATAAACTTCATTTGAACTTAGTTAGAAACGTCTTCCTGAAAACTGAGTATTTATTGCTTCCTGCGAGCTGGGCGATGTCGCTATTTCTCATTTCATCTGGTTTTTATGCAAAATGACCTTGATCTTCACATTTGCGACACAGATGGGACCTGCTTTGTGAACCAGTGCAAGCGTTCGCGATATGACCAAATAACTAGGACTTAAGGCATTTTCCATTGGGCTCTGTTCTCGCACTTCGAAGGTTTGACAGGTAGACTTATCGAAGTTATCTGTCTGTCATTGTATGCTCTCCTTAGTCGTAACACATTAGATTTGCTCACTGATTGTAGCCTTACCTGAGTCTGTAAACCTTCATAGATCTTGGACATTGAGGTAATTCCGTCCAAGTCTTTGTATCCGATCATCGCCAAACCCTTCCTCGCTTTGATCGCTGCTGAATCATTTAGTCACACTCCGACTGAGAAGATCTCCGGGTGCATAAGCTTACATGTTTTTTGTTATAGTGAAAGTCCCGGGTCTGTGGCCTTCTTTCTTTTTTCGTTACATGAACCGTGGATCAGAAGATTTCTGTAGACTCTTTGGAAATGATCCAGATTATCGAAAAACTGTGATGAGTGGAACCTTCTACTTCATTGCGTGCATATGCTCCCTTGCACTTTTCCCCCGTAAAGTCATCACTAACCACTCAGCACTCAAAAGTAAACATCTCAATCGACAAAACTGTCAATCATCAATCTTCAATCTCGCCAAAACAACAATTTGCAGCATCCACACATCACGCAGTTTTCACTTTCAATTGAATTAACTTGATCTCGCGCAGCGTCAACTGCCCGCTGACTATCGAATTAGTGCAAAATTGAATTATGTCTTGGTTAAGTACGTACTTATGGTCAATTTGTGTGGCATTCCATTGGTTTCGCTCACCCATTCTCGTATCCAGCAGATACTTCCAATGGACCAGGCCCTCTTGCAGTACAAGTGGATAAAATGTCGGATGCCTGCTAGACAGCAGGGGCTTAGGTGCTAATTTTATTCAATTTTCTGTTAGTGATCTTGCTCGACAATGACCACAATTGAGTACCGGCGCAGGGGCCGTCCAACGTCCATTAGTCTGAACTTTGAATAGTTCAATGGGTTCATTGCAATACAATCGAATCTTATTTTCCATAGATGAAAGCTCTAGTTCTTGTTCAATTGTTAGCATGTCGGCGGGCACAGAGAAAGTGTTAAGCGGTTACCAAATTACACGCCTCTTGTCCAAAGGCTGCTGACGCCGGAACTTCAATTAGGGTAAATAGGGTTATAATGGAAGAAAGCGCCTCGCAAAGTGTTGTCTCGGAGTCTTTATGGTCAGCGGGCGTTTCACACAAGGCTCAAATTAGCACTTTAAAGAAATCAGAATAAAAACCAGGTACACAAGTTGCAATAAATTTAAAATGGAAATTAGACCCACGTTCATAATCTTTAATGTAAATAAATCGGTTTTTGCTGTGGGTAAAACAACTGTTTGACGATCAAAGCATAAAATACGGTGTTTACTCCCATGAAATGTAAACCGTTAGTAATTTATAGTGCAGCTCTTATGTAACATATGCACAAATTTTAAAAGTACACAGAAAGCAGGCGCCTTCGGCATTCGAAGATCTAAATCTGGTAATTGATACAGTAAATAAGATTCTTCAGACCGTTAGTTCATATCTTTGTTATGAGAATTCATAACTTTTTAAAAGTAATGTATGATATATGGCACTTTTGTTTGCTTTTTATTTTGATTTGGATCAGATACATTCAGTACAGGAGTCTTGAGAGCTGGAGTGTCTATTGGTATGTGCGAGGGCTTCAAATTTGATACTCCTGAGAAGGAATGTAAAAGTTGATGTAACTTGTTACTTCATGGAAGTTAGGCCATCACCATCAATTTTTAATGCGTGCACACTAATACTGGAGCGGAAGACGCTAGATAGGAAACGACACGGTGTTACATAAGATATAGCTGCACAGTATTACCGGCGACAGTATTATCAGCGACGTCATCTTCCAGGCTGGTGGGGCAGTGCAGAGACGTGCTGAACCGTCTGGGCGGCACGCTCAAGGTCACTTTTCTCTGGGTTCCCGGGCATAGCAACATAGAAGGGAATGAGCGGGCTGATGGATTAGCCAGGCAAGGCTCTGCTCTTGGCAGTCCTTCGGCGAATACAGTCGGTGTTCCGCTGGCAGCTGTCGGGGGCCTACCTAGCAGCAGTCCTTAGGGGACCATGACCCTGCAATTCGCATTGCCGAAGCTGCGGAGAAGGAAGGGAAACCCTCATGCACTTGCTCTGCGATTGCCCGGCTCTGGCTAATCGCCAGGACCTCAGAGAGATTTCTAGCTGCAGGGTGGGAGAGCTTCTTTCTTTCGTGAATGTTCCTGGCTAGCTCTGAAGATCCGAGCCGGCTGGACACTGCCTCTCTGCTCCCATACAACAGTCAAGGTCTTAGTAGTTTGGGGTATTAAAAGGGCGCACCAAAGCGCTAATTGGGCTCCTCGGAGCAGCCACCGATACCTACCATCTTTCATTACCACTTATGATTGCGGTGAAATTTTTACTCGGAATTTCAACCAATAATAGCAGTTTACAAAAATATTTAAATCTTTTTCTGCATTCCTTCACGTCTAGACACTTGCTCAACAGTTCAAAGTTCCTGTCTAGAATGATAGCCACGGTATTACGAGCAATAGACGGAAATCTATTACTTTATTCAAATAGCGCCCAATGTGGGGTAGTTTTGTAATATGCTTATAATAAACTGAAAAGTTGTAGCAATGAATTATTTAATGGAAGACGTTTTCGTTCCGGAATCTCACCACAGGAAAGTTTATGTCCAATTGCGGTCTTCAAAAATTCTGTATTATTCAGATTCACTTTTGGACCGCGTTGCATGGGGCGATGATGCGATGATGAAGAAGTTGCTTGAGATCATCTTTGTAATGAAACGCTAGGAAAACAGTACCTGCATAGAACAGTTGTAGGGCGTTGGGCATTCGATGCACCCTGTGTATGCCGGGAGGCACTCCTTTGATGAACACTGAGAGAGATACGAGCGATTTCAATAAGCTTGCCACACATTGAACATGACTCTTTGGATCACAGTGAAGCAATTTAATCCATCTCCAAAATCCACTGTGTTCATTGGTCTTAGCTTTTGACAAGCCTCATCGTCTCCAGGATCCAGTTTACCGTAACGGCAACCGCTCGGGTAATAACGGTCACTGTCTTTGCTCCCTGGTTGGTATCCTTGTAAACTTTCTAATTGGTCAACGTTTTGTCGACGAGAGACTTGTGAGTTTCTTTCGACGGACCATTATTTGGACATTTTCTCGGTTGATAAACCGTTTCTTAGGAGTTTTATTCACGGTCATTTCATGTATTATTGTATCTCCTTTAGCTTCCACGCTTTCGGTTCCTTTATTTCCTTGCCCTCTAGCTTCCTTCAGCAGCTTATTTTGCACCTTTAAAATTACGAACGCCATTAAGCTAGTTCTTTTCACTATTTACCCGGGCTCATATTCGCAACAGCGTCTCATTCAGGTTTGTATTTGAACCACACCCGGGAATCTTGGTGAATTACCTAATCCAAAATAGTGAAGATACTATTGAATTAACGGACGTGGCCGACTAGCAACTGGATAACATGGCAGTTGGTCCCTCGATCTCTCCGTTTTAGATAACCCCTGAAATTACGAGCCCACTGACGCTTCGAAGATCTGCATCTACGTTGCTAAGAATCATGGGACTCAGACCTTCCCGTATTTCTGCGTTCTACATCCATACTTCTCACCAGCCCACTAATTTTTCGCAAGAAAACCTCGACTGGAATCATTTCAGCAGCACTTTTGGATGTGATGTTGTTTTAAAAGTGCTGCAGACTCTCGGACCCAACAGATTGGATTATCATCTGCTTACCCGATTTTCCGAGTTTTGGAGATCCGTTTGAGGAAATACCGACGGCAGGCTAAACCCCCCCCCCCCCCCCAAAGACAATATCAATGTCGTCGAAAGGTTCAACTCCCAGAAATAATAGAGGCTGACTCTTAAGTTCGACGTTTAGAAATGGAAAATTCTGCTTTGAACAAAAGTGGTTTCTAATTTTCCGGTTCTGTCACAATTGCTCATTCGTTAGAAGTTGTGACGTATACGATCCAGATAATAGTTTATTTGTTTTTTCCCCCTTTCATCTTTTACTTTTTGTGCGAGCGCTAGAATAATTTGATCGAAAAAGTCTCAGAAAGGTCCACTATGACCATTAAATCCTACATTAACTTTAAGCAAAGGTTCTGGATACGTTTTTTTGTTCTAATGCCGTGAAGCTGCAATAGCACGATTTCCGGAAAACGGTTCGTAGCATCAACAATTTAGTGTCTGAGTATCAGTAAGACGTCACTGTTGACCGAGAGGCACTTGGATAAGGCACTAACCAAGGATTTGGTGTGAGTACGGGAACTTCTGGTAAAAACTATCGACGGTCACGTCCCGGGCATTCTCCTCATTACCGTTGTCACTGTAGTCGGTTAGCTGAGATAGTCCAACTCCATTGAACTCAGCCGTCCTCTGCGAATTACAAGGCCATCTTAGGAATCCTTTTACCCGTTGTCCACGTACTCATGAAATTGCTGATCACTTAAACTCGTACTACATTTCTTAGGAGAATAAGGGAATAGAAATGCCGCGCCGAATTTAAAAGCTGTGGCTGGAGTAACATTAGAAGGATCGGGGCGAACGGATCACGCGGTACGTTCGCGATCGAACCAATCTTTATATTATTTGCGGAATTTCAGTTTTTCGTTCGTTGTTTAGTTAGGTGGCTACTTTAGATTAGCGCCTGTAGTTGACCATATCCAACCCGGGTGGTAATTTTGGCCAACCTTGCTTTAAATTTCAGTTATCCCCTCATTTCAATCGTGTATACCCCTGGGACAAAGTGATTTCAACGATTCTCTAATGAAGACTCCAATCCTTCTATAACAATATCATAGGGAAATTCCAAGAGAGTCCAGGAATGGACGACCCATGATAGACTAGATATTCGTAGCGAAAGTCATGTCGTCGATTTGAGCCTAAAGTGCGGGAATGAATTTACCTCCATTGCCTTCTAAAAATTTCTGGATTGCAGAAAATTACCCACCTTAATAAACCTATTCGAATAGTCGTATTTTTGGAGGACGAAAGCATGCCAAATCCAAAAGAGACATTTTTTAGTTAAGAATTAGAGACCAAGAACATCAGCTCACGAGCTAATGAAGAAAAGACCATGTTGATTAAAAGAGGGGCGAAGACGGCTACGGTTTCTTACCAGGGCAGAGGCAACTCTTCAGGCGCTGCCTCACCTCTGCCCTAGGAACAGCGTGACCGAAGCGGCTCGCAGATGTTATGCTCCCTTTTATAATTCGCAAAACCCGACAAGGGTGCAAATTATATTCTACGTAAATCCGCCTACAGTTCAGACCAAAAGCTTGGCCGAAGCTAAACAATTTCTCTGTTTTTAGGGATTGGGGAGTCCTAAGCCTGCATCGGCTTGATGCCGGACTTTATTATGCTGACGATCTGAACTAGATAAACAAGTCGAGAAACCGGAAGCTTCACCCTTCATGTATAAAGGAGGGATGAGCGTATGACAGTTATACGTGTACATAGTAAAATATTCAACTGTGCGTTATCTTCTAGAGATCCATTTATACAAAGCGGTGGGGTTTAATTTTCGACCGTGTCCCTGCAGGGATAGAGCGGAGGAAAAAAAGAAAGGAACACGGATATGAAGGAAGAAGAGGGAGATCCTCCCGCTCAACCCTTGTTGAAAAATCGTAGTGGTCAATTCCAAAATTTTGTGGTGCAGCAATAGGGAATATTTCGACGTCATCATGGCAAAGCTGAATTTACTACCCCGCCCACGGGAAGAAAAGGGGAAACGAAAAGATGTAGGAGGAAGAAAGAGGTCCCTCCTCTATATCCCCGCTAAAACCCTGAAGCAGACACTACTTGTTAAAAAGTTATGGTGACCCGAAAAGCGGCTTTTTTCGTATCATTAATATGCTTATTTGAAGGGCAATCATCGTCGCTTTGTACAAAGGGGTTACCCAATTAGCTTGTTAATGATACGAAAATAGTCCCTTTTCGAGGTGCTATAACCTGTCTACGGATATAACCGCCAGAATTCTTGAACGATGCTAGAAAAGAAGAATCTTCTTCTTTTTCTGCATACCCTCTTTATCGCCACTATCTCGGAGGGTGGCGCTTACAAGTCAAACTTTACTTTACTTACTACTACTTACTTTTTGAGAGTGAATGGCCGCCCAAATTTTTAATGGGCTAGATAGGTAGGATTTTCTCCCATCTCTTGCATACTTTCCTCATTTACACTCCTTAACCAGGTAGGGTTGCAAATTCTAACTTTAGCATGATAATATCATTCTAAGCGGCCATAACTTTTTAAGAAGGTAAGTCCACGAGCTTCCATCGGGATTGAAGAAGGTGGACTTCTCACCTCCTTCTCCTTAAATTTCGCGCTCTCTTCGAGGATGGGGTTAAAAATGTAACCTTTGCCAAATATCTATTCTGAGCTTCAAGGAAGTTTTCTCTTTCCTTTTTTTGTTCAAGGGTAAAGTACGAGGAAATAGCTTTCCGAAGAACCAAGGTAGTACTGGGAGGATTCCGTAGACACTAAAAGCAATTCCACATAAGGGATTTGTAACTGAAAAATATGAACGTGGCAATCGGAAGCCCTGATTTCGAGATTTTCCGCCATAAATGAATGGTCTTCTCTAGTTGGATAATTTATGCTTGATTATATGGTGGATGAACTAAAAATAAAAAATAGCAAAAACAATCAATACAGAGCAATAAATCTAAATACTTACAGCCTTTCCGTTTCAGCTGGTATCCGTTTTGGCACCTGTGTCAATCCACGATGTGAACAATCAACAGTTTGTCCATTACACGTACAAATCCTAGGACATCTCGTTGTTATCGCTGTTCCTGCCGATTCACTCAAATACCCTCCCCCAAAACTACTAATACCCCCACTACCACCACCGGCTATATGTATTCCAACGCCACTACCATACGGTTCCGCTAAAACAGATAACGGTCCCCGAAAAGATACTATTGCCAATGCTGAAATCAGGAATGTGGTGGCAGCCCGAACCACCCCATTTAATGGGGCTACTGGTCGCGACATATTTCACATAAATAAAACCGAAAGTGAAAACCGCCCGCAACGTAAATTTCCCAGAACAAAAGAAAACCCGAAAAAAATATTGGATACGTAACAAAGCAGACACCGGAAAGAGCGCGAACCCGATTTCACTGAGTTAACCCTCTCACTAGTATCTTTGGTTCGATTGGCCGTGCTCGGGAGGAAGGGGGATGTAGCTGCTTGAATAGCTTCTGCCGAAATGGGGATTTTATCGATGGCCAGAAACGTTCGAAATTGGTGGTTTAGCAGCAAGTATGTTTTTGGCGTTTGGAAACTTTTATAAAAAACACAGAAAAATTGCTACAAAAATGCAATCACTCTGGCACTATGCAACTGTGGTGCAACCGTTGCCACCCCCGGGAACTGCTTCCTTGGCAAAAAGGGGGAGTAAAACAAAAGCACTTTTGCGTTTTTATTTTTCATGAACAGATGCACACAAATTACACAGCCACTCTCGACTTAGCCTCTCACACTATTTTTTGTATCCTTTCCTTTTGCGGTGATTTGCATGCTCTGCATTCGTACTTGCACTAATTCAATTGCACTTTAAAGTGTCGTTTAAACTTTTTCATCCCTGGCTTGGTTTTTATGCCGTTCGTTCCACTTCGCGGTTCACTGAATATAGGGCGTTGCGTACGCTTACATCATGAGGTTCGTCGTGGAATTGTTACTTTCAATTTTGACTTAGATGCACTAATCAAAAGGGACCCTAGTTGGAGTTGCGACTGTTTCAGGCACTTGACCAGTGTTTCACCGATAGAAGTGTTCCTGGCTGTTGCTTTTCGCTTGGTTTGTTGATTGTAAAGGGATGTAGGAGCATCTGAAAGAAAAATAAAATTATAGAGCGGTTTTTATGGGTGAACAGCTTCAAAAAATATCTATATATATATTTGTGGATGGTTAGAATTCCACAGGAAGTGAGGGTTCAATAAAATTAGGAACAGTCCAAAATTCGAGTATAAAGGTTTTGTGTTCATCTCACACATCCACATTTTCCCATTCATATACGGCTAAAAACCCGAAATATTGTTTCATATTTTTTTTCAAACTACAAGATATACGTACGTATTACAGACGTAGATATTATACTCACCCTAAACAGACAAATATTGCATATTACCGAATACTCAACACAGGGGCTCGGAGCACCAATATCGGTGTCTTTTGGGGGTGAGCAAGCGGGCTCCCGGACATCGATATCCGTCGACCGTGGTGGTGAACAATTTGGCCACCGTGGAATATAATGCTACAAGTGATTTGGATCTGAAGAAGAAGGTCTTCAAGCGAAGTACGACTTTACTGAGAACACCGGTAACAAGACCAAATGGAGATGAACTGAAGGCAGATCTTTGGATGACAAAAACCGTGATAACACCCACCGCATATGCTCAAGATGCGCGACAGTAGGCGGTACTCCAAGATCAAGAAAGAGACACATTCAAAAGAAGCTCGTCAACTATGAGGTCTCCACCAATATCAAAGATGGTAAAAGATAAGGTACAGAGGTCAGTAAAGGCCAAAAGTGAAGTAGCGTTTAAAAGGAGTAACCCTGCTACGGCTAACAGGGAACAGAGTCCCGATCCGTAGAAATTACCCTTCACCCAGCTTGGGGCACAAATAGTTGAACTGTCTGAGTTTATCAAGGACAAGTATAGCGTGCAACAAGCCATAAAGAATATGGCGAGGGCTATGAGAATCCTTTATAATAGATCGCAGATGGAGGAAAACAATACGAAGGATACGCCGAGCCGTGGTGCGCCAACAGTGTCACAAGCGACCCAAGGAAAACCTAACCGCACTGCCCTCAAGTCACGGCGAAATAAGCGAGTACCCGAAAAGAAGGGGATCCTCTAAATAGTCAGCAGCCGCCTAAGAAAAAAAGGCGGACAGACAATTTTGAAAACCAGCACTAAAAGTTCAGAAGGAGGAAAGCATTGTGCGAATGTTTGAAAGTCAGTCGGCGTTGTGAAGCTCAAGACGAACGAAAATGATGGATAGACTAAAGTTACCAGGAAAAAGCGAAATTAATAGCAAAAGTGCGAATTCTTCCAGAGGCTATTGTCATCTCCAGTAATGGCAATCTGTCCTACTCGGAGGTGCTCAGAAAGGTCAAAGGTGATCCCGACTTAAAAGTTCTGAGCGGAAATGTGAACAGAATCCGAAGAACCAGAAGGGGGATCTCATGTTCGAGCTGAAAAGATCCAGCGTAGGAAAAATTGATGATGACTTTCGCACTCAAGTCAAAAACTCAGTTGGGGAGAATGCCACAGTGTGTGCCCAAAAACATGAGATCTACATTCAATGCAACGATCTCGATGAAGTAAAATCGAAAGAGAAATTTCCTCCTTCAGAGTAATTCAAATTGGAAGAACTTGCCGAGGAGTCTGTTGTGGCTTTACGAAAAGCCTATGGCGGTATTCAAACGGCCACAATACGAGTACCAGTGGAGGTAGCGCGGATGTTGTTGTCGGCTGGGAAAGTTCGGATTGGATGGGTCGTCTGCCTTTTAAGAGAACAAACTTCACTAAAGAGGTGCTTAAATGCCTCAGGTTTGGGCACTTCGCAAAGGTATGCACCAGCGGCATTAATCGGTTCGATCAAAGCAGAAGGTGTGGGGAGAAAGGTTACATTGCCAGGGAGTGCAATAGGAACCCGAAATTCCTATTTTGGAAAGTGAAAGAGGGGCAGGATAAGCGGCCTATTGCCGGAAGTGGTAAATGTCCAGAGATGTTTATTCAAATAAACTTCAATCATTGCAGGGTCGATCAGTATTTAATTTTGAATTTGATATGGAAGTCGCCATCATAAGTGAACCGTATGGAACCGTTTATAGGTCACAGATGCGACTGATGGAGCAGCGATAAGGGATTGCGGTTGACAGGCCATACAATGTATTGGAAGTCAGGCAACCAACGGTTTTTTTGTTGTCGAAAATAAGGGATGTACTATATACGTATACAGCTGCTACGCCTCACCAAGTTTGATACTGTCTGAATTCGAGGAAATGCTTGGTAATCTTGTTCTTGACACAAGGGGAGGAAGTCAAAAGGTTTCGGCCCTAGAGTGAGGCAGCAGAGAATCAAATGCAAGGAGGCGCAGTTTATTAGAAGCTTTTACGCAGACGGGCATAGTTTTGGCTAAGGAAAATGCTGTAAAAACTTTTCAGAAAGGGGGGTGAGGTTCGGTTGTAGAGCTGACTTTTGTCACTGCACTGGCGCGTGGTATATCCTAGTTCGCCAACGAACGCTACACCCACAGCCACTACCAGGCAATCTTCTTGGAGACATGTGTTCAACCACAGGGCGAAGACCCATCAGGCCTGAAACTCGGAAAAACTTCAGGCAGGTCTGCAAAAGCTTTGGATGAGCAGACCGTTATAGAGGTGTGTTTAGATCAACCTGACATAGCAGGCACCTCTACGGAAAGAGCCGTGCATGTGGCCTAATCCATCTCCAAAGCATGTAATTCGACCATGCCTAGGAGGTTGCCATTGCCCTACTGGTGGAATGGTGAACCGGCCAGCATTCGATCAGACTGCCACGAAGCCAGAAAGCGCCTCAAAGGGCGATAGGTAGAATCGATCAGGGGCAAAAAGAGTACGCTTTAAGACAGTCTGCAAAAACACACAAGCTTGCCATCCAGCGAAACAAACTTTAAAGCTTTAAAGAGCTCTGCGCAGTAGCGGACATGGGGGAGTGCTTATAGAATCGTGTCCCATCCTTTTACTGAAACCGGCACCGACACTTTCGAGTCACCTTAAGCTTGCCGTAAAATCCAGGCGGGACATGTTCGCTGGGTGGTTCGAGGCGTCCATGTCCTCCAGGTGAACCATTCTCATATAGGCCCATATGCCTTTTGGACACTGTGGGGAAAGTGTTAGAGCGTTATTATAGATTACTCCCTGTTCTTGAGAGTAAGGCAGCCCAAGGCAGATCGGCAGTATGGGTTCCGTAACTGGTTTAGCGGAAGATACATTCCACGGAAAGGGTAGTACCAGCAAATATTGCGTGGTAGTAACCCTGGACGTAAAAAATGCATTCAATTCGGCGGTCTGACACGGAAGGCAGACCCCAGGAGTACGTTGTTTTCGCAGGTGTCCCGCAGAGCTCTGCATACAACGATATACTTAATCTTTGCCTTCCGGATGAAGCCACGGTGGTGGATTACGCTAACGACATAGCGCTGGTTGTTGTCACTTATTATCTCGAAGATGCTGAGTCATACTCAGGCGAGGCAATTAGTGCTAAGAGGGTAGCTTTGTACTGATGAAGGGGGTAAGTTGCAACCGAAATATATATCTACACTGAAAAATAAAATTGTAGTTTGGAGTAAGCTACTGGTCTATCAATTAGTGCTGTTAAAAGAAGACGTCCTCATCACTAAGCGCCGGAAGAGAAATTACGCCTGCATTAGAATCGGAAATCATATCATTACTTCCAAGCTAGCTATCAAATACTAGAGGGTCGTGATAGACAGTAAGCTCAGTATAGGCAACACCTGCAGTATGTTGGCGACAAATCATCCACTGCAAGTATGGCCCTGGCAAGGAAGATTCCGAACGTGGGAGGGCCACGGTACACCTTAAGGTTTCTTATAGCCAAGGCGGTGAACTCAACCATGCTCTTTCTATGCGACCCCAGTTTGGAGGGAGGTGTTGCGGATATCAGTTAACGCTAACAAACTGAGTGCAATCTGCAAGATGACAGCCCTGATGCTCTGCTTTCAGGACTGTCTCAAATGAGATAACATCTCTGGAATGATGCCGGCTGACATCTTGGCAGCTGAGGTGGCGAACATATACAAAGCGAAGCCAATCTCTCCCTTATCGCAGACGAAGAGCGCAGAGGAGAAGAGATCGATAAATAGATGGCCAGAGTAGTGGAAACGCTCGGGAAAGGGTCGGTGGACTTACATTATCATTACATCATTACTGATCTCATCCATCAAGGACTGGTTGGGGAGACGAGACGGTAAGATTAATTATAATCTCACCCAGTTTCTCACGGGCCACGGAGGATATTGCTAATATCTGTACAGGTTTAAATTGGAGACCTCACCCGCCTGTCCAAATTGCGGTCCCAGAGGACCCAGAAGGAGGAATATAGAGGAAACCCTAGGAGAGATGCTGGTATCAGAAAATCTGGTAGCACGTCAGGAGGATTGGGATGCGGTCAACTTTACGATCGCATCTATCCAGTAAAAACTGCGAAAGGCAGAGAGGAGGAGAAAAGCGCGGTCACATACGCCACGTGTAGAAGAATATAATACCTTATGGTGGATCCGCGAGGCAGGGAGGCAGTCGGGGGTGGTTTTAGTAGATAAAACTCCCACACACGCATGCGTCCAGATCAGTGTCTTTTGAAGATTTTCACTCCGTCAACAAAAAAGAAACAAAAAGAAAAGACATACAGACAGACGGACAGACAGACATCGACTCGATTCTAATAAAGTTTTGTTTCACATAAAACCTTAAAAAAGCCTTGAATTAGACTGTAGGTGTAACAACTGTAAACTTTTCAGGGTCCAATGTTACACAATTGCCTGTGTAAACAATTACCTACGTAAATCATTCCATTTAATTTCACGAAATCATAAACATCACAACTAATCAAGCCTAACTGCGATAAAATTCTCTTCCATTCCAATGCCATCTAATTCAAACGTAGGTTTTTTCTCAAATTTCCATTTGTAAACTTAATTAAACTTAATGCCATTTTATAAAAGCAAATTCATTTGGAAACATCCGCAAATAAAAAACACATTTTTATAGACTTTCTCGTGCACTTCTGGCCAGAATACGGCAAGCAGATATCTCTGTCACGGGCACAACGAGCGACTATATAGGAAAAGATATTTTCCAGAATTCATCATCCCACATTCATATAAAATGGGACGAGGGGGATCCGTTCCCGAGCGTAGTTAACTCAATTGGCCATAAATTTTCCAATGTAAAAACATTTCAAAAAGAGGACGCGCACCATCATCATGTAAAATGATTGTGTGTGCCCGGAAAAGTAACAAAACAGTGAGGATCGTTAAGGCAGTTCTTTTGAATTAAGAATCCATTAAATTTGATAATATTCTTCCATTTGTTGGAATTTTAACCTATGCCACTTTCCTTGCTTTCTCTAATTGGCTCTTGCTGAACTTAGTCTGGCTCTGGCGCTTGAATAGAAACTGGGCATGGAACCATTCAAGCATAAATTCAAATGAAAATCTCATTTCTGTGAACGCAGAATTATAATGCCAATTTTCAGACTAAAGTTATGAAATATCTGAAATAATTCTGCACATCTTTTACAGACGCTTGTTTGTGTCTTCAAAAATGGCACCAAGTTGACCTAAATGTTTCAACTAAGCTGTTCATCTGCACTCTTGTAGATACGGCAGAAAACTGATAAAGGGGTATTGAATCTGAACACACAATACTAACGTTTGCGATACATTTTGAACGAGATGAGTGTATCTCGAAAGTCAAATTCAGATTTAACTATATTGAACCCTCCTAACAAAGCTCAGACTTACTATGCATGTATCTATTAAAGACAGATTTGTTCAAATAGCCATTTCCTATCCTAGACCGCATCTGTCTATCTTTAGCTGCTAATATCCGTTAGATTCAACCAGAAAAATGATAGATGGAATCCTACGCTTCCCCATCCATACTAGGAAAACGTCTGCAAGATATACACATCCATTTATTTCCCATTTTGTCCACTGGAAGCACAGCACACCACGCATAGGAACTTTCCTTGTCAAAATGAAATTAATTACCGCCGGCCGAGCGTTTCACGGAATAGATACATTCATATTTTACATACCTTTGCCAGCTTCTCGGTCTAGACCGTTGAGAAATGGAAAATGATTTAATGGACGAATTCTTTATTAGCCCGCGGGATGTCTATTTCTGTGTAAAGAATATACATTTCTTCTTCTCATTTTTAATGACATCATAATTTACTAACTCAATTAGAGAGACTCTTAGATATCCCATAAACAATTGAAAAATGGGCTGGTCCCGGGAGGCTGCGAAAAGGGTGGATTTTATTATGTCAGAAGTGAATAATTTGGTAAATTAGGAAAACACAGTAAAAGGGTATTGATGGAGATGATGGTCACGATTAGTGACTATGCTGGGAATTTCAAAGCAAATCTGGGGAATTAGTATTGAATGTTCTGAAGAGTGATTTATGCGTTTTTCTTTCATATTCTATTTCTGGAATCTCTTTGGTGTTTTCTAGGATCTCATCTATTCCATTTTGTTATGGGTAGGGAATCTATGATAAGTAGATATCAGTCGCCGCCCCGAGGAGCTCAATTAGCGCTGCGGTGTGCCATTTTGATGTCACTATTTATTTTTGTTGGTGGAAATCTTCAAAACACTCTGGCTTGGACGCGCCAGGGTGTGGGATTTTTACCCACTGAAACCACCCCGTCTCCACAGTGAGTTGATCGCATTCCAATCTTCTACGATGTTAGTATTCTCCTCACCAGAGTTTCCGGTACCATTGCTTCACCTAAAGTTTCCTCTAGGTTTTTCCTCTCGTCCGTGAATATCGAGCAATGGAAAAACTTGTGCTCCAAGTCCTCGGGGACTTCCTCGCAATTTGGACAATTGGAGGAATTAACCAATTTGAACGAAACGAAGAAGAAGAAGAAGAACCTGTTTGTTCACCAGCCCTTTCCCGAGTGGTCCCAACGCTCATAGCATCTATTTACAGATCTCGCCCTTTCGGTGCTCTTCTTCTGCGACAAAAGAGATTCTGACTTCAGGTTGTATATATTCGTCATCTCACAAAAGATCACACCCTTAGAGCTGTCCTGCTATAGACCGCACTCAATTTATGAGCATTACATGACATGTAAAATGCCTTTTTTCAAATAGGGGTGGCATAAAGCAAGATCGTGCTCATCACCCTGGCAATAAGTTTTCTACAAGTATACTGTGGCCCTCCCGCGTTCGGCATTATTCTTGCCAGAGACATACTCTCTGTGGACCAATTGTCACAAGCATATCGCACGTGTTGTTTAAAACTTAACTTAATATCTATTATCATTTCTTAGTATTTAATGGTCGGCTTAGAAGTGATGATGTGATTGCTGATTCTTATTTGGACGTAATTGTGTGTGATGAGGACCGCTTCCGTTCGTTCCTTCGCAAGTGCCAGTCCAGCGCTTTCTAACCAGACCTTAGCTCAGCATCATCTAGTTGCTTTGCGACTACAACCAATGCTATATCATCAGCATAACCCATCACGGTGGCCTCCTCCGGAACCGGAAGGTTAAGTACATCGTTGTGCATGATGTTCCACACTAGTGAGCCAAGTACGGAGCCTTGTGGGATACCCACGAAGACATGTACTCCTTGGGTCCATCATCGGTGTGATACCAGAGCGTCTGTTCTCGCAGATTCATTGAAAATAGCTGCAAGATAGGTGGGAATACCAATCGTGGTCAGCCACTTCCGTATAAGGTCCCAATTGGTCGAATTAAATGCATTCTTCACGTCCAGGGTCACAACCACGTAATATTTGCTGGTACTGCCGCTTCCGTGAATTGCATTTTCGGTCAAGCTAGTAACGATTTTGATGGCATCAATGGTTGATCTGGCTTTACGGAACTTATACTGCCGATCTGAAAGGCCTCCCTGGCCCTCGACGAACGGGAGTAATCTGGCGTAAAATACTCGCTCCAAAATTAGTGTCTTGACGATATATGGGTTTATAAGTGAATGGTACACCTGCCGCTTATGCTGTAGGGAATATCCCCTCAGTTATGTACGCTTCGAACATGTCTGGAATGGATTTTACGGCGAGCTTAAGTGCTCTATTTGATATGCCGTGCAGACCCGGAGTTTTGTTGTCACCTATTATTTTTTGTCTTTGCAGGCTACCTTGTAAACATGCTCATTTTGTGCCTGATCACCCCTACTGATCACTCTGAGCTGTTCGTCTGGCTCGGTGGCAGGCTGATCGTAGGCTGGCCAATTCACAATTCTATCAGTGGTTGGGCCTTCTACTAGGGAATGAGCACCTCGTAAGCATGGACGCGTTATATATTGTGTGACATAGATAGCTCTCTTGATAGGATCGCCTACCTTAGCAGGCTGGTCTAGCCACACTTCCAAGAAGCTTTCCTCGTCCAATGACCAGCGTAATGACCTTCTCGGCCTTAGGTATCTTGTTTCCTTGGTATGTGGCTCCCTCTTCAGCACAAAAATGATTGCCTGATGGTCGTTATATCGACAATTACCTTTGAACTTCGTCCTTTTGCATCAAGAAAAAGGTTGTCTAACATGTCTTCAAATTGGGTGGGGCGTAGCAGCTGTACACGTTCACACCGCTTTTGCCCACAACCAGTAAGTAAGTAAGTCCTGAGCGACCCTGCAATGATTGAGGTTTATTTGAATAAAACTCATTTTTTTATTACTGTCAACGCCTTCCTGAATTCCGGGCATTTACCACTTCCGGCAATATGTCGGTTAACTCGTCCTACCTTTCCTTCGGACAATAGACATTTCGGGTCCCTATTGCACTTCTTAGCAATATGTCCTTTCCTCCCACACCTCCACAGGCAATATACCGGTTATCCCTTCCTACCTTTCCTCGTGAAAGTGGCAGTAATTCCGAACGCAGTTGGGCGCATCTGGTCCAAAAGCTCTCGCAATCGGGATTTGTTATAGAAGAAAAAAATCTTCCTTTATTTATAAATGGTGAGCCCTCGCTATTTGTAGTTAGTAGTGTAATTCGATTCTTCACAGTCGCCACCGGGACCCGGACTGAATCCACCCAGGAACTGTCAAGTGAAAAGTCAGGTCTGACCTATCTGTCCGTCCGTTCATTTTCCTCTATGGTCCTATGGCCGCGAGCCTACAGGAGGGCGACTTAGTGCGTGTCACTCAGACTGTATAGCGCGATATTGCATTGCCTCACCTACCTGGAGGGTACCGCCACTAAGTACAAAGCCTTAATGGTCAGAATGATTATTTTATGATTGACGTTCGGATCATGCCCCAGCAGTTCTCCAGTGTCGCCAGTACCTTGGAATAAAATACCCCGGCCAATCCCGGAAGGCTGTACGATGTGCCTACACCGTGCATATCCGAGAAAACTCTCGGGCCGAATCTACAGATTATTTTTGATCCGTCCGCGAAAAATACTGCGTCCTAACCTTGCAACACACCGCTGGTCGGAGTCCGCCCGGGTCGCATCCTATCGGCGATATAATTTCTTGTTATTATCAGTGATGTGCTTTATGCTGCCTTGTTCGGAGGACGATGACATCTTTCCTAAAATTCCCCGACTGTGCTGATGTCATTTGTTTGCTTTTTCACTGTTCTTACCGGGTCATGGACCTTGTCCAAATGGCTCTATATTGGGAAGGAGGCGCAAGTAGAGTTGGACTGAAAGTGAACACCAACAAAACCAAGGCTCTCAGTCTGACAGGTCATCGCACTCTCCCTATATGTATCAATGGCCAGAGCATCGAAGGCGTTGGTCAATTTGTATATCTGAGAAGCGTGGTTTCTGCCGACGGTTGCACCAAACTAAATATTGCTCAACACATTAACAGCGCTAAATCCGCTTTCGCTGGCCTTTCTCAAATCTGAAAATGCAATTATCTCAACACCAAGTTCAAGTGGAGAGTGTCCTGTGCTAGGGATCTTTCTGTGTTGTTATATGGGAGTAGCACATGGAAAGTAAACTCCACTATTACCCAAAAGATCCAGGCTTTCGTCAACACCTGTCTCCGGAGTAGGTGAATTCTTGAAAGGCTTAATTAGGGCGATCAGACACGTGTCTGCAAGGGGACTCATCTAAGGTGGCAATAGGCCACGAAGCTTTACAAGGGGTATACTGGCACCATGGGAACCGGGATAGCCCTTGAATTCACATGTCTCAGGAGAATTCCTGTCATGTGCGCTCAGCTCGGTTATAACGGTTGGCCCTCTAGTTGGAATATCATAGGGATTGTGGTTACATTTAAGCGAACAGAGACCTTCGGTTCTTGGCGTGATTTTGCGTTTGAACACGTGTGCGTACATCTTAGTTCGGTAGAGATTTAGGTAGGTCTTGAATCAACCAGTATCAGTCTGTGTCTTAAGAACACCATGGGGTTAAATCAACTCGACAGATACTCACGTAAAAGCATAGAGACGTAGCTGTACTATCCGCCGCCTTTGGCAAGCGTCCTCAAATTAGCAAAAAGTCTCCAAACTTCACAGGCAGAAAATGGTTTAAATAGACTTTGGTCGACAATATGTCCATTAGGCCTAAAATATGAGGTCTGAAGGTGCAGAATCATGGCTCCCTACATTTCCTCAACCTTCCTACCGGTAGCTTGATAGCAAATTGCTTGCTTTTATCCTGACATTTGGGGAAGCTTGGCTTTATGAAGGCACCATCATTAGGCATAGGGATAAAGTAAGTCCCGTGTATATTGCTTCTATGGATATATTGCTGTGTGACGAGTAGGCTCCTCGAGAACTCAGAGAGGAAAGTGAAGATCCCTTTCTCAATCTTCTTTAAGTAACTAAAACTTTACACAGACTCAGTTCAGATATTGTTAGCTCAGCATCTTCACGAGCTCTTATCCAGCTTGCAAATAGCGCCTAAAATTAAACTAAATTTTCACAATTTGTGTATTGTGGCTACCGATATTTATGTGACTGTATTTCTTGGGATCTTTAACGGTCATTTGGGTTTTAAACTTTTACACCGGAGCCGATATCTTCCTAGGGATAAAAGCACTTGCGACTATCAAGTTCTCATTGTCCCATAATTTGTTCGAGCCAAATTTATGTTATCTAAATTGATAACAATTTCCTTGGAATCCTTGAACATAGTAAAACGAATAACCGGCCTTAGCATTAAACCGACTGCACAATTACATTCACCAGTTAAGTCTTTAGGATCTTTGGGTCCTTCTTTAAAAATATCAAAGGTCAATG
Organism: Hermetia illucens; assembly: GCF_905115235.1. NCBI lineage: Eukaryota > Metazoa > Arthropoda > Insecta > Diptera > Stratiomyidae > Hermetia > Hermetia illucens. The sequence continues at coordinate 145,770,859 of NC_051852.1, forward strand.
GATTGTTGGCTTTCTCGCCTAGTTATTCTGAGGCTCGCTATTTCACAGATTAAATGTTTCGGAAGCTCTTGAATCCAAATCCCCTTAAGGCCCTCTATGAACAACTAATATTTTTAAAAATCGGGAGTAAAACGAAAATGTTCTAGCTCGTATCCTACATAGATATCATTTTCGTTTTCTTAAATTCATTTATTCATTTTATGATCAACTTGTATCTGTCTAAATAATTTCTTTTCCTATCCTAACATTCAGGTTAACCATTACTTCCGCATCCCCATGCCCCTAAGGCACTACCTTTTCCGCTTCTTAGCTCCCTAATCCTACTGCTACCCCTCCATTAACCTCAACCGACCAATTAATTAGCCATCAATATCCTTTCCAATCTAAACAGACATAAAACTTATCTCACATTAGTCTAGGGCTCATGACACTCAGTCAAAAAACGCTCCGATAACGACTAATCATTCCAGACAGCCTTCTGAATCATCACATAACAATTCCATCAAAAAGCGTCCCGGTCTACCAAAAATCCCTCGTACATCTCTTATTCAAAGCAACCTGCCATATAAGCGGAGCGATCCTTTCAATCTACAAACTTATTTAAACCCATCCGTAAGCGAGCAAGGAAAAAACCAAAAGCGAAAAATCCTTCATTGAGATAAAAGGTCCATAAAAAATGTCACCGGGATTAAGGTGAATCATTTTGGATAGAAAAAATACGGCTAAAAGGAGACAGCTATTAGGAGTGGTAACACAGAAGGAGGGTATCGATTCGGAGCAGGAAAGTGACTTTAAAAGTAAAGTTTATTTTGGAAAAAAGTTTATAAATTTTTGATAAGAAACAGTCGCGTAAGTTGAAATATACTTCTGGAGTGGAATGTTCGTTGAATATTATTCAAATTCATATTCCATTCTCTTTATTTCATATTTCTATCAAGGTACAAAGTACCTAAAATCGACATGCCCCTAGGTGGTTGCCACCTTGACATCTTTATGAGTAACTCTAATCCCAAATTAGTAGATACTTCCTGTCTCCGTCTCTGTCTAATACAAACACACATAACTAAGGTACACAGCGCTCCTGACACTCCCCTCTGTGCACCTTTGGTACCTATGAAATCTCGTTTTTCCGCTTGTTATCCCCAAACATTATACAAACAATGTAAACTGGGTCTTTGTCGCATTTTTCCTCTTGCCCGCCATAGTAGCGTAGTACTTTAGGGCAGGAAAGAAAAATAAAAAGGTGAACATCAGCGTAGTCATCCACCCTCTTCTTATCTTTATCTTTTGGTAGGTGAAGACGAAATAATATCTTATGTACAAGCGAAAGGGGGTTAAGATGGTAACCGGGGGCTGTTTTTTAGAAAACGAGCGGCGGCAAGAAAAACAAATACTTGATACTCACCTTCGTGGTTTTGTGATAACAAAAGGACTCCAGAGCTCGTTGTCTGTTATGTAGTGTCCATTGTGACGACCCAGTTCTAGCCCATTCTGGTGGAATGAAACCTGAAATGGAAGAGGAGTGAAGTTGTTAGAATTATGCTAATTATGTATGGAAGGTAATGTCTCAATAAATATTTCGGGGTTATATTTGGAAAGGTGGGAGCGACAGATTATTTTGTAAAGAACGAAGTCAGAAATAAGAAGTAACCTTGCAGGGAAATTACGCAAACTTGTCTGTCAGGAAGGTGATATTTACTACTTTCATAACTAATCAAAACTAGCGGTCAGATAGACTACCCGAAGTATCTGTAAGTTATCCGTTGACGTGAAGCCCCACAATAAGAAGCCACGTACTTACGTTGATTCCAAATGGTACAAACGTGGATTCAGAAAATGTGAGGTACTTGAAAATAGGTTATTCTGACTCCAAACTTCATCTTTGAATTGCCAAATGAAGATGACATCAAATTGTTAAAATATTGTTGCAGGCTCCGTTACCTCAGCCAGTAGAGCAAGAGGTTTTTGTACCTCAGATTCGTAAATTTGCGACCCACGTTGGGCGCCATTTCCCATTTTTAATAAAATCGTGTTAAACGGTTGTTTCAACTATGGCTGACAAAATATTTTTTTAGTTCAGGCTAAGCGTAAAGGTTCTGGTCGATCTAGTTTGCTCGCATATTAGAGTGGTATTACTGATAGCCTCTTTTAGACTAGTGGCATTTCAAGCTTCATCGCGATTGTTTTACTAAAAACTTTATATAACAATAACACAACCATTACTACCAGGAGCAAGAAGAGGAAAGGATGACGAAAAGGATACTATATAAATTCCTTTAGAAAAAAATATTGGACAACAATTTAGGCACCCATGCAGAAAGAGACTAGCTCCACTATAGGAGATCCGGGAGAGACAATTACAATGTAGGTGGCGAGCCAATTTTGTAAATAGATAGATATTTTTATGAAGGAAATTCTGAATGTCCTTATTTTACGCAGCTGGAAAATCGGTTGAGTACTTTTTTCATGACCCCGTTTAAAGGAAGCGTATTAGTCTAATAGGATTTCTACCAAATTTTCTAATATCATTTCCTATATTGTGATTTCCACCTTATTCACCTTATAACAACATTTTGAAGATTATGGGGTCTGCTTAAGTGTCCTCAGGCGAATGCACTTAAATTTTGCTCTGCTTGACAATCCAAAAAATTATAACAATAATGTCTAAGACGTGAGATGGGAGTATACTGATAAAAAGGACAATTGGTATTTTATTATTTTCATTAGATGATTTTAATTATTTTTGTTTCTTTTATTGAACCGCTAGCTGAGAAATAACCTCCGAGGTTCAATTAATTTGCTTGACGACGAAAGATAATTGAGAACCAAGCGATAGGACTAAGATCCTGTTAACAGCGCAGGAAACTCTAACAGGTTCTTTCTTTTGAAGTGAGGATTTCCACAAAATTATTTTATTTTTTGTATTTTCTTCGGAAACAGATCTAGGGTGATATTACCCTTTTCGAATATATTACTTTGCGAAGCTTGGGATATTTTCACCATCCCTTCCCATCTATGATTCTATGGATAGTAGCGCACCAGTTACATTGATGCGTCGCCGTTAAAGGTCCCCGGGAATGTGCTCCAGCTCTCTAGGTTTATGAGAATTTGAAAGCCTTCATTTATTGTTCTAAACTACGCAGCTTCAACGCGATCCACTCATCAGAGGACATTAAATTCAACGTCGGCGTCAGCCCCTCATCTTCCCCACCAAATCCAGAGTCATTTGCCAAGGACCACGACTCGATGGAAGAGCAGCCAGCAGACGCCATTAAGTTCCTTCAAGTCCTCAAACTAAAGCAACATGAAGGACGCCATCTAGATCAGGAAGAAAAAATATTGGTGACAATATGAAATCCTGTCGAGCTCATCTCTTAACCTTAAATTCCCTCAAAATTTTGCCCGATGTTGCATGTTTTTACGGTCATACCCTTCTTATGCACATTAGAAAGGATATCAGATCCACGTATAGGTGGAAGTAATAACTCTGCCGAGTCTACAGGGACCAGTCAGAATAATCCTGCAGGTAAACAATCGAAGACAATAAAGTCCATCGGCTTTACTCCGCTTGAGGGCTCCATTCCATTACCACTTTCTGTACTTTCCACTCTTAAACTATTTCATGCAATGATATTTTTTTGCGATAGTCTATGATTATCAGCACTTTCTATTGTTGTTTTCAGCATCAACGAGAAGTAAATCATTGGACCTGATTTTATTAAGATTCGGCCTGTCGTACCGTGATAATACACGGCAAAAAGTTTAAGAATCAGTTGAATGGCAATTCACTACCTCCGGGTAGCATATGCTTCAATTTCATTATCATCAGATTCGAGCTGCCAAAACATAGACGAAAGACAATGTCCGTGACGAATCAAACCCGACATAGCGGGGTCGAGAGGCCCCTACCCACTATCTTGCCCAACACATCATGAAAGCTGCTTTTTGTGACTAATCTGGACATGGTATTCCATTATTCAAATTTCTGTTATTAAGTTCTCGTTGGTGTCGCCTACGAGAAAAAGGAGCTCTCGCCAGAGTCCCACTACATTTAGGCCTAGAATGTCAAGCCTTCTCACTCAAGGTGCAATAAATGAAAAGCCTGGAGTCCTCGGCACTAATGAGGAGGAGCCTGTGCAGGTTCCAGATACTATTCACAAACCGTATTCGAGAGTGACAGAACCTATCCTTGTGGTCAGTCCCCATCCGAGACTTTGTTAACATTTCAGTGGCAACAAAGTTCCCAAAATTTGGAGGTTACTAGCCCAGCAATTTAGTCCCCTTTTTAGTCGCCTTCTACAAAAAGTACCCAAGCTCAATAAGTAGGTGCGCCATGAGTTTTCTTTGCCATTCGTATCATTGCATTGTGTTCTAAAATAGCACCAAACTTGTTTGAAAAATATGCGGGGAAGGGAATCATCATAATTCTGGTAGAGAGTGGGTAGGGTTAATGCAAGTTGTCACTAATGGTAGTCTCTTTCAGTTCTCTCCAGTAAATACACCAATGGGCTAGTGACTCCTCCGCCCCGACTTGCTGATTTCTGAAAACACAAATTGTAACCAACTATTTGCTATGAATTGGAAAAGGACGCACGAGTATTGGTTGTTGGTAAGCTTTTCAATAACCGTATCCTTGCCCAGAATATGGGCTGGATATTCCAATAAGAGAAAAGAATTCGGGATAGCACTCTTCTCTCGCCTACGGCACTGTGCTGTTCTACTTTCGGAAGCCTCGCATTAGTAGACGCGAATTCGGTCTGAAATTAATGCTGACGAAGCTGTGCCCCCATATTCCAGAAACCGGCTCTAGAATGAATTTTTACTCTCCAGACTGAGATGTATGATAAAATAATGCAATATGTCAAGGTGAGAAAAATTGAAGCAGAAAACGCTGGACATATCGCACTTTGCCTTTTGTTAACATTGTTGAATGCATGATGGATATGAGTAAGCACATTCAAGAAACCACCGTTGTTTATACAACTTGTCTGGCACAGGCCTATCATCGTGACTAGGCCAATGGAATTTTTCATTTTAAGGTTTTCGCTAGATATTTCCATTCAAATAAGCTCGCTCTATTCTCCCATCCCATCAATGTTACCCTTTGATTTTGTGTTTCAAAGAAAGGTTTTGAAAAAGAAAATTACAGTCTCACCTTTTTCACCTTCAGCTTTTCTCAATGCCAACAAAATCGCTATATAAGCTGATCGATCCTTAATATATGCTGGCAAGCAGCACAGGGGTACAAATTATAAACGAATGTGAAAACCGTCTTGTTCGGACCTAAGTTTGACCAAAACAAAATTTTATTTTTAAAGATTGAGGGAGTCCCTAGTTTGCATCCACTCAGTGACTGACCAGGTTGGTTGCTTTGCTCCAAAAAGGGCTTGGTGGACTAACAATAAAGTGAGATAATGATTTTCTCAAGTTGATCCGTCCCGTCATCGGGCATCTCAATTTTAGTGGGTCGTGAGATAGCGATGCCGCAGATCATGCCTTCGACATTCTTCGACGGTTAGGTTCGGTTATTAAAGGAGAATGTAATTTGTCATTGGAGAACCTCAATTCAATCCTGTAGTTCACGTAACAGGATTATTCCCCTTGAAGGATATAATCGGGCCGTTTTGTTTTTTGGAATTTTTCGTCCTGTTCCGAAACCTCCGTGCTCATTACATTTTCTCCGTATCAGCGAGAAATATAATTGCTATAATAGAATTAGATGTGGCTGTTTCATTGACAGGGGATAAAGAAGCTCAACTTGCCGAACATTTTAAATTCTGAATATTGATCATCCTTAGGAAAACGGACGAAACGTTGGAATGATGAAGCCCATGTGAATAGGAAAATTATACTGGAGTCATTAGCTAGAGGATACACAGTTTTTGAAATAATTGGAAGAAGAGAGCGTTCTATGCCCGATTACCAGTGGAGCAAGAGAAAGGCCACCTGCCGATGAAAACATGTATCTGCGCTACCAAACTCTATATTCAACCTCCACGTGGTGTCCGCCGTGAGCTCTTACAAGATGAAAATAACGAAGGGTGAAAGACGAGCTTTTAGCACCTTAACACGGAAACCATCGTGATCTGAACGATCATCCAGGTTGCGGTCTTCAGAGCGATGGGCATATAACCCATCATCTACAAGAGGTCAACACAACAACATAAAGGAGAGCCTCTGACTAGTACTACAGAAACGGCCCCGTAAAACAGTAACTCACTATGCTCTTGGATCCTAGAATGTTAAATTCCCTAACAGACCTACAGTTGTTAGAAGTTTCTTTTAGTGGACTAGCAGCTACAGACTGAAAGCGCTAAGACTTCAGGAATCGAAATGAATTGACTGCGAGGTGGCTGCTGGAATGAAGTCACACACAATTTCAAAAGTGGGAAACTGTCAGGAAAAAGTAAATTTCGAGCGCCATCTTAGTGGGGTCGCAATTTAAACCAAACATCATCCACTTCAGGCCCATAAATAAAGGATCGATTCTTAATATTTGGTGATTTTAACGTAGAAGTTGGAAATGAGGAGACATACTAACATTGCCCCATGGTAGGCATAGCCTCTATGATGTACTGAATGATAACGGTCAATGCTGATTACGCATGTGGCAGAAATCTTATCATAACCACATATATTTCCCCCTTAAGTGCTCCATACAAAGAGATTTAAAAAAATAGATCATACTCTGATTCGGAAACGATGGTCGTCAAGCATTTTTAATGTTAGATCATATCGGAAGCAAACTGTGGTTCTGAGTTCTATCTGGTTAAAACTATATACAGACGTCCTATGCCGAAGTTGCGTCGAATAAACGCCAGTCCGCTCAGTAAATTTCAGATACAAAACCTAAAAAACGAGACAGAGATAAGTAGTAGGCGGGGTGTTACAAGATAAGGAAAATTAACTCTAGGAAATTTAAACGAATTAGCTGGAAACACACCGTGTACGTACAAAATAATCGTCCCTTCGGAATCTCAGTAGCAAAACTTGTCAGACTCACTAAAATGAGTGAGGTGCCAGTCAGGATCGCTAACAATCTAGTGAAAGCACTCGAGACAAAGAATGGACTAAAGAAAGGTGATTACAGCACATCGTATGGAATCCTCTGGAAGATAGACCAAATAGACCAAATAGTCTGAAGTCTGCGCAGACGACATAAACATCGTATCACGGTTCTCTACGTCTACAAAACAGATCAGAAAGAACTCATCACGACCACAACAGCGCATTCGATCAAGGAATATCATATTGGTAAGACCGGAAGCATCAACAACAAACAGGAGAGGAAGACGATCAATCAAGGAGCTAATTAGGAAGCACTAGTTATATTGGAAAAAGAGGACAGTGAGAATCAGATGACGGATAACCTCGAGAATGGACCTTCTACAAAAATTTAAGAGTTAATATTCACCAGAAATCTTAAAACAGAAGGGGTTATCAAGGAATACCAACCGCCAATAAACAATGGACTGAAAATCTCACACCTAGTACTTCCTAGGTTCAAAGGCTTCCCAAGATTCATAAACCAGGCAAAGGTATGAAGGAAATTATTTCCGCGGTGCATGGTCAGCAATTCAAATGAGTTATTACAGGCATTTCAGTAAACAGGATAAGTCGAGGAAGATGAAGTCGTGCTGTTTTTTGACGTCATGGCTTTCTTTCCGAGTGTCCTGGTCAAAGAAGCGATTGCTCTGCAAAAGAGTCTTCCTCGAGCTGGAGAAAAAAGGGCAACTACCATACTTAGAGCTATTATTGAGGAGGAAACAGAAGACTTTAAACATGGAGATCTATAGGAAACCAACGCATGTCAAACCCTGTTAACTTTTCCCATGTTGTTGGAAGGAGTGGTAAAAGAGACAAAACAATTTTTTTATGTCTGAGCAGACCATCGGTAGTTTGATTAACAATCGGAAGAGGACTCCTGGACAGCAATAGCTCTCCCCTTACAATGTAACTAAATCTGTCTTTCGTTGAAGACAAAGCTAGGCAAACATGGTTTGGACGTTGTTTTCAGTAACAGGAGCAGCCAACTCAAAACTCTTATGGAATCAACCAAGGACTTTACCGATAAAATAACCAAGTCTGAGATATACAAAACTTCCTGCGCAAACTGCAGTAAAGTATATATGGGGCAGACAAGATGGAATGTGAGAAACATTTAGGGAAGCATCTGGAAGAACGAAGTTAGCAGAAAAGAAGGAGCGGCACCCTTCAGATTGACGGTAGCGATACTCTATTTCCAAAGAGAGCACATAAGATTGGTGAAATACACAAGGGATGCAAGAAATTTGGGTGTGGCCGAAATTTTGGGAATTTACAGATCCCAGGAAGACGCACTACTCAACAGGGGCCAAAGCCATAGATATTTCTGAATATGACAAGTAATCTTGGGGAAGGGGGGATTGGAGGGGGCGTTAATAAGGATTTAATTATCCACCCGATACGTAAGGCCAAAAACATAAATGGTTTTAGCACTAATAGCTTCACTTAAACCCTCGATATAGGTTTTGTTATTTCTTCAATCTACTAAGCAAAAGTGGACCTTTCAAATGAAGCGAATCTGTGCAGTTAATTTGGCTATTTCCCGGGTTTTGCTGATATTAATAAGCACCCTAGATTTTGTTTGAGGCGGGCTAAGTAACTTACAACTGTGTCCTTCCAATATTTTAAATAAGCATCATCTATTTGCGTTTTTTTTTCTGAAAACCATAAAAAACCTTCATAGGCCTTGCCTAGCCATATCATTTTATCCAACCATAATCCCCCAAACGGAAAATTTTCCTTATTAAAGCCCTTGTCACTATTTTTATACAGAACTCCATAATGACAACGTTCATATTCATTCCATATGGTAATTTCAAGTGCTGACCAACCAATTCAGATACAGTCTAAATTGAGATGCCAATAGAACAAGTCGAAAGTTTGGATGCCCTGTAATAATGAAAATCTCAAATAATACTATCTTTTCAAGTGCCTTAAAAACCATTGTATCTAGTCTATAAAAGCCCTACTGTGTAGTGATGTAAGATGTTTGTCTACATCAATGTTTCTGTCTAAACAGATTGACCCTTCAATTCCCATTGGAATGCCTAAGCTAGCAACGGCTATAAACCTTCCACAGAAAGATTATCTAAAATGAAGAGCCAGGAAATCGTCATTTATGTTTGAAATTTTCGGTACTTATCGTGATGTTACATTAGGCAGAGTCCATGTGGATATCATGATAATGTATGAAGTTTATATTAGACTTAATATCATTTCTACGATTGTGAAGTAGAAGAAAGAGAAATTCATTTCTAATTTGTTAGGGGAAGTATGGTTTGGTAGAGGAGAACGATGGGTTTCAGATACTAATTTGGATCTACTTTTCTATCCATATCATTGTCAAAATGAATGAAATAATTTTCAATATTTGCCTTTAGTGTAAAACCACAATTTTCACAGCTGCATCCACCTGGACTGTGATCCATCAAATTCAATACTGCATAGTTGCCAAGAACTAAGGCAAATGCGTGAAAAAGATACAAACAAGTCGTGAAACCGGAAGCTGGGCGCTTCAGGTATGAAAGATTTTCTTTGCTTCTTCTGTGAGTATATTTGAGTGTAGAACTATCCCATCTGTACGTAGCCCGTTAAGAATATGCATTTAGCATATCAGATTTAGTACTTCGGGTTGTAAATTTAGACGGTAAGGCAATTTTGAGCTACTTTAACTTTGTTACTAATAGTATGATTTTGATGAAACTTGGAGATAATATGCTTCATATTATATTTTATACTACTACCAACTTTTATAACTCTGACATAAACTTAAGGGGGATTTTACTCAACTTTCCCAAAAATACGGTAATATATTATTATTAACAGACATCGATGGAGAGTATTTTGAGGCCTGGGTATCGTATAGAGGCAGCTTCATGATTTTTTCAGATTTTTCGGCTGGGTAGTTTCTGAGAATGGCTCCGTTAAAGAAATCATCATTTTGCGCCCCTCCCACTTCCTGCCCTTTTAACAAATCTCAAAACTAAGACCGACTTCCAAAAGTACTAATCGAGACCTTTCATTTGATACCCCACATGGCTATATTTGGTGAAAAAAAATTTTCACTCCCCTTTTACATGTATGGGGACCCCCCTAAATCTCTACGTAGGAGGCTATCGCTGTATATCTGGGGGTCCACAGGTCCCACCTTCTCACCAAATTTCGTGCCAATCGGTGTAGCCGTTTCTGAGAAAAGTGCCTGTGACAGACAGACAGACAGACAGACAGACAGGCAGACACACAAACAGACAGACAGACAGACAGAGACTCCAGGACCGGATGGAATCCCTAATATTGCCCTGAAAGTAGCCGCCAGGACAGCGCCAGGTATGTTTGTCTAAGTTTTCACGGCATGCCTCAAGGAAGGAGAATTCCCCGAGCAATGGAAGGTACAAAAGCTAATATTCATTCCGAAGGCAGGTAAACCATTGGGTGCACCTTCCTCATATAGGCCGATATGCCTGGTGAATACCATTGGCAAACTATTTGAACGAGTAATATATAACAAACTGCTTGCTGTTGCGGAAAATGAAGGAGGCCTTTCCGACAAACAATTCGGATTTCGTAAGGCAAAATTAACTGTCGACGCAATCAGCAAGCTGACTGGTTTGGCTCAGGCTGCAATAGAAGAAGGAAAATGCTGTGCAGTAATAACCCTCGACGTAAATAATGTGTTCAATAGTGCAAAATGGAAAAAAATCATCGAGGCACTCGACAAGATACAGGCCCCGAAGTACATTGTACGCATTGTGGTCGAGTTTCTCTTGCGAGAAGACTTTACGGCGACTCGGACGATGGGCTAAAAATATTCCCGACAACTTGCGGAGTGCCACAGGGCTCTGTCCTGGGTCCCTTGCTGTGGTTGGTTATGTACGATGGAGTGTTGACGCTACGCCTGCCGGACAATGTGACAACTATTGGCTTCGCCGATGATATCAGAATAACAGTGATTGCAAAGCACCAAGACGAGATCGAGATCTATGCAAATGAAGCGATATGGGAGATCAATTCCTGGTTGAGAAATTCTGGCCTTTCACTTGCCGAACACAAAACAGAAGTAGTTCTCATTAGCAAGAGAAGAAAGAACACAACTGTGAAAATCAAAGTTGGCGAAAAAACAATTTACTCGCAACCATCGCTCAAATGCTTGGGAGTAATTATTGACAGAAGACTCAACTTCAAAAGACACATTGAGTACGCTGTAACTAAAGCATCTTTCATCACTGCAACGGTCTCGAGGATACTACCGAACATTGGTGGGCCAAGACAAAGTCGACGTCTTCTGCTCTCCAGGGTAGTCAGCTCCGTGTTACGCAGCTCCAGTTTGGGCAACTGTTCTGAATAACAAAGTGAACTGTCGAAAATTGGGGATGACGTATCGGCTAACTGCACTCCGGGTATGCAGTGCATATCGGACAACATCAGGAGAAGCAGCATATGTACTAGCAAGGATGCTCCCCGTAAACATCTTGGCGAAGGAAAGTCGGCGACTCTACGACAAAACGTATGCAGCTGGAAACTGGTCGTTGGACATACCGCATCATTCCGAATATTCTAAGATGATTTGAACGAAGCGATGGGGAATTTAGCCACGAGTTAACACAATTCTTAAGTGGACATGGAGGTTATCGAGCTTATTTACATCGATTGGTCACGACGAATCACCATGCTGCCTAAGATGTGGTAACGTGGCTGAGAATGCGGAGCATGTCATATTTGATTGCCCCAGGTTCACCGCGCACCGAACAAGAATGGAAACGGTCGCAGACAGGCGTTTAACACCCGAAAACATTGTGGAGTTCATGCTGAAGTCAACGAATTTCTGGAATCAGGTTGTAAGGGAACTGCAAGCTATTCACCAACAGCTTAGGCAAGAAGAACTACGACGAAAACAAGGAAGGGAGATAACCATAATGAGCCGCAGTTAAAAGCTGATCCAGCCCCGCGACGCAATACTTTATAGGAGTTCCGTGGGGCGACTGGAATGAGTAGGAGGTGGTTTTTCTCACATAACTGCGTAGTAGGTTTTGAACCTTTCCACCTTCCAACGCCGAAAAAAAAAACAGACAGACATTGAACCGATTTTAATAAGGTTTTGTTTTACAAACAAAACCTTAATAAAAACGAAATAGAAACTCGGGTTATTTATAGAATATTTCGGAAGAAAAGATTCAAATAGAAATTTTTATGAAATGCAATGCCGGAAATAATAAAAATCAAATGGATTTTCTCTGATTATTATTCCAAATTGTATTAAATATTTCCTGACGACCCTACATGAATGTTGCAAGCAGCGCTCAAATTTCACCCCACGCTCAAAAACTTTTCACCACACAGTCCAACTGTTTCCAATTTTAAAGTACTTCCCTCTTAATACCCCAAAGAATCTGCTATCGATTCACGGGAGTTATTTCTTACAAATACACCCGTAACATATCCGCAACGCTTCATACATGACTGAGAAAAAAACTTGAAGAATTTCCGGGACTCTATTTTCCGAATAGGAAATAAGTCCTCCGTCATATCCACACACACACCAAATTTTTATGTTAATCCAAACTGACACATTTCACCGAGGAAGCGTATAAGGCAAAAAAGCAAATGTATCTTAAAATATATCTAAATCAGAATAGAAACATGTCACAAAGTTGTCATGTATCTATTTTTATGACTTCACATGCCACAATTAGAGTGTATGCCTGCAATTATTTAGAATTGGGATGGCATTTGGGCATTTGAATGGATGCCGATAGAGAAGTGTTATTTTTCAAAGGAACTACATTTTAAAGCACTAATTAAGTCGTCACGTTATTATGATTAGAGTTGTTGATAAACATGGCTTAAGGCATGCTTAAGGGATATCTGGAGCGTCTCAAATAAATATTGCTTTCTTGATTTGGAGACGGAGCGCTGCTCAGTGGGTTGCTTTGATACACCGAAAGATTCATATGAAAGTACTATCAAAGAATTATGATGGTAAAGAATAGTTTGTTAGTTTCGTTTTTAAGATAGATAGCTTGATTCAAATATTTATCCTTAGTATGGAGCCCTTAGCTAACCATTATTGGTTAGTTCCTAACAAAGAAAACAACTTCCTTTCCGCAAATATCGCTCCCAAATCGCATTAATAAAAAATCTTAAAATCTGCAAATTATCTGAATTTTCACACTTCAAATCCAAACTGTAAAACAATAAACTATACGCAAACTCTTTCAACTAAATAAAATCTCAAAATCCAATAAACATTTACTAGTGGTGGACACCTTAGTACGTCGTATAAAGATACTCCCGGATAATATGGGCAAGCATGAATTTATAAAATATGTCTGCAGTCAGTTTTTGGAAAGTCATTGGAAATAATTTGTTCCAAATTATAAAGCGTTTATACGCGCTTATATGTAGTTGTGGGTAAACAGAACGTTTTGGAAGCCGATTAAGTGGTACCAGTAAAATGGAATTACAGTCAAGATTTTCGAGAATATTCTTTTGGTAATTGGATATAATTTTTAAGCTTTTTAGTGGTTGTGAAGTTTAAAATTTTTTTTAAACTAATATCGGAGATAAATTCAGAATTTATGATGTAGTTTGCTTTGATCAAAACCGTCAGTTGATGGAAATGTCAAGGACGGTTGAAAAGGGAGAAATGAGGGTTATTTAAGCGGATGAGAAACATCTGAGCATTTCAGAAAGTAAGTAGTAGGATGTATTCAGACATTTCAGAGAATGGGTGGGGAAAATGTAGGCATCCATACATAGTTGGTATTCTTAGTTGTCGAAGAAGTTCATGGGCACATAATCTACGAAATACTGAGGAAACTTGCAGAGCCTGCTGTAGATAAATTGACGTAGTCCAGAACACCAAGCAGTTGTTAGGGATATTGAATTGTTCGAGCTCGGCACCAAATCTGGATGTGGCTCCTTAGTAAGGTTGGCCTAGACCGAACATCAGTTATGACGCAGTCACCGATGAACTTAAAAACCCCGGGTGCCACACAGGAATAATTACTCTCTTACATGCCTGAAAAAAAAATAGGTATGCTTTGTTGGTCTTAGAGCTATTCAACTTTATTCAGACAGTGGTTAGGTGCTACTAATGGCGCTTGATCGGGGTAGAATTAATTCAAGAGTAATTAGTATCTTTACTATGCGTAAGTCATCATAAAATCAAAGTCATTTGGTCTCAGTTTTCTTGGGGCTGCTTACAACTTGAAAATTGGTGACCAGGAAGAAAATTATTGCCCTCAAAGGAATGAGATTTTTGGCCCTCTACATAAGGATGGACGATTCCGTACTCCCTATAGCGATAAAATTTATGAGTGATGCCACGTACGGTGGGCGGGTGGGAAGGATCTAGCCCGGAAAGTCTATGGGGGCAACATCTATGAAAGAAAAGAAGCCCCGGCAGATCCTGCTTTAAATGGAACGATGGCATAGGTCAAAATGACAGGCAGTTTTGAGAGATAGGAGGTAGATCCCCCCCCCCCCCCCCCCGCAAAACCGGGATATCTGCAGTTCCTTATTAAGGCAGGCCTGTATTGGATATCGATTGTTGCGCTGTTGATGATGATGATGAATGAAGTCAAGTAATTTTATAGATGATGTATGTTCACTCTTTTGTGAAGAAGATTAACCTAGCTGCTTCATTATTGTTATTATTGTTGGGAACCAAGCAGATGATTTAAAGGTGAAAATTTAATTATCATATATACTGATAGGTCATCCATATGGTGGTTATACAGAATCATCGAACAATAGTCAGACGATTCGCGGTTGAAATGACATTAGTTCCAGATATATTCTTTCCATTTTGACTGAAAATTTGGATTTCAGAAGTATCTCAGTTTATGCTAAAGGCGCTCATTTGAAGATTGCATATGACATACTAAAGAATAATGTCAGGAAAGTAAGACATATCCGCAACAATGTCAAATTCACGCCCACCGTCTTTTTAAGGTTTTGTGTAAAACAAACAAAAAATGGTTGTCTGCTTGTCTGTCACATTCATTTAAGGGGACGTGACGAGTTCAAATTTGGATTATTCTGCTTTTTTTAAACGGTTTATTTTTTGAGAAAAAAAGACAGGCATTTTGATGACATTTTGCATAAATATTGCCACAATGTTAAAGTTAAAAAAAGGATTTATGAAATTTCGCAAACAGCTACTTGTTTGTGACTTTTTTTTAAAAAAAGAACGTCAAAAATTGACGGCGTGGATGATTTCGGGTCAATGAGACATCCAAAAATACAAAAAATGGGGTTTTAATCAGCATGAATGGACCACAACCAAAAAATTTCGCCAAAAGTAACAAAATGGCGCCAATTTGTTAAGTTTTTCGGTTTTTGGCGCCAAAAAAACTGATGTAAATCAAAATATTTAGCACATATCGCTTTCTCCGAGGTTCATTCTATTGCTTCGAATGTGTACAATGACGTATTGAAATTTCAAAGCGAACGGTCAAGTGTTTTTTTTTTAATCCTCCATGTCAACTCTAAAAGCGTTGCTTTTAAAAATTTATTACAGTATTGGCAGTAGTGACTTTTCAGTACACAAGCTTAATCATAACCGATAAAACCAGTTTCCATAGTGTTTCCTACTATTTATACAACATGCTAACAATCCGAGAATCAGTCATAAAAGTAAAATATTTTTTATAGAAATTGAATCCGTCACGTCCCCTTAAGGTGTGAAAGTGAGATGTAACTTTTTATCACAGAATAAGGTCGTGTGGCGTATCAAATGAAAGGCTTAGTACTTTTCGAAACTGATATATATAATATTTTTGATACTGTGTGGAACATAGGGGAGGGTTCCAAATACTTGCGCTAAAAAGTGTAACAGGTCTCATTCTTAAAAATAAAAAAAAGATTATAAAAAAAATCACAATCCATACGAAATCTTTTCAAATACAGTTGATAATAGCATATCACTATATTTTAGAAATTTACCTGAAAACCACCCTTAAGTACGAAACTTGGTCCCAGTATAAGTGGTAATATAACTATTATTAACAAAGTCGTAGAAGGTCAAAATTGTGTATTTCACCTGGATTTATCGGACTCTAAGACGTGTATGACGTCATTATCAGTGAACTCATATGATCGGCGGAGTTGGCTTTGGAAATATTATACATATGTATATCAAGGAATATATTGTATTGTTGGTATATGTGAATTGAAAAAAGTGAATAGGAAATTTCTCACAGAAGATAAACACAAATCCTGTATACCCGCTGCATCTGGTACTCCGATTTGCTTATTTCAGAAACTTAAACAAGAAAAATGCCAAAAAAACTATGCTTTAGTGAATGTTGAATTTACCAATAAAGGTCGGATACTCTTACAATAGACAGAAGTTTGGAAGTGAACCGTTTTTTTTTGCGGAGTCTACTGCTACTACAACGGAGATATATCATAACCAAAATACCAGTTTAAGTTTTAGTTCCCTAAATTTTTTGGGGGAAATAAAGAAAACTACTTTAAATTGCTCCAACCTACACGTTGAAGCCTAGAAACATATTCGTTCATCGGTTCAATATCTAATATGTCAATAGATATAATTGTGTGTGACAGATAGACAAATTGCTAGGCAGTTGGAGGATAATATGGCGCACGCGGTGAATTTTGGGAAAATCCCTCTTTAAATACCAAGTCCTGCCTCCATATCCTCGAAGGTGCTGGCATAGATTAGCAAACGAAAGCTTCTTGAAATTGCAAATAGAATCACTCTTGTCTTTGTTTGGGTAGACCTAAAAAATATTCATTTTTAACAGATGCTGAAAAAACAAATTTTACTCAGGATACCCACAAAATCGGTGGACACCGCGACCTCTGGCAAGAGTGCTGGTGGTGGGTCGCTTATAGAAAACTACAGCGTGAAAGGACCTTTTAGGAACAACAGCAGAATCCGATCATGGTCAGAAAATCGGCCGCTATTCTTTGATGGATGAAGCAAAAATTGACCTGAAGCGGGTTACGAGCGAATGATGAATAAATGGCGAAGGTAGGGTATTCCGAAATACAGGAAGCGATCAAAATGCATAGGGAAAACTGAAAACTGACTATATGTTACAATGTGAAGTGCTTTTATCTATGTACGAAAAATTCTTCCACTTTTGTGAATATAGCAGTGTAAAACACATTAGGCATAAAAAAAGTTCCGGAGCCCCAATAAAGATTAAGAGAGCGCAAAGGGAAAGTGAAATCTGCCCAAAGAAGTCACAAACGAAAAATGGAGAAAGTGCCCAAAACAAACAAGGAAACTGTCTCACGCAACTCTACGAGTGTTTCGGCGGTAAGTACATACGAGGCTCAACTTGGACAAAGGTACAAAAAAAAAGATCCTGCAGAAAAGAGGCCAACACATTGAGCTAATAATAACGAAGCAAAACGATCTTCCATTAAACCAGGATTGCTAATTGTTCAGGAAAGGAATTAACTTTGTACGTGAATGACGCTCCTCCATATAAATCCAAACCATTGCCAAGTAATCCAATCTTTATTTCCCAAAGACTTCTGGAAAATATAATCGTGAATCGTCTAGGAATAATGTAAAAAACAAAACAGTAGGGCCTGACTCATGAGCAATGGCGGAAAAGTGGAAAATATTAACATCCGGAAGTACATGGAAGATTCAATAAAAATTTTGGAGAACAGAACGATAAAAGATAGTATATTTATCTATAGGTAAAAAGATTTACGATGGCGCTGTTCAAATCAATAATCCCAGCACAATTGCGGGTAATTTGAAAACACAAACTATATACTAACTTCCTTCTCCCTGAATATTGTAACCGCGAATACTGGAAGTGCGGATGTAATGCTCATTACTTTGCCTCCTAGTGTATCCTGGCGGTTTTAAAATGAAATGCTCCAACATGCATCAAAACCCACCTCTAAATTGTGTTGCTGCGCAATGGATGAAATACTGGAAGTGTCAATGCTTTTCGAAAGAAGGAAATGGAGTTGGTGGCGCCTGTCAAATTCGTTAGTAGCAAATTTCTGGCACGTTGCTAAGGAATTCCAGCATTTACAAGAATAAATCGGCCCCCGAAAACAGTTGTTTGTCCAAACATTTTTTGTTACAAAATATAATAGAATGTTGAAATCAAAGGTATTGCCAGTGGGTTCATTTATAAGCGAAAAATTACGACAAGTATGTGATGCGTCCATACTAAAGACAGGAGCATTGAATTTTAGGTAGAAGCCTGAAACCAAGCCTCAATACTGGAAAAGGTAGATAATGAAACAGAAACTGGTCTGAATATAAGGATGTAAATAAAATTATACAAATGCCGTCGAACAAAAATTGCTATAGCTAATGTGAAAAGCGTAAGCAGACAGAATGATTGTTTAAGGAAGCTCGGATCTTTGTCAATGTCATTGTCAAACGTTAAAGAACTGCATCTACCCTAACTTGCAATACGAACTAATGATGAGTCCTTTTCTATAAAGTGTGAGTGTTGTTAACCTTCTCACTGCCCAGATGGTCCCCGTCAATATTCTACTGGTCCTTAAAGAGGAGGTCCTGAAAATAGCCGAGCAGCAGTCGTAGTAGCGCCAAATATATTCATCCAATCATGTTCTCAAGTATTTTACCCATAAGTTAAAGAAACAGAAATTGGCACTCATTCCCAAGCCAAGCAGACCCTTCGGTGAACCTTTCTCCTACAGACAGATTGACATATCTCCTAAATAATACTTATTTCGATACGAAAAGAAGGCAGAGAGAGATCTACGACCGTTGCCGTCAGCCTGGTGACTAATATAGCTAATATCCATAGATCGATCAACTAAATAAGGCGGGCCGAAGTACCTGGTAGCCACCATTTCCGAATTCCTAATCAAGAGACTTTTAGTTTGCGATTGAGAGGAACGATATCTAAAGGATGTTAATTTTTTGCTAAAGTGAACAGACGTTAATGCATTGTGAGTACGTTGGACAATATCACACGAAGCAACAGGGGTGATAGCTGGAATAATCTCAATCGATATTCTTACGAAAGATACTCGGGGAATATTGGGGAATATTCCACCCGCTGGTGACAATTCGTATGAAGTGAATCTATCGCTGAATGACAAAAGAGGCACAACGACTCAGTAAAAGGTTGCTCGAAATACAAAATCCTATCGGATACCATGGCCAAAGAGCGTTCTATTTATCGACGCTTTTGAATGGAGGTGGAGGTTATGACGAATGCCTCTCTAATAAAGACGGTAGAACTGGAACCCATGTATAAAAACGTACTCAAGCCTATGTTTTCCACAAGCACTTAAACAGGATAAAACCGATGTCTGGTTATATTTACCCAAGTTTCTGTCTAAAAAGCCAGTAAATCCAACTAATACAATTTCATAGCCGATATCTCATCAAGAATTGATACCTTGGTTTGGCGAGATAATTTTTTGATGTTTATGAAAAGTCGGAAACCCAAGCTTACGAAAGTCGTCCAAGGATGAGTGCGAACATGGAGGATGGAGGGGAATATCGATGGAAATACGGATGTCATCCTGAAACTTACCAGCTACTTCGTCCTGATCAGCGTGGGTATATGCCTTGGAATCGATATTTTAGAAAATAAGTGAGGCCGAATCGAAAAAAAAATGTTATTATTCTGAAGGAATTCCGAACTCGAATATTATTTTGCAGTTGTTAGAAGACGTCCGTTAGAAGACTAAAATCGTGCAAATTAGAATGAGAGATTCTAAAAACGCTTCTATAGCTTCGAACTATGAACTTTGGACCTCTTTTACAGGCCACTGAAAAAAAAATGGATTCTCAGCCTTAGAAGAAGGGTTCCTGGGCAAATTTTTCTCCAGTTGTTTTGATCCGACAAGAAGAGGATACGCACTTCCTTAAACTTGTTTCAGCCAAAATAAGGCCTCAAAAAAGCGGCTTTCGCCCTGGTTATAATTCGTACTCATACCATATTTGCGAATGTATAAAAGGAAATGTTTAACATTCGGGAGACCCTTCAGGCACGCTGTTTCCAGGGTAGAGAGGAGACTTCCTCTGCACTGGACGAAACCGTCGGTAATCATTTTTTGGCATTATATGGACACACTCTCATCTTTATTTACCAGTAGAAAACACAGGATCTTGTCTCTAGACTGGAATGACAATGTTGAGCAACTTTATTGACAAACCTGCATAAAATAGCACGTGATTTTCAAACGTAATCCTCTGATTAGTGGCAGCAAAGTTTAAATTGTGAGAATATTTATTCGGAAATTATATAGGATTGAACTTTTCTTGGAACATATTACCAACACTTGTCGTTGAGCTTGAAACCAGAAAATAAAGCTTTTCTATGAATGCAATAAGACTCTCTAGATGGGAAGCATTAAGTTAACTTTACCACAGAACAAGATTATATCCATACACAAGGGGATAAGTACTAAAATAATGGATTATTCCATATACTACAAAACTACCCCATAATACACTTCAAGTTAATATTTTTCACTTTTCAAACCTAATCTCCATCGCTAACAATAAAACAGCATCCACAATCTCCGACTATCATCCTTGGAAAACTTCATGAGTGCGAACCCGAGGGTGGACTTGAGCGAAAGAATGGATGCCATGAAAAGATACTTATGAGATTATTTATGGTTTCAATTTTGCATTGTACATTTTCACTGCACTATTATGCAAATCCGAGTGCATCGCAACGAGATCACTTCATTCTAGCCCCCGCTTACGACATCATAAACATGTCGGAAAGATTGTCTTGTTTTCAATTCACTAGTATTGCGCCAATTTATATCTAAAATGCAATCCAGTTGATGACGAACACTCTCGTTTATTCGTTTATTTCATAGCCGCCATGTAGATGGGGCCAGGATTAACGAATTCATTCTGTTTTTGTGTGATGGGAGTTTTAATGCGGGTTAACCCTAATTCAAGCTGAGTTTAACTTTTAGTCGGTTATATGGCTGAATAGATAAAAGGACCATTTGTGAAGGAACTAATCGAATGGACAGTGGTATTGAGTTGAAGCCGGATATCCCTACTTTCATATCCAAGGCTAACGTCACCATATTCTTCCGGTTTGGCTACTCCCAATTACTCTCCAAGATTTATTGAATTCAATTTTCAAAAGTCAATAACGATGCAAAGGAGGGCGATCATCAGAGACAACTGGCTCAAAACTGTACGTTCCAATCACGTCCAATATAAACTGAAACGGGTTAAACTTGGCGCTCGCTCGAATCATCTTAGGCATTGGCCAGATATGACAACAAAATTACTATCATGTCCGCAATATAATATTTTACTTCAGCAACAAGTACATATAATGCACCGCAAAGGTGGAGGTGATACTTGTGTGCTGCACCACCAAACCCACACTCCATTCCGAGTGAGGATGAACGTCCAAGGCGAGATGATGTTTAATGGAGCATATGAAATGACCAGCGGCGATCGAATTGATATTCGCGCGTCCAACTCGAAATGACGTCTTTTATGGAGCAATTTCAATATTGTTTCTGCGTTAGCGCACAAGCAAGGAAAATCGAAAAATCAGCACTTGGAACTATGAAAATCCTGTCAGTTTGGACCACCCATCGATTACTCAGACTGGTCCATGAAGCAGCCTAGATCACCCGGGGAGGCTTTTATGTGGCGATGGTATTCTTAAACGGGCAATAATCTGAAACATTGGTGAAAATTGCAGGAAATTCAGGTTGTAAACTGCTTTAGGAGCTGTCAAAGTGGGCATGTAAAAACACTAGAAATTTTTGTTGACTTAGAGCTGAAATTTATTTCTTTGGAAGATGCTTGTATGCAGCAATATATGCTGATTAATTTAGTTTGGCGGGGAGTCCAAGCATTCAGGTCTTTTATTAAGTCCATTATACGGTTCCCTATTGCTACCCATTCAATAGCCTCTATCTGCGGCGTACCCCAGCTGCTATGAATCAGGGAACATTTCCCAAAAGGAGAGAGTTCACAGATTCTTGGTTATGAAAAGTTTGTTGAGGTATCCTTATCTGTTGAGGGGATCGGCCAGTTGCGTATGAAATGTGGGGCCGACACATTCTCTTCCTCACATTGGCTATATACCTATAGCTAAGACCACCACACCAATTTTATCCATGTGGTACTCTAAGAAGCAGTATCCCGTGAAAATCGTTACCAGGGATTTCATGATTTTTAAGTCAGAATTCCGCTCTAGAGGCCATGAGTTCCCAAACATTTTCGTCTGGCGGCGGCAAAGATTTAAATTTCCACATTCGGCTGCGTAAATCCTTGCAATTTCAACCTTGACAGTGGACTTAGCCGGTCGCCAGGTGCTGGCTCTAGTCCTGTCAGTATGGGTTCTGAATTTGGGGTGCCAGTCTGTTAGCCTCCTCATTACCAGTAATGTTCGCGTACCTTAACATCTCCACTTGAAATCGGTCGTTAAGTTGCCGAGTTTCAGCAGCAACTCGACACCAACTCATTTAATATTGTGTTTCTATTTAGTTGTGATACCACTGTCCGAAAGTTGGAACAAATTGGTACTAATAGATAGTCATGAGGCAGAGGTGGAGGCAGCACTACCTGCCGAGTCAATACCAAGTGGTCAGAGGGCAACTTCCAAGTGGTAGCACCAGAAAACTCTGTGTTCTCATTAACTTGTTGGCCGTGCGAATGTTCCAAGTCCTTAGATATCGGCTAATGACAGCCAGGCCAGGCACAAGGCTTTTATCCATCTAGATATGGCACTGTGGTTCAATAAACATAAGTCTGAAAGGGATTTACAATGTGTCATCCGCTTTTGCGTACAGATGATGCACGGTGTACATATGGCTCTTTGAAAGGACTTAATTTTTCCACTGAACATTAATGGTGAAACTTGCAGATTTTGACAAGGCTATACAATTGTGTGATCACTACGCGCCTTTTCGAAACGTGCGAGAACGACCAACCGCAATAAAGGTTTATTGCAGAACTGCAAAAGCGGTTAGAGCTTGTAATGCGCTAATAAATCCAATAAAACTCCTCAAGGAATTGAACATATAACCGTACCCACTTAAAAGGAGTATCAAACGAACGGCGTACCTTGTGGTTTAGCACCGGTTCACACATACATATTTCGGTATGCGCTGAACGGTGACATAGGATTCGAAGAGGTTGTGATGTCACAAGTGCTACAGTTGCACTGCCTGTGAGGGTCTCATAACGGGGCACCTTTGGAGAAAAATTCATTCTGCTTTGCCAGTAAAATGCCGTCCTTTCGGCGTTGGAAGTGCGGGTGAAAAGCCCTGGATATTTCTTATGGCAGGTAAAGTAGGCATAGACCACGTGGGTATGCGAATGTGTGTCCCCGCCACTTTGTCCACAACAACATTCTTCCCCATACTATACTCCAAGTTATCATATTTCTGGAAGGACGAGCAAGTTGCATACTTGGGTTTTCCCAGAGTACCCATGAGTTCGTTTTATTTTCAGCGATTCGCGGCCCTACGTTGTTCATTCCCCTTTTAGTAATAATGATAGAATATGTCTTGTGAAAGAAAAATCTGGAAACCATATGACTGACTGGACTTCCAGATGAATTCCGTAATCTCCCAACACCAGAGCCAGAGCAACTTTCTGAATATGATTCTTCCACGTTAGCTTGAAGTTGAGATCCGCTGCTGATAAAGTAGTTAGTGTGTAGCTATTCCCCCAGCATTCCTGGTGAACATAACTGGTCCAGCCTTCCTAGCGTTCACCATAGGTCGTTATGAATGCACCAATGATGGATTATCTACATTCAAGTGTCTGCAAGTGTTTGGGAAAAGATTTTTGTGTCCCCTAGTGAAAGCTATATAAAAACGAAGAGAATCCTTCCTTGTAGATAACCCCTAACATATCCTGCTACAACAGACTTCCGTAGGAGGCATCCAACAAATCAACACGCATCGATTCCATGCTTTCTTGTCGGATCACAAATCGTTAAGAACAAAACGCAGTTGAAGGTATCGTCAACATTTTTTTTCGGAATTTTTGTCGGGAGCTCACAGAGTGCCATCTCGGTGCATTTGCCTTTTTGGTAAGCATGTTACCTAGAGTGAAGCGACCACCTAGCAGCATATCTATCTCTGATAAGCTGATCTTTTAGTTATTCCAGCCCTTTTAATAGAAAGGAAGTGAGGGCCGAGCATGCGTGGTCTATATTCCTAACATTTAGACATGGTCGAAAAAAGCCAGCTCATGCCTGAGATGCAGCGATAACGTGAGTCAGGACGCTCTTAGAGATATGGAATTCGTGGACGTTGGTGTAAACCCAGGATGTCTTGAGTTCCATACTAGGGACTTAGATCGGATTTCGGTTGCTGCGCCGTTAATGATGATGATGATGTTGACCGCAGGTATCCATTCCTTCTATGACTAGAGCAGAGATGATGCCATCAAGGTTGACAGACTTGTATCTAAATGTCTATTTTATTCGCTCAAGCGATACTATTTTGCATGGCAAAGTATACTCCCTCGATACATGGCTGCCTTGAGCTGAAATTTTAAATACTGCCTGGAAAATGCACTTTGAGTAAATGATTTCCTGTGTCTTTATTGTTTTTTATGTAAATTACCCAGCTGCTGGCAGCAGTCTTTAACAAGAATCCGCACCAATTTCGAAGTCGCTTCAAGCTAATTAGTCTGTTCGCAAAATCATCTCCATGATGATCGTTTAGCTAACCTTATGCTTTAAAGCTTTCTGAGTCTCTTTGTACTGAGTCCCTCCAACCGTTCGATTGGTTAATGAACACTCTTGTCGTCACCGCCAGCACATCACGTTCGAGGTGGTAGACGTTACTTGTCAGCCTGAACCAATTCGGCGCCCTCCCGCCTCCCTCCCTGCGAGTGGACCGTCGCAAAGATGAATATCCGGAAATTCATGGAACAGGCAGAGTAGGCTTCAAGAGGTGGTATGAACCTTATAATGGCAACTTGTGAGTCTCTTATTCCGTAGGGCCTAGCCGTAACAAGGTGTACTGGTGAATGGCGAAAATTGCCGACTTAAAGGAAGGAGTATCAACGTCTAGTTGCTCTCCAAGAGACATGCGCCAAAAAGGCCGAGTATACATTAGCTAAAAGGAAACTGCGCTGCGCTATGAATAAAACCCTGGAAATCGGAGGTCTGCCGGAAGCCTCCAAGCCACCAGGTCCTGATGGTATCCCGGCGGAAGTTTATAAATTGACGTTCAGCCAGTGACCAGACTTGCTGCTCGAGTCATTCAACATTTGCCTGAAAGTTGTCTTTTTTCATTGTCGCTGGAAGGCTCGTATTGGTTAGCAAGGGCGGCCGGAAAAGTGCTCGAGAAGCACATCAGGAGTCAACTCGTTGAAGCGTTCCGTGGGGTTCGGGTTTAGAGCTAGAAGATCGACGTCGGATGCTATTATGAAAGTTGTGGCTGCGGTTTATCGAGCCAAGGCACACAGCCGTCAAATTTGGATAGATAGTGGTTCTCATAACGCTTGATGTTAGAAATGCATTCAATTCCCTAAGATGGATATCTATGCTAGGCACATTCAAAAGCTCATTCCACGTGCCGACCAATCTTTTGGGCATATTGAAGGATCGGAGAGACCGCGCCCTGTTCTATGTGACGATAGAGGGCCGGAGGAGAATGGAGAACAGGTCGGGAGTGACACTAGAAACGATCCTAGGGCTGGACCTCGGGAACCCTTCCTTGGCTAATTTGCCAAGACTCAATATGCCAGAAGAGTTGCTTGGCCGGTTATAGAGATGACGTTGCGGCACATGTTGCAAAAGCGCAAAGCAGATCTGACATATTGATGCGACGGGTAAGTAGATGGATGACTGCCCATGGATTAGCCTTGCGCTGGAAAAAAAATTGTAGTACGTATCTAACGGCGAGTTGACTATAGAGTCAAAACTAACGGTTAAGTAATTTGGGTTAACACTCTACTCGATGATTAGTTTTTTCGAGCAGATCAAAGGACAAGATTGCAACTAGAGTCTCGCCTTAAGTCTGCTAATGACGCATGTGGGGACCCTAGATATCTTCTTATATTCAACGCAGTCTGCTTTACACTATATCGCGGAGGTATGGGCTAATGCCGTATTCAAGGCATGCAATGACAAGAGGCTCCCTCTAAGCAACATTATCCGAAAACTGTTGAGAGCGTTGCTAAATTAGGCTGCATTATGTATTTCGAGGTGGAGGGACTGGATGACAAGGGATTTCTCGAACTAACAACCCCTTCTTTCTCTCCCCTCCTGACGGCGAAAGGAACTCCTTAACTTGGAAGCTCTCTGAGCCGGGAAAGCGAGACGCTACCAGAAGTAATGGGTCAAACAGTTCCAGGCTAGTTCTCTGATGACGGGGAGGTGGAAAGTTGGTTGTCCCACAGCGGGAGTCAACCCTCTATGCGTAAACGCATTCACTTATACTACTCCCAATAAAATAAATTACCACATGCCTTCACTCTTGGCTAATGGATAGTCCTAATAAATGTTCCATTGGGAAATTCCTCATCAAAATGAAAATAAACTGAACGCCAGAGAATCTGGTCACCGTGTTGTGAAGAACGAGCCAAGAGGTCTTTGGGGAGCACCATGCAAGAGCGAGCTCTAGCATTTCTATTAGCATCCAACAGATCTACATGTCAGAAGTTCAAGTCCTGATTTCCTCACCAACAACCTATGGTTCTTATATGAATGGCTTACAGCTATTGATCCGATGATTGATTAGTACAGTGGTCTTATACTGCTGTAGATTTATTTAGGAAATAAGACCCCTCATTTACGTTTGACATGAAGTTGCCGTGGGCTGCATGGCGAACTTATACCATTTAAAGCAACATAGTCTGAAACCAAAACAATTCTCCGTACTCCATAAGGTAATAATGAGCCGGAACTTCAATAATTCAACCGAGTTTGAAAAACAAACAAAAGGGAAATACAAGCCCTGCCTTCGGGACATAAATCTAAAATCTCAAATTTTCCACGCGGACAACATACTCTTTAATTCATAAAATTTCGCCGGAACTCCAAGTGAGAGCAAGACAGAAATTTATTTATATTTTTTAATCAACAAAAACAAAAACAGGAAATGTCGCCAGAGCGTAACTAAAAAGAAAGGAAAACAACGTCGGCAAATGATTTGAAACAAGGGTGGGACAACAATCTGACAAATTCCCCAGTAGCCATTCTCGTTTACCTTTTTAATTACAGCTAAAAGGGTTTCATCCGCCGCCCCATAGCTCTTGAAATAATCAAAAAGTCCTTTTAAAAGGACTCGATGGAATCATTGCTGGCGGAAAGAAAAGAGGCGAGGGAAAAACGTTGATGTCGACCTTAACCACCATACGATAGCTGTGGATTATTTTTCCTGGCTTCACAAAGTTACTTTTAATCTCATTCGACCCAGCGCAGCCCTTTTAACCATCAGCCAACCCCTTCTGATGACCCTCAGGTACAATTGTCTCGAAATCGAAAGTAATTTGAAAACAATTTGCTACCCTTAAGCGTCTGGGTAGTCGTAACCGAGACCGAATTGCTATTGCCCAGCCCGAATATTTTTATCGGGCGTAGCGTGTAAGGGTTGTCATGTTAATGAAGGTGATGATAAATCCTTTTTTAAGGATTTCCAAGGCTCTCCTGATGTTTTGGGGGTCGGATTTCAGCATGGTAACAGGCTGCCGTCAATACCCTAGCGTGAAGTGAATCCTGTCAATATTTCATGAATTCGTTTGGTCTCTTTTCTGAATTTGAGAACTGAGGATATCCTACGCACCTCAAAGGACGAAGCCCCGATCGGTAACACAATCACACAATTACCTCTTCCGGCTCGTCCAGGAAGCGAAGCCAAGGTGAAGCGTTCTCATTCATTCGTTACGCTTCTATAAATTTTTAAGGTGAACACATGTCCTTGCGGTGCTACCGTCCTTTCTCATTCACCATCACTGTCTTATCGCCTCGATAAATCGCTAGCCGGCACCGAAAGGTTCACTATTTCTTAGGATATGAAATAGAAGGATCATACAAACCGCACAAAAACAACCGCCGAACGGTAAAAGTTACAGACCGAAATAAATAATCTATTGAGCGTCCTCTCAGAAGAGGGTTCCTGTGAAAAATTATATGCCTCACATTAATTTTAGGTTCCATTGATCATCAATAATTCATATGAGGCTCGACAGTTTCACTGTTTTCGTGTGCTTTGGTAAAAAGACGGAAAGGATACCAAAAGAAGTACGGGTATCATTGGATAAGAAAGGAATCCAGAAGGAAAGGGAAATGTAGCGAGTGTTGATGATAAGAAAGTCTAATACGAACAGAATGATGAGAATGTTGGCTATAAATTCGTGCGGGTGGTGATGAGACTTTTGGGAAAAATTTGTTACGGGGGCAGTTCTGGCAGGATCTCTCTATGTTGCTGAGTATAAGTGAATAGAAGTCAGATATTTATCGAATTGCTGGAGAGGTTGCTTTCAACTATGTTACCGAGTGCATAAAAATACTTTGGAGAATATAGTTCTGCTTAATAGGTCCTGGAAGGATACACATGAAGTAAAATTGACTGGCAAATATGAAGACATCCCAGTTGGAGGGACCTCGTATAAGAATAATTTTTACGCAAATCAGAAAATTTATGATTTTAATCTGGAGAGATCACATCATCAATGGATTAGTTTCTGAGGATTACATGGATAGGTGGTTGCAAGAATAGTCAATGAGGAGCATAGTAAACGACATGGATGGTTTATATGGAATGGAAAATATGAGGGTCCTACTTCGAAAAGGACACACTTTCTCATGAGTGTGATACAGTTCATACCGCTCTACGATGCGAAGGTATGGCCTGACAGCAGGAGCAAGGAACAGCAAGGACCTTTGCCGAAGGTGTCTGCTTACCATAATGTGGCAGAGCCGACTGAAGTAACCCACGTTGCCTTTCTTGGTAAGGAACATAAGGTCATTTGTAAGCGGAAGAGAGAAGCAGGCCGACAGGTGGTTGCGCAAGAGGAACGGTGACATGTACTGCACTCCCTTTAGAAAACGAATCGAAAGGCAGATAGATTGCTGGGCTCATCAAAAACTTACGTGGTGCTCTAAAAATACAGCGAGATTGATTACTTCATTCCCCAGCGGGGGTAGAGGTTTTCAATCTTACTTGCACACGATCTGTAAGGCATGAACCCATGGTTCGAGTTCTGGAATGGGGTGGTGGGCGACGGTGATTAGAACTTTTCTACTTTAAGAAAGTGGGAGGGGACTCGTCCACAACTATCTGCAGACACAGATGGACTGGAATCGTGCTACGCATTATATTTGAGTTCTCCTTCTGGCCAGGGAGATTGAGCTCGACCAGTGGATAAACCAAGTGACAGAGGGTTCTTTGAACTAACTATTTCTCTTCTTTCTTCCAGTTCCGCTCATAAAAGGAATTCTCTGATTTGAAGAATCTCTAAGTCGATAGCGCGAGAAAGCTATCCCAATGTAATGCCGCTATCGGTTACGGGCTAGTTTTTTTAAGATGATGCGGAGGTTTTCCAGGTGGTAGTCCAACGCCCTATCGTTGCGAGAATCCAACCCTCAGTACCTAAATGCTCTACTAAAATAGGACTTCAATCCATTCTCTTATTTTTTATCGTTACCTTCTTCCTATATATTTCATTTTCAATGAGACAGTGCTTCAGGTTCATAGCAATCAAACTTACTACTGTGCAAGTGATGAACCTAACACATATTAAGCAACGCAAACGGACAGATGAACACAAACATCCGTGGCACAATCGTGACTCGAATACAGGAAACGAGACGGAGAGTCTGATAGTTAACCAAATCCCGTATCGCACCAGCTAAAGAAATACCCTGATTTATATTTTCCCCTTAAGTCTCAATAGAAATAGGAATCATACGAGATTGCGAATACGTAGCACTAATCACTAATAGCCCTCATATAAGCTGTATGGAAAAATAGAGTCTCTTTTGATTGTCAAAGGCTTTGAACAGTTTACCAGCAGCGTGTGGATTAAGAGATTAAAAAAGGAACTCTCCCCAATTTTTGGCAAAAATATCCTAAAATGATTGGTGTGATAGGGGCCAAAGGTTCTCCGGTAAAAACATATTTATATATACGTATATTACTCCATCATTACTGAATTTTAAGAGTAATTAGCATATGCTAACATTCCTGACATGAGAACAGCTGCTATTTGCTAGGCATTATAGTAAATTAGTTTTTGATTATAGTTCAGCAACTTTAAAGGTACGACCCCATTCACGCTACGCGATGCGACACCGACTACAAAACCATATGAAGATATTTTGACATGCAGTGCAGTTCGTGGCCGCGTCGCGTAGCGTAGATGCGGTCGTACCTTTGATACTTTTTTCTGGTCCTACATGGAGGCGGAAAGTTTTAGATAGATACGAGAGAGCTCAGGGGCATAAACGTCGGAGGTAGAATGGGCTCGTGGAGGATTCCCACTAAAAATCAACCCCGCCTCTCAAGCTTCAGCTCCGCGAGATCACCATTTAGATATTACTTCGCGGGAAGGTTTCGCTTTACGCACTCATCCTTCTGCTCCTTCCCTGTTTTCTGCCTTTTTTCTCCTTCAGCGATTCCCGCTGTATTTTACGATTGAAGAGGAAACCGTAAGCCAATTCTACGTCGATTTCACCGCATCTAGGATAATGTGGTGAATCATCCAACCAAAAACGGTGTAGCTATCGTGTCCCATGAGGAACTAGATAATTGGTCTTTCCATGTTTCTACTCAAGCCACACCCCAATGTTGGGACCGAGCTTGTGAGATCAACGACGATTCCTAAACTCGTCACGTTTGCGATGCCAAAGATCATTTGACTTTGACCTTAATGCATTGGTGCGTTCTGTCTACCTCTCCACACGTCCTACATGGTACAGCATACTCATTTCTTTCGTAGTTCTAAAAGCAATGTAAATTCTCTCTCAGCAATCAGTCGGCAAACCGAATGACGAAGCAAAATGGGCCGCACCACTTCAGCTAGAAATATCCTCCTAATTCGGTTCGCCAATATTGGGGAAAATTTTCGGCAGTGTTATGATGGCACTGGCTGCCTTTTGGCATAAATACTCTAGGTGGTCCCTAAAGTTCAGTTTTTCGTCGCTTATCAGTCCAAGGTGTTTGATAGTCGTGTTTGATACGACTATATATCCACCGACTTCCACTTTCACAGTATTCGCTTTGGCATTTCGGAGTTTACCGCTCTTGTTGTTTCCCTCGCATAGACCTTCACAACCTCTGGATATGGTAATAACTATAGTTAGATCATGTGCATAGCAGACAGTCCCCTTTGGAATGGAAAGCGCAGGCACCCCATTAACACGACTTTCCATAATAAGGGACTGGCTATGACGATATATACTTTGGGACCTTCATCCGCCCCGTATTAGTCCTCTCTGAGAGGATAGTTATAAGCACTATATCTCCTAAAATTACCTATGCTATGGGAAGACGGCTTAGTAGAGGACAACTCTAGGGAAACTACAAGATAATAAATAATAAGTATCGGATTACCTCGCAGAGTAAGAAGTCGTATATCGGAGTAGCTGGGTATCTGGACTGCCAATTGCCGCCGTACTGTTGAGGCCATTTTTGGACTATCTAACAATAAACAAAACAGAAAAAAACACCAAAGAATGGAAGTGGTCGCACAGATAAACTCACGCGAGGGAAGGACCAAGTCAACGTTCGAATAAAGGAAAAGAGACTACCCCGCCCCATAACTGGTCAGAAAAACGGAAGTATGAACTTAGCAGAATAATCAATGATACAATCATTCTCAGAATGGGGAGGCTAACCATATCTAAAAGAACCTTTCTGAAGCCCAGAAGTAAAAAGGAACTATATAACGATCGAGAAAAGAGTGTAACCTACTCAACCGGTCAGACACCCCACCGCTCGCCGAATATTAGAATAAGCAATTGAAAAAAAGATGGACAAAATGGATGGATGGATGGATGGTTCCAAAATCATCTTCAAACAACCGAAACGAAGTGATGATCCCTCTGAAGATGACGGTCATGCTAAGAAAATATTCGAAAAAAAGCTGGGCGCTGAACAAAACACTGACGCAAACCGCTATTCTCTCCGAGTTACATGTTTGTTAATTCTACTCTAGGCTTAAGATCGCCAGTAGCTATATGAAAGGGAAAGTCTTATTTGTAACCTGTAACCATCACACCAGGTCAGGACGAAAGATTGTTGCCCGTTAAGATGGTGCTATTCTGGCGATTGTCGGGGCCAGAAAGGCGGCTAAAAACAACAAAGTGGTGGCTTGGATACCGATTGTGGATAGCTGAAATCTTGATGATCCAGAAAAGCAGGTCGCTAAGCTCGAGTCTCTAACCGTAGAATGGAACACGGTCGATTCGAAGTATAATAGGGATGGTGGGACTCTTGTGTTATGAGTCGATCGACTTGTTGAAGACTAAGTTCGCTGATAATTTTGTTAAGGTTAATACCTTGTTCTATGTCATTATTCCAGACACTTCACCCGACTCAGATCAGAATTAAAATATTATAGTAGGATGAGTCCAACGTATTCAGTCATACAGCCTCTTAAAGATATTGGAACGATGTGGAAGACTTGTCAATAAGTCAATGCTTTTATGAAAGCGCTATAGATACCGTTTGCCACTAAAGCCACGGTGGCCGACTTCGGTTGTAGGAGGATTAGATCTCCGTTCATTTAGCTCATGTGGTGAGCCTTCAAAATCAGGAGCCAGCGGATCTAAAATTGTATGGATAGATTTCATCCTTCATCGTCACCAGCGGTGTACAAACGGAGGCCACCGAGTGATTGTTTACATTCGAGTCCCCTTGACCAGTCCGTCGGCCTGCTCATTTTTCTCCATGTTTCTGTGATTGGCAATCCAGACAAGGTAGTCTGGAGCGTGCTGCCAAGATTTCTCGAGGCATCTCCGCAGGAGGAGATTGCCATTAAGTACAGAGCATTAATGATGGCTTGGCTATCAGTCAGAATAGATTCGAAGGGATCTACTTGTATAGAGTTTTAACGTCGCTAAAATAGCCTGGGAAAGGTATTCGAGCCCCAACAAAGACGCTCTCAAAATGTTTGCATTACAATGCAATTGGTAATATAGAGGCGGACCAGTCTAACAAACTTTAAAAGCCTCAAAGAGAATTCATACGTCAAGCAGGGTAATTTAGGGTAGTTTAGAGGAGTTAAGAGCATAGACAGCAAATTTAATTAAAAAGGGAGAAGCCTTGAATGAATTATAAATATGAGACCAGAAAAAAACAAATGAAATGTTTGCCAGTTTTCGATTTTGGGACATATTTATTAGGGATGAGTAGATTATGTATTTAATACCACAAAAGCTCTTTATAACATCACATTACCATCAGCAAGCGCGATCCAAACTTTACAATACCACCGCATCTCCAAATATCACCGCATTACCTAAAATTACTGTGGTGGTGGTATTACTTCTGGGATAGGTAATGTTTCTTAATGTGATATCATATTTCAAAGCATCAGCTGACATTACCGCAGTTAGTAGTACGAGTGGTGGCGGAAGTTGTGGAGTGCCGAAAAGATACCAAAGCCGAGGATCTCGTAATCGATATTATTGTTGCCCATTTTTCGGCTGTCTTCTGGATACCTTCGGGCTGGTTTTGGGCTGATATGAGGCAAACTTTAGGCATATGGATATGCAGATTCTTGGCTTTAAGTAATTTATTTCTAATGTTATTGATTGGAATGAATGTCGGCTGCTGGTCGATGTCTGTATGGTGTTGGTCTACGTAATATTTTCTAGTATAAGCGGGCTAGGTGACTGTCGAGTACCGATACGGCCTATCGGTTGCGAATCTGTTCTCTCAGAGGGTTTTAAAGTGAAAAAATGATTTCGATTTTGTGCGCAATTGACAAACTTTTAATTACGCCAAGCAAAAATAACTTCTTAGTAAAGTAATGCTGATTCCAAAAAATCATGATAGCTTTGTAATATCATGTTGTTTTTTTTTCAAAAAGTGATACGATATCACATCACCTACCAAGGTGATGTTCTGCGCTCTAATATTTTTCAGACTATTAGAAATAAGAAAAGTTAGAAACTGACGAGGAAAAATTTTGGGTCATCATAGTTGATTCACAACAACATGCACGAAGGATAGCAGCGCACTCATCCTACAAGCAGAGATATCTTTTAGGTCACTAAAGATTTGATTTGAATGTGTTTGCACCTCCAACTTTGCAAGATTGATTATGTGTAGATATAAGTTACAGTGCAGTCATACTTGAATATAATTTCAAGCTGATTTGCAGCGTCGTATAAATAGCAAAGACACTTCCTACGAATTGCAATGTTTCTTTATCTCATCAACTTTGTATCTCTTTTCCTCAATTTATTGCTTTATCTTAGCACGAAGAAAGTTGATAAAGCCAATGATAAGTAATAAAAAGACACATTTCACTAGTGAGCATTTCATCATTAGATACTTGTGAAAATGCTGTAATTAGCGTAAAATATTAATGAGGAAACTACCTTTGAAAGAAGGTAAGATTCTACCTTAAATAGAGAATCAGCATACCACAAACGTTTAAGGTCGACGCTTGGGGAGTATTAACTGACTGCAATGCAGAGGTCAATCCTCCCAGAACAGTCAAACGGAAGACCCAAGAGTGATGGATATGGGATCTTTGCACTGTCTATGCTTCTGGAAAAATGCCACTACAAGGCTACCTTTGCCATAAATTTCGTGCCGACTTAACATTAGATTTTTTTTGCAAAAACCAGGAGAATTCACCAGGTATTTGTGCAACCCAAGCCGACATTCCTTAGGAGTTATTTCATAATCTAAGATTTATTTTTCCGGGGATCTTAGAGTCACTCCGCTGTCTCATTAATTTTCCGCCGTTAACTAACTCTTGAGACTGCACCGTACAAAATCAACGTCACACGTCTTTACTATTATACGGTCTTAACGAGATAATATGACTATAGATAGTATGTCATCTTAAAAATCTGAAACTTAATTGGAAACAGCATCCGTGCATAGGTAATATCCGGTCGAATTGAAATAAATCTGCTCCTTTATGTGTGTATGCTGATATTGTAGACAGTTCACTAGCGTGCAGAGTTTATTTGGAATAACTTGTATAGCAAAGAGTCATGCGTTTCACCTTATTAGACGCGTTGAAGTCTTACAGGTAGCGCAAATATTCTAAAATAGTTGATGTTGCTTGCGCAGTTAACACTTTGAGGACGTTGAGGAGACCTTGGTAACTCACCTTTTAAGTTTGTAGTCGAATACATTTGTTGCAATATTCAAGAAGAGATTAAATTGGTCAATATGTTGTTGCTCCACAATCACGATTTGTAGCTTTCAATTTCGAAAATTATCACCTTTGTTATAAATGATTACTTCCTATACCTATGTCTTTTCTTCTCATTATGTATCCTGGTAAACATTTTGGTCCTCGAAAGGAATAATGGAATAATGCTTTCATGTCTCCAGTTAAATTCTTTGTCCAGCATAGGACATAGTTTCTTCTTTTTTGTCAATACTTTTTCATCCATTCTTTGACTTTGAGAGCGACGGCAAGATCAGAGGTTCTGAGGTTCTGTTTCAGATTCGGTATCAAGCATCACATTGTTCAGTAGTATTACGCCATTAAATTTTGTGTTTAACCTGAAAAGTCAGGGGTTTTCCACGTTCCAATGGGGAAAGGACATCAACGAGTGCTGGTGGGAGATCACTTACAATTCCTGCAACCTTAAAAATTGACAAAAATCTGACTGATTTCATAGTAACCTTCGGAGGGAAGAAAGCAGATTTCAGAGTAGTGCTTCTCAGAATTGCCCTGTCACAGGAGGACATGCGTAAGTGAATTCAGGTTCTAGACCATGCTCAGTGTCCTTTTTTAAAACCGACGAGTAATTGACCGCAAGTCTGTGCCAACTACAATTGTAGAGAGCGCAGCTTGTAAGTACTCAAAAGCTGAAGAGGAGGTATCTGTGCCTGTGCCAAAACGATACAAAGAATGGGTGAAAGTAAAACCTGCACCTAATTGTTTCCCCAGCCTGCCTATGTACATCTTTCACCGTTACTCGACTTTTTTCTTGTGAAAACAAAACCTTGTGACATGACGGATAATATCGTAGTACATGTTACATCGGCCTTAAAAGAAGCCAGGCCTGCAAATATTACCTTTAGAAGAGCATTGCCTTATGTGGGCATTCTATCGAAGACTTTTTAATTAAATGTATGAATATATATAATCCATGAAAAATCTTCCGTGAATCTGGTGCATTACCAATGAAACTCACCCTGAATTTGCTTTTGTTTGGAGTTTCAAATGTCCGGAAAAATGGCGAATAAGGTTACCTGAAATAAAAGAGAAAGAGAATTGTTTAGAAAATCAAGAGATGTGAAATGCAAACATACTTTATAGGGCCGGACGGAATATTTCAAAAAGAACTTAAAATTATTTTTTAATATTAATTTTCAATCACAATTATGAAAGTGAGTTTTATCTTCTTACCTCTGAGAGAAATATTAAAAATAAAAATAAAAATAAATAAAATAAAATAAAATAAAATTAAAATAAAAATAAAGCAGAATAAGAACGCGAATATTTTTTTTAAAAAGCGCAGGTGCAAAAGACGGCATACTAAAGCAATCAGAAAAGTGTATCCGCCCCAATGGAGGGCGTATATAAAGTATGTAGTCGAAAATAAGAAACCCCGTCAAAATAGTCGATGCTCCTGCTACACAGGAGATAGCATTATACGACAAACCGCCTGTGATGGAGCCAGAGGTTACAACTGGCACGAATGCAAACCACGCTTCATAGGGCCTTCAGAAATGAACCCGCTTATGTCATTGCTGAGAAAGCATAGAAAGTTGTTACCTTAAAAAAGACAAAATGCTAATCTCTTCGTAAACCTATGGGAGGCCCTCGCAAAAAATAAATCCCTGAAGAATCTTATCTCTCTTCAAACGTCAATTGGGATATAGCCGTAAAAAGATAGTCGGTCAGCTGGTACTGCACTCTAGCCAATCACTGTAACTTCACCAGCCGCCACAAGAACGCCTACTACATAACCTATTGTCCCTGCCGATTTTTGGAACAAACTGTTAAGTAGATAAATTCATCCAATCGTTGTAGTCAAACCAGCTGAAAAATTTATGGCTCTACCTGCAATTCCGTTACCAAGGAATTCCCAATCGAAAAATCAAATACTCCTCAAGAATAAACAGGACAGCTCAGGGACCAAGAACTTTGACGTAAAGGACGACGTGTTTTTCACACGTCCTTCCTTAGGAGAAAACCACATTCCTCATAATTCGTGATTGAGACCATTTAGATTTAGATCGCTACATATCTAGAGGACCAAGACATCCTCAGTGTGTTTTCCGAAAAACTCTTCGTCACAACGTAGACCAAACAAGAAGCATGTAGTTACGTTTGATAGAGATTTCTAGAGATCATGATGATCTCAAACCCGTTAAGGCGTAAGAGCATAAGAGCAACCAGAGGATCTGGGGGTCTACCTGACAAAAGCTGTAAAGATCTGGCAGGAAAGAGTCGGGCTCAACTTGGCAGATGAACAAAAGAACGACGTCTTAATAATGTGCCGTAGAAAGTAAACCACTGCGAAGGTTGTACCTAGTGGACATGCGTTCATCGTGGCATTGACGATGACGATTGACGCCAAACTGAGCATTAAAGAGCAGCTAAAGTATGAGTTTCAAAACGTAGCTATTGCGATCGAGGCACTTGCAAAAGTGTTTCCAAATATTGGCAGGCTAAAACACTGTAGAAGGTTATTTATAGCGAGTGTGATGTGAACCATTCTTCTTTATGCGGAGCCTGTGTGGGCAAACGCGGTCGCAAAAGAAGGAAACAGGTGAATTCTGTTTACTTCCTCATGGCTTTGAGGGTTTGCAGTGTTTTTAGAACCATTTGAAATGAAGCAGTACTGCTGGTGGTGAATATGATCCTAGTTAACATTTTAGCAAAATAATTAGTGCTCCATGCAAGATATATGGAGAGGAGCACAAAACACAGGAATGCGGCAAGGTCACAGTCGCATGTTGTCTGGCAACGACGATGGGGCGAGTTTTCGAAGGGCACATCAGGCATATTAGCTTGAGAGGAAATATAAGGAAATTACCACATCACCTAATAGTTCCCTGCGGGGTACGGAGTTTTCTACAGGCAGGATGCACATCGTTTTCGGCTGGTAGATTTGCCGAGTTGTTCTGTATGTTGTGGCATGCCGGAGGATGCCGAGCATGTGATATTTCACTGGCCAAAGTTCGTAATAGAGAAAAGAAACCGAGCACAGTAAGTAGTATTACCTCGGAGAGTATGGTTGCGGAGATGCTGAGGTTGAAGGGGCACTGGTTTGCCGTTTCTTCCGTAATTGAAAAAGGATAAAAGGCAGTAAGGCGGAGGAAAGCTCAAAGAAGAGGAAACACGAGTAACCCGAGAAGTAATACCTAAATTGTCGTCCCGTGAGTCTGGATCTGGAATTAGCTGAGGAGGTGCCAATCTCGCGCATCCACGCACGGCATTCCTATTGACGTGACTTCCTAACACTTCTGTGTACGACCAAAAAAAACACATCTTAACGCTAGTTCCTGACAAGTTGCTCACCCAATAGATAACCTTTCTTACCTGCTAATGCAATCGAATCCGACGAGATGATCATCGCCTCAATAGAAACCAAGTCTTTGACCTGAATGTTATCTCCACCGTCAAATACTTCAACAATCATGGTCTTTAACCTTAAAAATTCAAGATATGTCTCCTTTTTTGGCTCCTACATAAACAAGGAGGTTACATTGATGGCTGACATGAAGTCCTGATACACACAACATCCCCATTTTCGGTCAATCGCCACTCAAGACCACATCCTAATTAGTCACAGTATCTACATAAATCTAGATTCGAATACGTTCCCATTCCTTGCAACCGTTCTACGCAACAATGACCACGATGCCATTACCCTCAATATCGAGGCATACGCTCACAGCCTCTTACAGCACCTGACTTGAGGGACGCTAACTGGCAGTTTATTAAATTGTCTTTTATATCCAAGCTTCCCCAATTGCAATTTATTCAAGATATGTAGTACAAAAAATACCCTCTGACGTAGAGTATTTAGAAATAGATTAATTCCGTAGCATTCCTTCCTAAAAACCGAGGTTTGCGACTTTAAGAAATCCATTCACTTTTTATACCAACCACCTCTCTAACTGCCTGTTCAATATAAAATTCAGCTTAAATATATATAAAGAACTCCAATAAATCTGAAAAGCGAATGTCTTTACGAACCATCAAACAGCTAATCAGGCTTACTGGTTTACTATGTCATGAATTAACTTCATCAAACCCAAAACGAAGTTCATTAAGCGAGGTAAAAACATAAAGCTCAAGGGGCTTGGAAAAATACCAGCCATTATCCTAACGAAATGTTCTGAAACTATCGGGCCTTTCTGTCCTTCCTAAATAGGTGTTGCTTGCTAAATTTTCCTAGCTAGAAGTATATTCAAGTCACAACTATGTCCCAAGAAAAATGGAAATCCTATCCTTTCTGATAGCTGCATGCTTATATTAAGAGTCCGCGCTTAAATGTTTGGGTGGACCATCAAATCAGTCATAGATGAACACTATGCTCAAAAAAATCCTAAACGTATACCCGTGCCTCTGCAAGTTAACCTTGAGCGTTGTAGATGGACGGCGATCCTAAGTGATAGTTCAGCAACAGCTTTTTTGTCCATATATCTAATCCTGTTCGAACACCACTAAACTCTGCCTTTCCTGCAACCCTTTTCTCGCTCTTCATAGCTCTCCATCTTAGGAAAACGCTTCCGCCCGTATCTCAACAAGACTACTGTCAAGTATTACTTGCAGGGAGAGCTCTGGTATCACTAGCATGTTCAAATCATGAGTCAGTCCTTTGTGCTATCTAGGCTCGATTTACAGCTTAATTTGCGTTGCAGCTGTTGTTGCATTTGCTCACTCCAATTTATTTTCGAGATTATGGGATCCGATAAATGCAATAATAATCACCCACGAAATTAAGGCAGTAAACATTACATGCTCCAGGGCCTCGGGAAAGTGATGCAAATATTTCCTAAAATCACTGTATCCCGTAAAGATCCGTTATAATTCCACGGGTCCAGCATTATTCCAGCGATGCTGCCCAGCTCTTTCCTAGTGGCTTTTTGCAAGCCTACAAGCATCTGCAATGCGCTCACCCTTCCTCTCCGGCAGAGACAGTGGACCTCATTCAGCAAAAGATCGTCTAGTTAGCAACAGCGTATAGTAGAATCTATCCTCGAATCCTCGAAGCGATAAGCAACCTGCATCTATACCTCCTCTCCCTCAACCAATATTACGCATCGTCCTTGTTAGAATAGAACTATCTCTTGCCATCTCTCGCGTACAGCACAAGTGCTTCTTGAAGTTTAAATTGGCATTGGTTGTCATCCCTGGTATCTAATGACCGGCTTTGAAGGGACCTCGGGATTAAAAGCCCGGATTTTGACAATATTGTTTTGTGATTTGTAACAAGGACCACCTCCGTTTCTTCGGCCGTTAGGCCCCATTTCACCATCGGTAACAATAGGTTGATGCCATAAATGATTTAATATCCATAAAGGCGTACCACCCCGGTTTGACTCACAACAGAAACTATCGTCAGGTTGCTTGTAAAACCACTCAGTGTTACTTTTTTTTGGCATGGGAAGGCAAAGCACTCTGTCAGGACGTTCCAGAGCAGAGGTCTCAGTACGGAACCTTAGGAAACACCTGCCGTCATAATGTGTTCTTTAAACCCGTGATTCGTATTGTACCAGAAAACCCTCCCCGAGAAGTAAGTCTTAAGCTAAGCATTGAGCTAATTTAAGGACTTTTTTTAGCATTATCGACGTGCAACTCTTACTAATAGACAATACCTCCAGAGCTAGATCTATGACATGAGGTGGGAGCTTCGGCAGCAGAGCTAATTTCTTTCACTGAGCAAGTAAGTTTCCATTCCCCAAACAAGATGTGCTCATGAGCCCTTTGGACCTAGCCCACCAACTTGAGGGTTGTCTTTAAAATCGTGTTCAGTCCCAAATACCTGTTATCACCGAATAGTGTACGAATCTTTTGTAGTACCTCATCTGTAACCTCGGGGTTAGATTAACTTACGTGCTACCAACATATCAGAGAATAACATTTATCTATTATGATTCAATTACTTGTACATATAAGCGGAAGAAATATTTATCTATATTTATGCTGAATACCTGGCCCATATTCTTTAAAACATAAAATATCCTATGAAATCATCTAACATTTTCTAGGATATA
This sequence comes from Hermetia illucens, assembly GCF_905115235.1. Lineage (NCBI taxonomy): Eukaryota > Metazoa > Arthropoda > Insecta > Diptera > Stratiomyidae > Hermetia > Hermetia illucens. The sequence goes on from NC_051852.1 coordinate 145,812,226, forward strand.
TGCTCCTAACTCTAGAAAGATATCTTAGGCCTAGGGAAAGGGGGTATCATCTCCAAAAATGTTTACCCTATTGCGAAAGTTAGGCAGAAGATTCATATGACAAGGAGTGCACTTGTTGACTTTACGGAATGTCAAGTTTACAAACACCACCACTTTAGGGGAGGCTTAAGGACTTGTTCTCCAAAATTACAATTAAGTGAAGTGTTACGTTAGTGAGAGTAACAATGAATCCTCGAAATGGAAGTAATGGATAATAGGGAAGGAAGGAAGGACAAGAATGTATATATCTCCAGCTTTTCTCATTCTAAATTTTAAGGGTGAAAGTGCAAGCTGCAGATTAACTGTTGCATACAAAGAGCTTGAGATACAGTCAGTGTTCCCCAAGTATTTTGGCCCTGATTACTGGAGCTGTAAATTTCTAGCTTAAAGAGTGTAAGGAAAGTTTGATTTAATATCTTAAAATTGTGCAACTCATGATTAAGTGATTTTAAATTGATCATAATTTTATTAGACAGGGCCAGTTTTTTGGCTTGTGAAGAAGACACTTGAACCGTGTTATTAGTAACTCAGTTTTAATTTTCTTCTTCCTGTTCGTCTTTCAGATCGCATTAATTTTTCACTCCATTAAACTTAAGTAGATCCAATCTGACCCAACCCATCCACTTACCAAATCCATCATGCAAAGGTTAAGCACCCCAACACCAGCTTAGTTAGTACATCCGATTAACCCGTCCACCACCTGAACGAGTCCCAAGATTTTCTGACGTCTTGTCGCATGGAAATACTTTCAGAGAAAAGAGAGAATCTCGCGGAAAAAACTTTTGTAGGAAATAAAAAGCAGTTTTTCAATGCGATCGCGACAGAATATCTCAGATCAGATTACGTTTAAGATTTCCTAACGACGACATTCTTCTCCTCCAGATTCGTAGATAGTGGTGGCTTAAAGCCCTGGCAGAGATTCAGAACCGGTCTTGAAACGTTGCGCTTTGAGATGCAGTAGATCTTTTGCTGCACTCCAGCAGCACATCGTATCTTGCTCGATATGCAGTAACAAACATGCCAACAGATAGAAATTGAAACTTCGATCATGCAATCAGGCATTCTTCCCAGCCTCATGGTATCTTGCTGATGCTGTCCGCTTGTTGCGGGAAATCTTGTAGAATTTGAGAAGTAAACGGATAGGCAAGTTGGAAGGCCCACCTGGCTGGATTGTGTAATTTTTTATTTTGCGACTGAAGTGGTGATGAATTGCCAAAAATAAATTTGAGGGACTGAAAGCTTTTAGTTCTTTGCAATCATATTCAAACCTCAGATTGCTAACTTCCGTGAATTCCATTATAGAAATCACAAGTACATATTTGTTCCATTTGCAAAGATATTCAATTTCAGAGAAAATTGATCTTCTGTCAAGGTCGTGTTCAAGATCCATTAGCATTCTTTTGTATTTTACAGAGCTGGGAATCGCCGTTTCAAGCATATTAAATTTCATTACTTCTCGAAATAGGGAAAAACTCGAGGAGTTCTCAGAGCTAAAAAAAACACTTCTGGACGAAAAAAGATAGAAATGCTGGCGTTAGATGTCTTTAAAAAATCTAAGGAGTCGTTAAGCAACCATAAAAGTTAATTACCTGGATTGATTATATCCAGTAGAATATGTAATGCTTTTGGTTTTGCCTTGAACTCAGCGGTACAGAATTTGGATTAAAAATTGTAAAAAGTATCTTTTTGCAGCGTGTGAAGGTTTCCAGCCAATTTTTCAAGTATATGAATCTTATGCAAACTCTGACTACATTTCAAGCTTTAAATCGAAGCCCCACTGTGAATGTCCTTTCCATACAGATCAAAGCGCAATATAGTATTCCAATTTTTCGCGTCCATCACCCGCTAGGCTTCTCCCCCACCGTCATACCGTTCAGCGATTAAATGGAACAAGACCAAAACATCACGAGAAACAGAGGAGAAAACAGCACCATGACGGAAAATCAATAATTAATTTCTAATCGCCTCCTGTCCTATTGCTTTTTATTAAAACGAAAAACGAAGACGAGACGGTCGACAATTTGGTATATTGCTTTCAAAATCCATCCTGGAACCGGAACAATAACAACCAGAACAACAACAACAACAGCAACAATGATCTTTTCTATTACAGTCTCGGTTCGTAGGCGAGGACTTGTCGGGAAAATGGTTGGAAAATGTTTAAATAGAAAAGTTAACGAGGGTATATTCAGCTATTTCGAGGTTGTTAGTCACGCACCGGAGACTGCGTCAACACGGGGAGGTTTTCTCTGGGGTGGTGATACCGTTGTGTGTTTGAACGTTTGTGAAATTTGATTTATTTTTATTGGTTAGCTATATAGATTTTTTTGTATCTTTTATCTTTTTTGTAAATCAAACTATGAAATGTAATAGATAAATTACTAATTATTAACTAACCACTTCCGTACACAGAAAATTCACCACTTTTAGTCATATTTCATTTGAAATTCCACAAAACATTTCTGAAGAAAAATTCCCTGGAGCCTCCCCTCAAACCCCACATTAACGAATTCAAACTTTTATTTCTTCATTTTACAAAAATATCAGTAAATTGACTCCCAAGCAATAGAGTCAATAAATACTCGTGCAATAGACGCTGAAGTAAATTCTGGGTAAAGTACTTTATTTGCACATTGGCGTGCGGCGAGGAGGCGGCGAAACTTCCCTAAGAGGTTATAGTTCGATTGGGAAACTCCCGCAGAAGAAGTGCTAATTTGCAATTCTTGCTCTGTTTGCGCTTTTTTCTTCGGGGCAGTCTTATAGCGACAATATCATGGAAACTCGTGAGTTTTATTGAATCTTTGCATCGTTTTCCACTTTATCACATTCAATTGAATTTTATTGTTTGGATTTCACACTAGGATTGGTGTAGAATACGGTAAGTGACTTTCAGACGATGAACGTTGGTTGCAGGGCTCTAAGATGCAAAGTAGATCTTTTTCTTTGCTCCCTTTGAGAATGAGAAATATACAATTGTTAATGTGAGTTTTGTTCAGTAACTAACAAGGTTCGATAGGAAATGCAATAATATATCCTCCATTATCTACAGCATACGAGAAGTTCAGACTTCAGACTTGTAAAGGCCCCCTTTTTCAAGGCTTATCAAGGCTCAGCACCACGTTTTTTGTCTACTCCATTGTTATCTAGAAAATACATCTAGTTCTTCTCTTCCTATTACTTTCTTAAAGCGAAATTCTTGATCCTTATATATCATGCCTGCATTCTCCTTTTGCCAAATTACCATTTATAATGTTTGCGTCTCTAAATTATTTCCAAAAACATTTTCTTCCTTTACATTATCCTAACCTTCTTCGATATAATGGGATCAACTGTATGTACAGTTTCAGCATTGCAAGCCAAATTAATTTGCGTTAGCTACCATAATTGCTTCATGACAGGTCGATCTCAATTGCAAGGAGTTGAGTAACGTCCTCATGGAAATTGGCTAAACGTCCGCCGACCCCGCTTGCGAACCGGACAAAGGTTGAAGAAAAAGAAGGTTCATGTAATAACACAATTTTTAAAATATTTTTAGGAAAAACGATTTTCAAAAGTTCCGTTGCAAACTTTTGTGCAGAAGTTAAAATGTTCAGCCGCGTTAAACTGTTCGGTGTCGAAAGGTGCGTTTTGAAATTTTTTCGTTGAAATGTGCGGCGTCGAAACAACATGGATCCTGATTTTTCAGCAAGTCTGATGTACTTTTTATGACTCACTTTTATATAGCATGAAATTGATATAGAGAAGGAATTTGATTTGAGGTCCACTTCCTCCTCTTCTTAATTACCACCACGGTTTGGGGTTTTATGCGATGCCAGGGAAGAGTGAGAATTTCAAGGGCCGTGCTTTGACAACAGTCGAGAAAGGAAGAGGAACGAAATCCGTGGAAAATGACATAAGGTCGAGTTTTTTTTGGTTTCTTTTTTAGCATATTTTGTTCTAGCCGATTCAGTGCCTATTCTGGTGTTAGTTTAGATGTTCTTGATTTAAGACACGTGATGGTTTCCCCAAGTAGCTAGTAAAGAAGCTAGGGAGTGGACGTCGTGTGTTTATCAGCGACGTTAAAATTGCCCGATAATCCTTAAATCGTAGAAACCAAATCAAAGTGGTAAAAAATCATGCGTTTTAAGGAGGCTTGTCCTACTTCCTAAGGCCAAAGCGGTAAAACGGTTCCATGGTGGAATAGAAAACTGCAAAGACTCAGGAAATCAACAGACGACCTCTGAATCGTCCTTGCAAAAGCAATAAGAATGACAACTGGTTAAATTTCCGGAACTCGTAGCGTGAATAGAAGAAACGGAGACTTCCAGTTCACCAATATACCGAGGCAGTTCACTACCCTGTAGTGCACGGAGACGTCAAGAAATCGATCGCCTGCGTCACCAGCGATGACGACTATGTTGAAAAGTGACTTACATATGTACAAATATAATCTTCGCAAATCTTCGTCAACCCCATAACGACCGCATTCATCTGGTCGTTGCTTTCTCTCTAATAATCCATTACAAAAAAAAATCCTTTTCTTCTGATAACGAGCAGGAACCCTTTGAAAGAGGTGCATTCCCTCTATACAAGAAACTCGTTGATGTGGTGCCAAAAGCTGCAACATAAAATGTGAACGCGGTAAAAATGGTTCTAAATTTCTCTAATTTGGTAGCCCTCTCTGAGGGTCTCCATGATGCTATTAAAGAAGTCGAGGGATTCGATGATCGGGTGATGAAGTTCACCACAGCTGCTGGTACCATTCATCCCTTCACCTCATACAGCCCAAAGACAGGTCGACTCGATGTTGCGAAAGATGCTTTCTGGCAACTACTTGGCATAAAGACTACATGGTCACTGCGGGCGATGGAAACGCAGACAGCAGGTTCCATAGAGGAAAAATTGCAAATCGATATGCGGATCGTAAGAAGCTGGTATTTTATCACAGCCACTCGCTGCACTGTTGATTGCTGTCTTGCGAATGAAACCATCAATAAAACAGCGTGAGGAACCCGCAATTGGCAAATTTACAAAAATGCCATTCCGGAAGCAAACTAAGCGATTGCTGTTATTATTATTATTCTGTTAAGGGAAAGTCGTACCGCGTCCTTGAAGAACTATTGTGCCCCTTTTACTGGTTATAGTGTACCTATTGATCATAGTATCTCAAGCAGGCCTGTAACCGTTAGGAACTTTAGTATGTTCCCTACTTCCAGATCTTTCAGCTTTGCATCTGGTATTAAGTGTTCTCCCAGATGTCTCGACCTACTTTGCACAAGTGCCGGACACTGTCCCAGGACGTGTATAGAGGTTTCGTCCTCCTCCTCACAAAACCTGCAGGCAGTGTCCGTAGATATCCTTAGCTTCCCTAGGTGATAGTTCAGCTGACAATGACCAGTGAGAATTCCCATTATGATTCAGAGGTTCTTTTTGGTGAGGTTTAAGCAACCCTTTGTGCGCATGGGTTCGTATCCCGAATAAGCACCCTGGACTGCTCCATCCCTGGTAGGCCCGCCCAATATAGTTCCCTCAACCGTTTCTCTTCATTTCTTAGATTCATACCCATGAAACCGTTTCCAATTCCACAGAAGGGTTCTGGCCGACTGCTGTTAGGCGAGCGGCCCATTACAAATATCTTTACAATACACAACCGCCGACACCAACGCACAAAGGCTATCGAATATTTCTGTTACGTTAATGGCAAGAATGGTACTTTGCTTACCGATCGACAGGCCGAGACGGATAGTTGGCGAAAATATTTCGAGGAGATTTCAACGAAAGAATTTGTTCATGCTCCACAAGAACTACCAACATTTCGGCAATTCCACCTGTCAGCGCAACTGGAGTCAAGGAAGCAAAGAAACTAATGAAATCGGGGAAAGCCACAGGACCTGACGACATCGCGTCTGAGCTCTGGAAAGCGAAGAGCTGGAACTCAACACTGTGTCTCAGTGAATCCTTCAATCGGGTTATTAAGGAACGTAAACCCATCTGACTGGCAAGAAAATATCACAGTTCCAATATGGGAAAAAGAAGGTAATCCAGTAAAATGTTCAAATTACCGTCCGATCCGGTTACCTTCCCATACTATGAAGTTTTTTGAACGCATTCTTGGCAACCGTATTCGCGAAATCGTTGAAATAACCGTGAATCAAACCGGTTTTATTAAAAACTGCGGCACTACTGACGCAATACACCCTAGGCGGTTACTCATGGAGTAACAATGTGAGAAGCATCACCCTCTTTACATTGCATTTATGGATCTGGAGAAAGCGTTTTTTTTTTTTTTTTTTTGGGGTCGGGTAGGTGAATGCATTTACGCACACAGTGTTGGACTCCCGATTCGGTACGTCGTCGGACTACCAACTAAACACCTCCCATAGTCAGAGAGCTAGCCTGGAACCGTTTTTCACATTACTTCGGGCCAGCCACCGAACTCTCCCGCCTTGCGGAGCCTTCAAATCAGGGAATTCCTTTCATCAACGGGAGGGGAGAGGAGGAAGGGAACTGTCAGTTCAAGGAGCCCCCTGCCATCCGGCTCCTCCACCGGTCGAGTTCTATCTTCTTAGCAACGAGAAGGGCCCGAACGTAATGGGCAACACGGTTCCACTTGTCAGCAGTCCTCAGCATCTCTTCCACAATGTTGTGTTTAAATAGAGCTGCTGACGAACCCCATCCCACCTTCCACAAGAAAAAAAGTGTGGTGGGCATCGTCCACAACTCCATTGCAAAACACACAATCCGGAGAACGCGCCTTTCCAATCTTGTGCAGGTAAGACTGAAAACTTCCATGCCCACTCAAAAATTGGGTAAGGAAATAGTCAGTCTCACCATGCTTCCGATTCAGCCACGCACCTAAGTTGCCGATGAGCCGCGCAGTCCATCTGCCTCTAGTTTCATTTTCCCAAGAGAGCTACCACTAGTCTAGAGTGTGTTGCCGGAGAAAGCGTTTGACCATGTGCCACACGAACTCATCTGGTATGCTCTACGACAACACTTAGTACCAGAAGAGCTCGTGGGCTGGGTCCAATTGCTCTACCACGATCCGAAAAGTAAAGTTCGAAATATGGCGAGTGTATCAAAATCGCTTCGTGTCTCTGTTGGTGTTCATCAAGGAAGTGCCCTCTCGCCACTCCTCTTTGTTCTTGTTATGGACACCGTCACACGGGACATCCAACGTCCAGCGCCCCAGCATCTAATAGCAAAAATGATCTCGTGTAACTTGTCCGAAAATGGAGTGATCGGCTCATGCAACACGGTCTCAGATTGAATCTGAATAAACTGAAGTTTTAACGACCGACCCCCATGAAATAGAAACAGGAGCAGTGACCTTCTCAGAACTGAGCGATTTAAAAACATCGGATCAACGCTATCAGCCAATGGAGAACTGCATTACGGAATGGCTTCACGCATTAACGCAATCTGGATGAAGTGGCATTATACAACTAGTCCGTCCTGCCGCTCTCTATGTTTCTGAGTGTTCGCCAACTATAAAAGACAATGAACGACGTCTTGCGGTAATGGGGACGAAGATGTTATGTTGGACTGGTGGCGTGACACGTTTTGATCACATACAAAATGAGGATACCCGCAATCGATATGGGAATGCACTGATCGTGGAAAAACTAAGAGAGAGGCGTCTTCGCTGGTATGGTATTGGATATTGATTCAATCCTAGAAAGCCCGAGCGTCGTAGTAGCTTATGCGTTCTCAGGAATTCGTGTATCTTTTTAATTACTTCAAAATGGCATGGCTTGCGACTCACGCTGTGTATGTTGAGCAACAGATTGAACTGGTCCAATCTGACTTCAATATTACTCTGAGGATAAGGGTTTTCTCTCTTTCTTGGGTAAGTGCATTCCACCCGATTTCAATAAAGAGATTCCAATATTCTATTTGTCGCTTGTCATCGCTAACATCAACCCTGGAGGGTTTGGCAGAAAGAATGTTCGAATTATTCCCCCTGTTGTTGTCACTTCCATTGAATGAGATGACCAATCATCTCTACGAATTGACATTTAATTCATGCCAACAGAATTCTTTGTATTCACTGAATGTAAGGTATAGACCTCTCTTGATGTCTGTATTTTCCTCTAACTCCAAAACTTTATCTCATTTTGTGAGCTTAAGCTTAACGATATTCACAACAATCTATGGCAATTCTTAAGTAAGTCGGTAACCAGGGTCATTCGGAAAAATTTCGGGCCTACAGAGGAATTTATGCAGCGCCCTCCAATTTTAAAGTCCACCTGATTATATCAAAGTCTTTAGTCCCAGACCCCAGACCTTCATCAGTGCGTAGAGGTTTTTTAAAGCCTTGAGCGTTTAGCGGCAGTTCCTTTGTCTGAGCTCGAGTTCTAAGGCTCGGTCTTTGGAATGTGGTTCATGCACTTTTGTAGTTAAAACTTCATTTTTCAGAAGCCGAAGCCTACTCTACAAAGTGCATGACGCCATTTCGCCAAACACTGCCGTACTACGGTAGGATCATTGGGAGACAACTCTGACGGGGCAATAATTATGCGTCCTCCATAAAACTCAATGTAATTACGTTAGTCTCTGTGTTCCAGGTCCCAAGAAAACTCCGATCAGGGGAAATTATCCCTGTTCTCCTCACCTCTCTTAGTGAACTTGCTCCCAAGGAATCGTTTTTGATTTTTGATTGTTGTTTTTCGAGGGCTTGCTCGACTTTCTCCCTGAAAACGAACTTGAATTCCGATTTATGCTGTCTAAAATTAACAAATGTGTGAATTTCGTCTCAACGCTAGCCATGTCTTATTATTATTCTGTTAAGGGAAAGTCGCACCATGTCCTTGAAGAACTATTGTGCCCCTTTTACTAGTTACAGTGTACCTGTTGATCATAGTATCTCAAGCAGGCCTGTAACCGTTAGGAACTTTAGTATGTTCCCCACTTCCAGATGTTTCAGCTTTGTATCTGGTATTAAGTGTTCTCCCAGATGTATCGACCTACTTTGCACAAGTGCCGGACACTGTCCCAGGACGTGCATAGAGGTTTCGTCCTCCTCCACATATCTTGCCATATCTTGGACATCTTGTTTTATCCCCTGTTTCATATTAATTATCATCTAAGGACAGCGAAGGTTTCTTGTCTCCATAATACAGGTAAGGCTTAATATCTCACTTTTCACATCCAAAACGCTTCTTTGCAGAAGTAGGCCTACCCAGAATAGTAGGGAAAGAGAGTATGATTTTCATCGATCCCGAAGTTTCCGTGGGAAGACTGGATAGGAACTTTATGCAAATAAAAGAATAATAGGTGGCCTCGCATAATTTTCATTTCGGTATGAATTACTTCTCTAAGATCCAGGAGTGGAGTCATCAGGCCTCTAAAGGATAGCATTCTAATATATTCCGTATAATAATTAATACAATTCCATATTTTAACGCCACTTCTCAACAGCATTTCAAATGAAAATGAGGTTCTATCTTACATTATAGCCGACCAGGACGGCCTTATCGCTGAAGAAGTTCCTGAGAGAATTTTTAGGGCGAAATCAGCAACTGGTTCCTGAAGTACGGAGTTCACGTAATCAGAAACATTTCAACCATGTAAAGAAGAAGCTTGAACTTTCTTATTCTACCCTGAAGTTGATGCAGAAATTTATGTATTAGGATGTTCAAATTTTAGCAGCATGAAAGTCATCGATATCTACATCATGGAAAGAACCACCCGAGACGTACAAACTGCCTTCATCCAGATCGAGCACGCGGTGATCGGTGCGAGATCTTGGGCTGCACATCAATGATGGCAAGACAAAGTATATGATGACAATGTCAGCACCAAAAACCAATCAACCAACAACAGCAAACCGAGGGGTCAAACGGGAAGAATAAAGATAGGAGACTACAACTTTGAGACTGTTGATAATTTCTTCTACCTAGGATCGAAAATCACAACTGATAACAGCTACGATGAGGAAATCCGCGCACAGTTATTGTCAGCCAACAGAGCCTACTTCAGCGTACAAAAACTGTTCCGCTCGAAACATCTCACCATAAGGTCAAAGCTCTTACTGTACAAGACTATGATCTTGCCAGTCCTCATGTATTCCTCAGAGACTTGGGTTCTTAGCAAGAAGAATTGCGAACTCTTGGCCGCGTTCGAGAGAAGAATCCTCTGAAGAACTATTGGCCCCCTACATGAGGATGGACGATTCCGTAGCCTACATAACGACGAAATCTATGAGCGATACCATGACCGTCAGGTTGTTGATAAAATCCGACTCAATAGGTTATGGTGGGCGGGTCACTTAATCCGTATGGATGAGGATGATCCAGCCCGGAAAGTTTATAAGGGCAATATCTATGGTAGAAAAAGAAGACGAGGGAGAACCTGCCTAAGATGGGGCGACGACGTAGGTCAGGACGCTAGACACCTTTTAGGGATATCGAATTGATGGACCTCGGCGCAAAACCGGGATATCTGGAGTTCCTTATTAAGGCAGACCTAGACCGGACACCGGTTGTTGCGCCGTTGATGATGATGATGAAAACCCATTGCGATGTTTGATCATAAGAGAAAAAATTTCAGTTTCAGGATAAAAGTTTAGGGTATTCCGCCTTAGAAATTAGTTCACCATCATTTGCCGTTGTGTGCTTTCGTGTAATGCGCTTCCTTTATGAACCACCGGTTCTAATCCTACAAATCAAGGAAAAATAAGCGGAACTAATTTTAGCTAAACCATGTATGGGTAACAAGATGGTCGACGGCGGTTCTACTGGTGGCCGAACTATGAAGTTGTAGTAGAAGTTGTGCTTGCATTACTTTATGACACCATCAGTCAATTACTTTCCATACTCCTTCAAAAATCTTCATGTTCGATGGATTTTCCAGAATTAGGTAAGGAGGAGCAATTCACCTAACAAATTTTAGAGTTTTAGAAAACATTTTTCCTTTGCGAGTGATTAATACAGCCTAAGCTTGCTCCCATTTAATCTGTATCTAAAATTCTTTACATAATCTCATGATATATTAATAGAATCTAAGTAAATATGAGGGCAAGTCATGCTTCAGATAACAATATAATAAGAAATAAGAAGCCCATCAGGAAATAACTGAGTGTAGCACTCAAAGACTGACAAACTTCTAGATAGATTGCCTCTCAAAAGTGAAGTTTCCCATCTGTGATGATGTAGCTAAATTCGAAATGACCAGCATGCATTTAATCGGGGTCACGTGAGAAAATAAGCAAGAGAATTCCAATCCACTACTTTCTAGCATCTCCTCCTTCTTATTTCCTCCCACCTTTCTCCTGTATCTTCTAACAGGATATCGACACAAATCCGGCTTAGAATAATTTTTCCGCGTTAAATACGATTAGTACCGGCCGGGCCTGGTTTTAAAGTAATTAATTACGACTTGTTACAAGCGTACTTGATTTCTTGGTTGAGTTTCGCTTGGAACATTTTACACACTTTCTAATGGTGATAATAATCATTAGATAGACAACTTTAAATGTTACTGAAGTAACGCAACAAAGTTTTGTGCGCTATGACTATTTCGTTAGACTAGTTCCATTTTTAAGCCGTGATTTATTGAGGTAGCTCGGAATGGTCACTATCGTTAGTGTCTTAAAGTCTTTCGAATGGAGGATTATAGGAGGCTTTCCTAAGGTCTGTTTTTACTGTTTCTCCATGTTGGGGTTAAATGGTTGAATGAACTACAGACATGTTTAAATAAGATAAGATAAATTTAAAGAGAAATGTTGGAAATTCATCACAGATGCCGAGCACTAGATTAGTAGCTTTCACTGATGCTGGCAATTTGTAAGGTGTGAGAGCATTAACTGCTGATGTTGCCCATATGTCATGGAATCTGAACATTCAATATTGTGTTGCAGTCAAAGTTATTGAATTTTTTGGTCCATCCTATTATGCTATAAAATTTACATAATTTGACTCTTTAATGGGGTGACAAGTGAAATGGGATAAAAGTCCTCATAGAGATCTGTTAGCACAATTTCTCTATCTAGACAAATGTATTTATGGAACCATTTCGAACCTTCTTAGTGAAGGTCTCTCGCATTTTCAATCAATGAAGCCTACACCAAAGTATTGACAAAAATAAATCCATTTTTACTTCTAACAGGGCCATCTAAACATGATTCCGAATATATATCGTGAACAAACGATCAAACGAATCTTCTCCTCAAAATCTATTTACCCATTTCCTCAATCTTAAAGCTCCAATTTCAAATCTTACGCAATACTAGTGAACAGTACACCTTTCGTAACTTTACCTTCAAAGGTCAAAGAGATACTTATCAATCATCTCAGCAGATGCTCAGATACCCAAAGTAAATTTATTTCTTCTATTTCACGATTGTACCTATTCCTCGTTATGTATCTTTCGGATATTCTCTGGGGTGAAAAAAGAGATCCATTCCACCTACTACTCGTATATCTTGCCGTTCACTGTTTTAAATCAAATTTGAATCGATGAAGCCATGGAAATATACGTCCAAAGAGATCAGAGACTAAACGAGAAATATCCGAGCACAGAAAGATACTGATTTTCAGCTTTGAACTCTTTTGAAAGGAAATTCCATAAATTCACTTCATCTTATTTAAGATATTTCTTGCAAGTTGCCTAGATATGGTAGACCAGTCGATTGCTCCGGCTGCAGACTGGACCGAGCAATTGAACGAGACAAAAGCTGGAGCATCTTTGATGGCGAGTTGCTTCCATCAGCGAACATAAGCGAAGGTCATGCCGTCAATGATGAGGTCAGATATTTTTGCTTCAGGCATAACTGGATTCAATCGATAAATCCGTGAAGTGAACAGAGACGGCTCAAGTCGAAAGAACAAATTATGGTCAGTTGAGCTTACCTCTTGGTCGGGGATAATTCCATTTATTAGTGCTCAAGCAGCATCAGGAAAAATCTATTCATGAGGAATGTAACGTAAATGGTTCATTGCGGATGAGTATTATATGTTGTGTAATGATATGCCTCTTTCATGCAAGGATTGACTTTGAGTGGGCCACACATCGTACTGTAGAGTTGAGGGTAATCAGTGAGAAGAGGATTTGTGTGAGGCCTGAACGCTCGAGCATGGATCAAGAATGACCTCTTCAACGTACTTCGGACATGAAACATTTCATGAGTAGGACGAGATAAATTATTTGATTTTATTAATGCTCATCTCAATTATGGATAATTTTGAATAAAAACGAAAAAGAAAGGATACTTTGCCTCCAAGGGCTTCATTCTAACAACCAAATGATCGGAGGTCCGGACATGTTGAAAGTATTTGAAGAGTTGAGTTCATTTACTTAAAACCATTTCACCATTTCAAGTATGAAGAAGCCTTGGATCTTGGCCATGCTTGTTTTTTTCTGAATAATTTACATTTGAAGCTTAAATCTCAGGCGGAAATACACATCGTAAAGAGGTGCACCTACATCCGATTAACCACCAGGTGGCCATCAAGGAATAGTTAGTTTCCTTTGCCGTCGCATTTTTCTTCGCGAGAAGAAGTATTCAGACGTTATGTATGACAGGACCCCATCTATCAATGCTCCTCAGTGTGTCCCTGATAATATTGGCCGGAGAGCTAGACAGTGTCTGTATTGGGTTTCGAACCATTTCCACCCCACCTACCGCAAGAAAAAAAAGTGTAATTAGCGTCCTTCACTTCCGCATTGGGGTCAAAGGATCGTAGCTTGTGTAGGTAAGATTGGAAACCTCCTGCCTAGGAGTTTGATGGAGAAATAATCAATCCTACCACATGTTTGGTATACCTACGCGTCTAAATTTCCGAAGAGACACACAGTTTACCTCTAGACTTATTTTCCCAAAAGAGTTGCTACTCGTTCAGTATATCTGGAGTTCTTCACGAGCAATTCCTTCTTTTGATCAGTCTCCTTAGCCTTATAAGTGACCTTGTGTTCAGAAAGAATGACGGGAATCACTCCCACCATCCTAACACACCTGGCTCTGCAACTGTACTATAGGCAGATCGGACTTCCCGTATCTATACTCGCACAAAACACCTACGATGCCCCTGTTTACTATGCGCTTCAGTCCACACTTCCTCGACGTATAACAGAACAAACTGTATATCGCTTCTGAGAAGGCGTTTTCTCCTCTAGGTGAGGTCCTCAAAATTTTTCATCAATTGCAACTCCTACTGTAGCTTTGTTTGAAACTAAACAGCGGCGAAAAATCTCACGATCCAGCCAAATATCAATTCAAATTATTTAACTCGTGGCGCTCATTCTATAAGTGTATTACCGATCACCACCAGACGTAGGGTCGCAACTTTTTAAGTTAGGACGACTATTTCTGTTTTCCCCGACGCAAGGTTAAATTCAGGGCATTCATTCATTAGCTTCCTCAATCCGCTTTGCCCCTGTTCAACAATGTGTTTGGCAGCAGATGTCATCATCATCATCTGTATGGTGCTCTGAGGTGGCGGCAAGGAAAACAGCGCAGCAACCCTGATGGTGGGGCCAAAACTGAGTGGCCGAAGAAAGCCTCTATGTACCCACTATGGTTTGACAGTCGTGATGCAGTATGCGGCTGTTCCAAGGCTTAATTAAGGACTTCAGGCCCAAGTCTGCATGGGGACTCACCTGAAGTGGCTTTGGGTCACGAAACTTTACCAAGGATATACTGGTATCAAGGGAACCGGCATAGGCTCCGAAGGTCTTGAGTGAATTCTTGGTTTATGTGCTTTCAGTTTGGTTATAGCGGTTAGCTCATACTAGGAGTTTCATGGGGGTTGTGATTACGTTTAAGCGAACAGAGACCTTCGGTCCGCAAACGTGTGCCGCACTTCAAAGTTGCATTCACCAATATGAATACTGAGTTATGCATCTAGTATAGGCTGGTGTCGTTGTGCCTTTCTCAACAGTATTTTGATTGTGCCCACAAAATCAATCCGCATCTTTAGAAGACCATCTGATTAAATTAACTCAACGCATACTCATGTTAAACCACGAAGCACGCAACATATCTGTATAATCGACCAGGTGCGCTCATTTGTCTTACCAAGTCTTGGAAGATTAGGTAGCACTTTAATGTTTCGTCCCCAAAATGAGCTTGTACTAAGCTCAATGTGGATATCCATCTTCAGTATCTCATAGAGTAAGAAGCGGTCCCCCGGATAGTTCGTCATTATTCGCGTGAAAGAATTTCCTAGTATCCCTAGCATACCTGCCAATTTTAGAAAAATGGACGAATTTTCAATATCGAGCGCTACGAAGAGCACTTTGAGTTCAACTCAGCTCAGCTAAATGAACCGCACCCACGGCTTCCATTTGGATCTTCCTAATCTAAAACCGATCTACCGTAGGAATGAGACCCCGCAAAATGTGCCGCTTAGATGAGTCTACTCTTGATGAGTTTGCTGACCACCCTGCGACTATGTCAATCCATCAAAGTGATCAATATGTAGATGACTGAGAGGAGTATTTTTGGTAGTGGAACACTAGCTTGTGTACCTCTGCTGGGATACTATCGTCGTATCGTGATTCCTACCAACTTCTTATTTTACTTTGAGGAAACTGTCTCTTCTAGCTTTTAGCGGAGAGTGAGCATTCCTTAGCTCCTAATATCAACCTCAAGTTTCCATCGATTCCCAACTAGCTCGTCGACTAGCCCTTAATAACAAAAAACTAATGCACTTCGGAGTTGTCTTATAGTTGATTTGCACTTGGAGCATATGAGACTCCTTCCGCAACTCGGTAATACATACATAGAATATGTCATGTCTGGATGGCCTCCACGGCATGGAAGACCCACAATTCCTCGTTATCAGGATCATAACTGAACTATGATAGTGTTTCACTTCCAACCCCTCAGAGATAGCGCCGATCAGTTCGAACGCGATGTATTGATCACCGCTTGCTGAAAAGTCTTCAAGAATTTGCTACCCTCACCGATGACATCAGTAATTCCGACCCAAAAGTTACGTCATGAGTACTTCCCTCACAACATAAGTGCCGGAATGTCATCGTGAATTCGGTGCCGCCCTTTCACCTTATCTAATGAATCCAGATTAACACTTGGCCATCTTTTATCTTGTGAGCGGCTACACTTCGTTGTTTGTGAATTTCTAAGATGAGGATCGTCTTAACCGCATTGTGGCCTTTTGTATTTCCTTCCGGAAGATCAGACACCATCCCGAGAACACAGTATTTGCAACGCTCTGACCATCTGTATCAAACTCACTGTAGAGAAAATAGCTCTACCCCTCATTGTAGTCTTCGCTTTGCGACCTACGGGCCGGAGTTTAGGGCATGCTGTCCTTCTGGCGGATCGCCAGGAAGTTCTTGACATGCGCTCATAGTTTAAAGGCAAAAAGTGTTCCAGTTTTATGGCGGTTACGCGTATTTTTATCCCACATATTACACAGCGTAACGGAAAAATCGCGCTGCTAAGTAGGTTGCTTGCGTATTGTTAGACAACGTCCGCCAGAACAAGTTGTTCACCTCGAGCATTCAAAGATAATCTCTATCCGGGTGCTGGTGGTCCCTGGACAGGCATGCTTGATAGCTTCTTCCACTTTGATTTTCTTTGTAAGACAGTCAAGATTTCAGATTTGCGAGGAGCACATAGGATCTGGGCTAGAAACCAGAACCTCTTCTCCCAATGATTCGCTAACCACCTCACAGAATGGACTTTATCGTTTATCTTTAGACTTAATTTAACGAAGATTCCATCAGCTTCCCCTTTTCCGTATGAAAGAAACAAGTTAGGACTGTAGAAAGGCTCGCGAGTCAATGGGGTATGGATTAAGAGACTATGTTTTGCCACATTGTAGTGATGAAGCTTACTTGAATCTTCTCAGTTTTTTGAGAACTTCCAAATAAAAGGCTTCATTCACAGTGGTCTCGGTAGGTACAAACTCGAGGAGGGCAGTGAGCGAATTTTAATCCTGAACTTGTTGATGTGTACCTTTTTCGGGGGCTGGATAACCTAAGAGATGTCATTCTGAACTTTGCTTCTTTGGTTTTAGCTTGTACCTAAAAATCCATGATTCATCACTGGTGATAAGTAAGGTAATTATCAGACATTTCCAAGTATACTTGGCACTGGAGTATTCATATGTTTTCTTGTTAGTAAGTCAATACTTTTGATATTAGTTTGATATGCTGGTTCTCTCATTTTCAAATCTTCAATCTTAATCTGCTCATCATTTGATGACTCAATCATCTGTCTAAATTCAAATGCTTATACACACGCATCTTATTGTCCTCTATTCGAAGGAGTGGTGGAAGTCAAACACGGGAACGTCGGCATCTATTCTATGGCCTCATAGAACATACCATCGTGGGATCCGGATGTGCTGTGCCCTCCATTCCCTTTGGGGTCAAGTGAAAACCAGGGGTTGTTGTATTCCGATGCCATCTCCACCGTAGATAATTGCGTCAATTTTCAGTAAGACCAGTGTACTATGCATCTCCCTAGACTATAGATGGTAAGTTGTGTGGAGTTGCCAAATCTCCCATCAGGCGCAACCTTTCGTGCGGATAAGGGAACGCTCGGCGGCTGTGTCATAGGCATACACATGCACACATCGAGAGATATGCATGTATGGGCATGCTTATTCGTGGCAGAAAGCCACTCAAATCACCCGATAGGTGACAGAAGCAAGCGATGCTACTATGCCTGGAGGGGGATTGTTCCCCTGTAGGCAATCAAACCCAACGAGCCGCGTGGTAAGGATGCTTTGCGAGAGACTCAGAGGAAAGTCTGGTGGCGACGGTCGAGAGGAGCCACAGAGGCAACTGCGTGGCCGCCTAAAAAAGCGATTCGGAGGAGCAAAAAGAACTGCTTCAAACAGCTGTGTGACCATGTCGACATAAACACTTGGCCTACAATAAGGGAAATGGTTATCTAGCTAAATGAAGGCATAATATCTCCCGTAACTGTGGAGGAGCTGCGTAAAATATATGGTAGGATCGAGTGGCTCCAAAGAGCACATCGTCACAGCCGGGGTACCACAGGGATCGGTACTTGGTCTCCTGTTGTGAAATATCATGTGCAATGGGGTGCTTGGTCTTCCCGTCCCAGAAGGGACTACGATTGTCGGCTTTCCTGATGACCTAGCTCTCATTGTTACAGCAAAACACCCAGAAGATGTGGAGCTCTATGCAATGGAAACAGTAAAAACGCTAAAGTCCTCGCTACAAAGAGCCGGGCTGACCTTGGCGGACGTAAAAACGGAGGTGGTCTTAATAATCAACCGCAGGAAAAATTACACTGTGAAAGTGGATGTTTCTGGATATGCAGTCGTATCAAAGCCGGCAAATTGAGCTTCAGGGAGTACCTAGAATATGCATGCCAAAAGGCAGCCAGGACCACCGCGGCACTTGCAAAAGTTTTGTCGAATATTGGTGGGCCGAAACACTGTCGCAGGTTGCTTCCAGTCGGAGTGGTGCGTTCCATTCTGCTTGACTTGTCACCTGTGTGGGCAGAGGCGCTTGCAAACTCTCAGAGACGGAATCAGGTGAACTCGGTTTATCGGCTGATGGCTTTGAGGGTTTGCAACGCTTTTAGAACAACATCAGAGGAGGCAGTATTGGCGGTGGCAGGCATGATCACTGTCGACATTCTGGCTAAAGAAATGAGTGTGCTATACCATGCAAGACGTATGGAGAGCCGCACAGAGCATAGAAATGCGGCATGGTCAGAGTCGCATCATCTCTGGCAACGCAGATGGGACGAGTATACCAAGGTGCACCGGCTGATTCCCAACATTAGGGTGCCGCTTGTGCGGACACATGGGGGACCAACTACCACATTACCCAGTTCCTTACGGGACACGGTGGACGCTACAGGCAACATCTGCACCGCTGTGGGTTGAATGATTCTTCGAATTGTCCTAGCTGCGATAGCATACCGGAGGATCCAGAGCATGCGATGTTTCACTGCTTAATATTTGTAATGGAGAGGAGGAGCCTAAACCAAGTGCTGAGCAGGAGCATGAGCCCAGAGGTCCGAGGAGAACCGGCTTACGATTTGCTCTGCAGTCGTGAAAATATAGGAGTTGCTGAAGGAGCATAGAAAGAGGAAAGCCGAAAGGAGGAGAAGGACGAGCGCCTGAGGGCAAACCTACTCCACGAAGTAATACCTAAATGGTGGCTCCGCGGGGTTGGGGCTGGAGAGACCGGGGGTGGTTTTTAGTGGGTGCGAATCCCACACGCGCCCGCTGTAGCTTCGGCGTTTGTACCGCGAAGCTGGGGCGGACTGTTTTTCTAAGATTTTCCACCCCCGTGTACGAACAAAAAAAAAGATGGTAAGGTGAACCAGTCTATACGCCGAAACTTGGTGAGGTTAGCGATTATCTTCGACTTCGACTAACATTTTTTGCTTTTTAGCATACATTGAGGTCCACTGAATGAATCTATCTACTGTAGTATATCTTGACCGTAATTTCAACCATAAAAACTTGAACTAATGAGATAGCACAGTCCTTTGTCGATTTGTCGACTATGGGTGGGAATACTTTCTATTGGATATAGTTAGCAGCTTTATGGTGTTGATGTTAAGCAAGGGTCCAACCAAAGGATTTTTTTTTTAAATACGGAACTTACTTGAACCTTCCTGTTGTGAGGGTGATGGCGTAAAATGAAGAACGTTATTATTCTCTCATTACTTACTGAAATGAGATTGCATCTGGTCGGGAAATTATAGGATCCCCAGTGAACCATTATATCCTTTGTTAAATGCAGCAGATTTATTTATAATGCACATGTCATGCAAGAAAACTACATTTTCTAAATGGGTATGCATTTTGCAGTAACATGACACAAAGGACATAATTTAAAAGCAAAAATATACGTGATTAATGTCCCACTCGCATCATGCAATGTGACCTAACACGTGCCTTACTTTTCTGAATCATGCCAGCATTGAAAGTCGCACCAATTACCTGAGCATTAAAAATTGAAAACCTTTCACCTGTAATTTCTTAGCATTTTCCCATGATTCAGTCGACTAACTGACGACGACGGCCACAAGTTAAGAGAATCCATAAATTTGTAAAAGTAAAGGACGTGTAAAATGACGTACTGCCTTTGGCGGTGGTGGGTGACAGAAAACCTTTTTCAGAAATTTCTTGAAGAGTTACCTGAGACGAACCTGAAGCCATATTGCAAGGTAGTGACGTTGGACGGAATGGAATGGTGTTTCCAGGATTATTTTCATGTTTTAGGAAACGAATTTAGAAAGGGAATCCTTTGGTTGTGTTGAGATGGGTATTTGCCACTTCGGTCCAGGTAATATTTATGAAGACTGGAAGGATTAAAATGCCAAGTCGGTATTTGTCTCTTGGTCGACACAGACCTTGCGCTTTGTTTTCTTCCAAGAAATTCTATGGAAAATTTATCGACATTTGATTCGAAATTGTGCAGAATATAAAGAACATTCCAAAAAGCGCTGGGCGACAAATTTCTGTAAAATGGTGGAGTGATTCCAGCTCGGAATCAGTTTAAAATGAAATGCGGTCGTTGGATGTAATCACGAGTCTCTATCTTGCGTCCTTAGCATTTATATTTCTGTGTATTCCAAACCCCATCTAAACCTTCAACAGTCATCCGTATAAAATAATAATACACCTGAAGTCAGGGTCAAATTGTATAAATTTATGATAAGGATCTTCCATGCCATGGCATTATGGTATGGCCTACTCTTGACTCGTCCGTCGCCTGGGTTTGTTTCAAATGTTTCAAATTTAAAATTTATTATGCTCCGGGATAGTGCGTGAGAAGCCACCGTCATCCTTATTCCTCCTTTTTCTTCGTCTCTACCGTCTTCTCGATTCTTGCCTACGAAGATCCTGGATGTAATATTCTTAAAGATATATTTTATTTGTTTATGACTTAAATGACTTGGAATGTTTTTGCCTCTAAATGGGCCCATTGTTTTGTCCGATGTTTGGTGATTACCGGAGAAAAGAAATATGAAGTCTTGCCTTGTAAACAATAATAAAATTTTTAGATGGATTGTATTGTCGGTCATAAGGGTGAGGGCAAGAAGGGATGAAAAGGATTTCTGAGTTTTAAGCAGTAGATCTAGATTACATTTTAGAATTTATCGCTTAGTTTTATATTCGAAACATTAAAGAGCAGGAATGAAATCAGCTTGTATTTCTCATAAGGAAAATGGTAAAGGAGGCATGGCGGTATACCTTAATAAATTGCGGATGAAATATTACAGGGGAGTGTTTATCTATTTAATTATAATTCAATTATAATCTTTGAAGGGTTTGGCTTTGTTCACATCCTTCTCTTTTGCGGGCCTCGGCCTATTCCCGAGGAAATATGGCACTCACCTTAAGGATGCAATTTATCATTTTTTTTTGGAAATACGTACACAAATTTCTTCTGTAAATATGTAGTTACTAAATCTACCTACCCTTTCCAAACTAATATTATTTACACAATTATGGGTATATCATTGCAGTTGGGAAAATAAAGTCGGAGTGTTGCATTCATGTACATACCAACTTTTAGGAAGTAGGCTCCCATTTTAGTAGATTACATGTTGCAGTCCGAATATCATATTAGCCTACTGGAACTGACCATGACAGGAGCCGACTAGAATGTCGCCATAGAATGGAATAATGCAGAGCTAGGGCCGCTTCGATTTCAGGCCCCTCATGAAAGCTACGGACCGGGGGAGGATTCCCAATTTCCAACTCCTGCCTCGTCAAGTCTGCGCAGAACAGCAAAGGAAGGGTGGCAGTTTCTCGGAAAGTCGTGAGGGGAGCTACTGCATATTACCAGATACCGACAACAATGCCGCATAGGTATAGCTGGCGCTAGAACACATTAAAAGTTTCTGAGATAGGTTGGGAGAGTATTAGCTTTAAATCACGTCTGAGTACCCCCCAAACTGCCGAAGGATCAGAGTGAACATTTCAATGAAACTTGCTTAGAAATCCAAGATCTGTTAGTCGATCCCCAAAATATTTTCTTTAATTCAACAAGTCTTTGGAAGTAACCGCTTGTATAAATCACAGGTTTTCTGATAGTGCAAGTTATTCAAGGAAGACTGCAAGGTGGGTACCAACGATAACGTTTGACTCCCATCAACTTCTTGAATCGAGGAAAACGTGATATGTGTGCATGAGTATTTGAACTCTGATTGCGGGTTGAGTCCTCAGTTGATAGCGAGACTCTGAACATGACAAACACAATGATTTATCGCAGTCAGGTTGAATAAGCCCCAAAAGTATGGGCCCACCGACTAAAGGTCGCTTTTCCCCTCGGTGCCAATACACCTAGCAAAATGTGAAAATTTAATTAATTTTTGGTAAGACCCGAAAACAAAAAATAGAGTCCAGAATGGTACACCACAGGACCTCCAGTCGCGCATCAACAAGTTTAGGTACCTTCAGTGTTTACGGCTTGCAGGATGCATGGTTTATTGACTCACTTGTGTTCCTACAGTCCTAATTTGATCCACCCAGGAGCTACCAGAACGTAACATATGGGCTTGATTGAAGATATCCGGACTCTACATCAGCTCCAAAAATTATCAGCACATATACTCAAATTTATGGTCCTTTTTTGGATTTTTTCAAGAGGCGATTGTGACTTCATTTCGTATGAAGCACAATTAAGTATTTCGTAAGAATGACTGAGGGCTTCATCCAAGGCAGAGGTAACTCTTCAGACGCTGCCTCACCTCTGCCCTAGAAGCGGCTTGGTTACAGGTAATAATCGCTCCTTTATGAATAATCGCAAACACGACGTTAGTACGAATTAAATCCAAGTGAAATCCGCCTTTATATGCAGGCCCAAACTAAGCCGAAGTGTTTCAGGATTAAGGGAGTCCTCAGTCCGCATCCAGTTGATGTCGAACCGGACCAATTGGGCAGAAGCTTTCTTTCACATGTGTGGTCCACGGACACCTGGACGAAACAGTCACTCTTTTCAAAATTTGAGTATGTAGCACAAAAAGAGGGGTTCGTGGACCTCAAATGTGGGAGAAAGTTTCTTCCCAACTGGTCCAATCTGACATCAACTAAATGCTGACTTAGAACTCCTCCAATCCTCAAAAAAAAAAGGTTTTCATATTTAGCATAATTAAATAGTCCAAAGTCGTGCGCTAACATAACATGTTATTCAATGTAGAATAAACCTAACCCACTTAGACAGTTGTCGTTCAATGCAGTTGCATAGTTTTCCTTTCATTACTAAAGTTGGAATTGTGGACCGTTGAAAGGTTATTGAACACCGGATATTTTTCCTAAATAGTTAAATGGCCAGCATACAATAATGAAAGGATAGTTGAAGCCAGATGGTGGAATTTCGAAAGCTTGTTAGCTTTACTGCTTGCACCGCACACACTGAAGTTCATAGCATTCAGACCTTAGTCCCATATAAGTTTCTCTTCAGAGGTACCCTGAGATCCTGCTATGGAGAAAGTCGTAGGTCAGCTCTCAAAGAACTCTAGAGGATAGGCCCCTTTCACTCCTTCCATCCGATTCTCCATGAAAGATGAATAATAAAAGCAAAATCGAGGAGTTGATAGGGACGCAAGGAGAGTTGGTTACATTTAGGTGTAATGCACCGTCACTTGCGGGTATCAAAAAACACAAAAGACTCCATGGTGTGAATGGACAAATACAAGGGAGACCTACCACAGTAATATGACAGTGTCAGTGCAGAGTATTCTACAGCGCTCCTATACTGAAAAGAAGCCCAAAGGGGATGGTTGATACTTAGCAGATGGCTTTGTACTTAGGTCGATTGGGACTTCAGTCCACTTCCCTTGCCAGAGTTAAAGGCTTCTGCGGAAAATACCGGCGATTGTGAAGCGCATGGAGTCTGAAACCGATCCTCACAAGAGTGTCAGGGATGGCATGAAAAATGGACTGATGCAACTTCTGTATCAGATATTCTTCTACAGACCGACATGGACAGCATCAGACGCTAAAAAAACAGAAGGATCTCTACCCACAATTGCTGTAAGCGTTTTAAGCGTGAAGTGGACCGCAGAGACTTCATTGCAGAACGAACTGGAAAAAAAAAAGACGAAAGAGGGGGACACATTTGAAGGCTACATCATACATGTAGTCTCAAGGGCACAAAAAATGGAGACGAAGAAGGACAAGGAGCCGCACCGGTAGAAAATCGTGCATCTCACAGCTCCGCTCTTTAAACCGTTGGAAGGTCAATCCTCAGTGAGATCTGCTATAAGGCCAAGTCCGATTGCAGCGAAATGAAAGTATTTTCCATAGGAAAATAGGAGCATGACGAAGTACTCATTTATTCAGATCGAAAGGCAACAGACAAGGGGAGAGAACGCTCTGATTTCTAGGCTGAGACTGTGATCTTTGAAAATCCCTAATCTTGACTCTCTAGCAGAAAAGATCGAAGCGGAAGAGACCACCAAGCATCACTCCGTCAATCCAGCATGGATACGGATCCCCTGGCCCCTGGCTGTGGTTGAAGATGCTGAACAATATTTCGGATAACTTCTTAACAGAAAGGATGTTAGAATTTGTTGCTCAATATATTGGATTTGGGTACGGGTAGTCCGCACCAAGTAGGTATTTGATTATATGGAAACGTTTACAACCTGCTGGGAATGTAGAAAACAGCATGCCGGAGATGCGGGCAGGTAAGTGAAGATTTGCGAGGAAAACGATAGTTCTGGTGCAAGCGTTGTAGATACTGCGGGGTCGGTACAGAATAGGGCTAAATGGGTAGGACGCGGCTAACATGATTCACAACCTACAAATCAATAAAGTGGATCCGCTCACTAGTTGGTAGGGGAAGGTAAAAGTAGACCAAAGCAGCTCCATAGCATCTCAATCCATCAGGTACCATTGCAATTTGAATTCAGGACGGAACCCAAGGCCGAGAAGATGACTTTGTCTGGAAACGTTGTTTAAGGAAAACGTTCTTCAGCATCTGCCCAACACTGAGTGGGACGATGCCGGACTTTCTACGAGTGTTTGATGCTCTGGGCGACTCTGTCTTGAGTAGAATGGGGTATGCCTTATCTGAGCTATATATGAAAACTGATCCTGGAGAAGGTGGCTGGAATGGGGCTCTTAGTTTTAAACAACCCATCGTCGTCAATATTTCGGTGCTCAGACTTAAAGAAAATCATTTTCGACATAACTTTTGCGCCAGAATCAAGCAATCGGCGGTAGACAGGTGGTAAGCTTTGGAAGGCTTTTCGGCAAGGGGCCGTCAATATATCGCATTCGAAGTGGTAGACGCTATCTCTCAACGCATTTCTCTGTTACATTAGTGGGAGCCTCGAGGATACTTCGGGGTTGGAAGAAGTAACTGACCATGCCGTAAATTCAGAAATAAACCTAATAATGGGTATCTGCACGGAGGGCAGCCAGACGACACAAGCCGCTAGGCTGTTACAGCATTTTGCTTGTGACAGAGGTATTTGTATCGCGACTAGATGTCGGATAGCAGTCGCTGAGTTTCTGCAGAGTACGGTAGTCCTGTAATGTACGCTTCAGGGTTCAGATTCAATTGGATTGACACGCGAATGAACACTATTATTATTATTATTTCAGAGAGAAAACCTAGAGCAAGATCCAGATTACGTCCGGAGTAAAACAAGGTCCATTCTTGGGCTGGAGTTCTGAAACGCTTCCTACACTTCTCTGCTAAGATTTTGTAAGCCTGAAGAGTCGCGCTTGGTCGGACCTGTAGATGACGTTATGGCAGTTGTGTACCTTGAATTGACACTGCTGCAAACAAGTCAACTAAGGTCAAAGTTGAGAATCCTACCTTATACAAGACAATCTTCTCAGGAGCGGTATGCAGTGTGTACTACCTTATGGCACAGAGATATAGGGTGGTGCTCTTAGCAGGAGAGTGTATAGTACGCGCTTCGGTCAAGTACAGAGACGAGGAGCTTTACGAGCGGCAAATACCTAGCGCACTACTTTCAAATTATACCTTAAATGGAGAACTGACGTAGCTCCGTAGTTGGGCCAAAAATATGCTCAAATTGGTTATTTTCCTACAAGCCTCAATGCCAGTCTGGAAGTTTTCAGTCTTATTTATCGTTGTGACATCATCATCTGACTGTACAGGGTGCATTATAGAAGCAATGCGGATTTACCGAGAAGAATAGATTTATTCATCCGATTGGTACAGATGATCAAAATTCTTCAAAATAGGCTCCCCCTGCATCGATACACTTGCGGAGACGATTCTGCCACGCCTGCAAAAAACCCTGAAACTCCTCGACTGGAATGTCTCTTAAGAACCTTGTAACTTGAGGTTGAGTGTTTCTACCGACTCCCAGTGCTTTCCTTCAGCTCTTCGTTCTGTTGTGTGGCAAGGGGAGCATTGGCGTGGTGAAACTTGAAAACGTCTTTGATGTCAGGCCAGACGCGTGCGCCCCGTCGTTTCAGTCTCTTGAGCCGTTCCAAGTAAAAGGCTCCGTTGACAGTTTATCCTTGCGGTACAAACTCAAAAGGGACGATTCCTCAGACGTCGAAGAAGACAATCAGCATTGTTTTGATGCGAGACTTGCTCATGTGCGCTTTTTTGAATTTGGAAGAAGGTCTTGAGCCACATTCCGCATTGGGATCTCGAAATGGATCCCTCGTTAAAGGCCTCTAGAAGCATTTGAGAAGTTTCCGTTGCATCACTCCCAAGCCGCACACAAAACTTGATAGCGTTCCGCTGTTTCTGTGAGCACTCCATTATGCAGTGCCACAATCGAAAAACAGACTACGCGCAAAGATACGTCCTGACACTCCTACTGCTCAGAGCAAACTGGGACAGCGTGCATTTGAAAGAGCGGAACCCTCTTCACAATATCTGTCATAATAAAACAATGCACATTACTCTCATAATGCACCCAGTGTGTTCTATAAAGGAGTGGTAGATAGAGACAATCACACTTTTTTCTTAGTAGGAGGAGGAAGGATTTCGTCACATGGTAGTTCTCCGCGGATAAGATTGCTAGAGAGATACTGGGGAACACTGTCAGATAGAGCTTTGTTGCACATACGCTCGGGTTCATCTTCTGATCCTTCGTGTCCATTGAATTAATTTATTGCCCTCCTACCATTCTTTCCCCACCTAGCTGGACCTGAAAGGTGGTCAATTAGAATCATATTGTTCTGCTCCCTACCGTTCCTTTGGAAGTTGCGATAAGTACTGCGCCTTAGCGCGTATATCTCCACCTGAGATACCACAAACTGATATGCCTATCTATTCGAAGTACTTAACCCCGCTCGTTCCTTTTGCTGTAAGGGAACCTTACAAGGTAATCAATTGCTGGCTTAAGAAGGTAAATACCATACTTTCAAAATCTGCCTTGTTGTTGATTCCAGTTTCGAAATTCTTTTCGAATTGAGCTTCATTGTCACGCTCTATTCCATCGGCATCAATAACTACGGATGCTGGTTAGAAATAATTGTAATTTTCTGGAAGTTCACGGAATATAGCTGGAGATAAAAAAACAAGCTCCTTCTTATTTGGCAACGAAGGCTCATAGGGTGGGATAAATCTCCTGAAGGTTTTCATTCCCGAGATCTTTTCATAGAAATTTAGCCTTTGGCCATGGAAAATCCTCATCATAAGATGGAGAGAATCCTGCGAAAATTTTCCTTCTAAGGATCATGTATCTATAAATCCATGGAAAATTTCCCTGACCCAAATAAAACAATTCAAAAATTGCTTTTTATCGGAGTGCACCTGCATAAACCTAGCAAATGATTTACCTTGAACAATAGCCGAAAACAGTCCTTCACTTGATGGTATATTTTTTATCCTGCGCAATATTCATCCTTTTTCTGTCGGTTAATATTGCATTTTCAAAAGAAAATTTTAGGATGAAAAATTGAAGGACAAACCGCTGTGGGTTGATCCAGAAAAATCAAATCTGTTTTAAATGGAGGTCAACCGATTGTAGCTGTACAAAATGCCAAGGGACGTCGTTGCGTATATATTGAACTTGACGGGGATCGAATTAAAAACAATACCCACGCAAATGTCAAGGTAATAACAATGAAGCGGTGTACATTTCCCCTCGGATTTATTCTCAACTTCTTCTCTTGGGAATATTGACATTTCCATAACAGTCTATTGTTTCTGACATTCAAAATCTGAGAGCAGAGTCCCCATTCTTTCATTATAATCGAAATAAAGGGACTTTCTTCATTTATCTCTGACTCCGCAAGTACCTCTTTCACTACAAAGCACATTCGCGGTTTGCCGTAGCCTCATTTCCGTCCATTCATAATAAATCAAATTACTGCTTTACAACCTTCTGTGTCACTCCAGCTCCCTATGCGAAAGTCCTTCTACTTTAACGTACCAAAAAGAGGAAGAAATCCATCCGTAATTTCACGAGTAGGTTATACACACTACTCCCTATGACAATGAACAGTTTAGAAAAGAATTTTCCAGCTTTTCGAACTTTCTCTGATTTTTCCTACCGAGGCCTAGCAAAACGGAAACTGACTTCTTTGCCGGGAGCAAGAGTAGGCCAGGATATATTCAACATGCGATACTGGTGACATCAGTGATTTGCTGAATAAAATTATTGTAGCGTAACATTTTAACAACGTGTCCTGTGTGTGCTTAGCTGCGCTTTCCCAGGGGTTTTCTTTTATGTTGATGGGGACAGGCTTTGATGGCATTTTCATAGGGAGAAATTGTGGCCGCTTCTCGGGAGTCATATGGTGAAAAGTTAAAAAAGGGAAAAGCCACCGTCAAAGTTCAGGGTTTGTACGAGGTATAATATAAAAGGAAAAGCGGAGACCTTATATTACTCTCCACATTGCTGACGACCACAGAGTCCTGGTTATATGTGTCCTATACATTGTGCGCTCATAGTGAAACGTGTTCCTTCTTAGTGTGAATGTAGTTAATGTTAAGGGCGGCCTTTGTTAAGTAGTTCCAACGAAGCAGCACTTTTATTGTGCTGAACTTTTTTGTAAGTTTACTTGTGCTCGAAAAGCCTGAAAGGCGTGTACGGTTGACAACAGACCTTATGAGGCACACTTCCATGCGTTGCAAATCTAACGAATCGTCATTACACGTACAGCGTATGGTCCCCTATGGGTGCATTCTAGGCATTCTTTCGGAAAAGTTTTGTTGACATTTTCTGAATTTTTAACAATATTTACATAAACTTATACATACAGATGTGTATACACAAGAGTTCATACTTGTTTTCACTCTACTGTGTCCCGGATCTTTATGAAGTTCAAGATCCTGGAACAGGAAGTATCTTGGTCGGGAATGAATAAGGAATGCGACCTGGGAAAAGATGAAGCGAACAAATTTTCCTCTGGCATTTTATCCTGGCGTTTTAATCAAAACTTCAATATTTGACTTGCGAATGAATACTTAAGGCGAATCAGAGAACTCCTTTGGTAGTTCGGTATGATAGGAAAGGAAAAGTGGGTGCTGGGTTAGAATTTTCTGATTCTGCGGTAACTCATAATGGGTCGGTATCAACGATTAAGATTTGGCTGTGGACGGCGTATATAAAGACTCCGCGAATTGTTTCCGCAAGAAAACTTATAAACTGATGAAGGAGAACAGTGGGATGACTGAGGTAGAATAAGATTCACTTGTTCCACTCAGCAGTGCTCCATGCGTACATGATTGTGAAAACGTGAGAGATTCCAAGTAACTGGAGCTGCCTAGAGAACTTGGAATGTTCAAACCTAATGTTTACTCTTTGAAAGCAGGAAGAACTAACATTCAACCTTGAACGCCTTTTCTCCCTTTGACATGCACAGCATAGTGTATCAACTCCGACATTTTCACTGCTCGATAAAATTCAGATTACGGTGCACCCGC
Source organism: Hermetia illucens (assembly GCF_905115235.1). Classification (NCBI taxonomy): domain Eukaryota; kingdom Metazoa; phylum Arthropoda; class Insecta; order Diptera; family Stratiomyidae; genus Hermetia; species Hermetia illucens. The sequence goes on from NC_051852.1 coordinate 145,842,031, forward strand.
TCAAGGATCAATCTCATTACGCAAGAATGCACTCTGCCAACACAGATCGGGGTAGTGAATATGTGTACGAACTCAGGAGCAATGAGCAGTTGTGGGTGCTCGAATTCATGCATCGCCAACTCCAATAATAGTCTATTGAACAGATTTACTCAGACGGTGGCGTCTGGAAGCTGGTTGCATCTGAAACCGGCATCCAACAGTAGCAGAACGAGTAGTTCGCTCCTTGCGTATAAATCTACTTCTTCTACTCTAGTGACTCTGACCTGGTTTTTGTCCTCTTCATCTGTCGTCTTCGAGGAATATATAATATTCAAGGAAGACTAGAGGAGAAAAAAAAAACAAGAAACGAAATTTCATCTTGGATCAGATTAACCCACTTCATGTCAAGATTCTTTGAGAGGGATTATCTACGTATGACGAAAGAAAAACATTTTTTTTTTCTGCAGGGAAAGATGACGGAGAACGATTGTAGGTAACTTGATGCCACCGAGAGTCTGGTTGATGATTATGTTGTACGCTCGATCTGATAATGTTCTTTTTGACCATTTTAGAATAAAATAAAATGACGAAGATATTTTGAGGTTTTAAAGAAAGAAGAAAGTAGTACGCATCAACGTATGCAAGGTATGTGGGCAGGTAGAATGCATAAAAGGATTTGCTTTTTCAAGGGTTACTAACAAGATGAAGAAAATTTTTGAATTTTTGGACAGAAAAAACTAAAATCATGACTGGAATTTATCTTTGGTATTTGTTGATTTTTCAGTTTAAATTAAACGGTAGAAATACTCCATCATGCTGAGTTTATTTGCTTTAAGGAAATGTAGATCTAGACCTAAATATTACATTGTTTCTTGACTACTTGTCTAAAAAATGTTGCAGTTTCATTTGTTGGCACAATATCTTAAGGATACCAGGCAAGACTAACATTTTCTTATTTGCACAGAAAATGCTGTTTAATTCCTAAAGTATCCCCCATAGATTCCTAATGTTCACAGCGATAACAAGCCTTCGAAGCCATGGGATAAATATTGAGGTTTTCTGTGTAATACATATCGTATCGTATTTTGTGCTTTTAACTTACGAAATTCTCTCAAGTTCATCTGTTTGAAGGCACGGATATTATTCCGAATAAAGGACTACGTTGGGATACGTTCAGCTACCAGCAGACGTGTGGACTACAAATGAAGAAGTGGAAGTGGATAGGTCACATATTACAAAAGGCCGATAAATTCATTGCTGGCTATGAAACGCAGTGAAATACACTATCCTTGGATGGCAAATGAATTGATTGCCTTAGAAACAAATGGCACTGAACAGTATATGATGAGTGTAGCCTTCAGACATCTTGAGGAAAACTTAAAAATTTTGTTTGGAATTCCCAACGATGGCTAGCTAGACACACTATCCCCCACGCACAGGTTATTGACACGCAGGGACTATCTGAGAAACCGCTTCCTGCCTCTATGAGGCAGTAGAGAGTCAGAGGAGGATGAATAGTAGCGGAGGTAGTCCAGGGATCTATCCTATGGCTAGACCTTTAGAAAAACCTCCTACGAAATCTGCTAAGATCGACATACTAGAAGAGTTATGTTGTGGCTCTTGTTGACGGACGCACTGGTGAACAGGCACAAAGTAGACTTGGTATATTCATGCCACGAGTAAGTCCATGGATGAGTCGTCTTGCGATGAAAAAAACAAAGTAGTCATCATTCATGCATCCGGGTCGATAATCGAGTCAAAACCAATGAAATCAAACCAATCAACCAAATCAAGCCAACTGAAGTTTCGGCCTTAAATCGAATGTTTTGCACTAGGGCGCAGAGGTATGAACTGAGTAAAAGTATCCCGATCCTGATGATGGTAAGAGTTTTCGAGGTGTCATCTGTCTATCGCACTGGCTTTAACCTGCTGATCACGGGAGTGATTTCCGTTGCCCTTTTTGCTAAGGAGAGTAAAGCCATATACAAGCGCAAGAGAGAAAGCTCAAGAGAGGTAGTTGCTCTCATATTAAATGTCAAACGAAACAAGCGACAGATGGACTGCGCGTATTTGGTAGTCCGATGAGGTACCGTCGGCGGGGTCTAACATTCTGCGCGTAAATGCAGTCGTCCACCTACCTCCAGAAAAAAAATTTCGATCATGTATGTTTTCTGGATTAAGAGACTCCTGAATCCATCCACTTGCTGGCGGGCCAAAATAATTAGAGGCAACCTTTCTCAGACTTTTTGGGGTCTATGGACTCCGCTACTTAGGCTAGTATTCAATTTCTACTACGATTATTTGATCTAAACGGAATAAGGTGAAGGAAGGAACTATCTGAAACACTTGATCGCTGCAAAACTAGTTTTAACATTTTTTTTTCAACATTGAAAAAAAGGGAAATTAATTGCTAATAATTTCTTTTTATAGGTTCGAATTTGATACAATGGCGAATGGGCGAGTAAACCATGGTTGTAAATATCTAGGCCACACTGTCTTAAATGTGCTGATGTTCACTAAATCTGCTAATGTTGCAGGCGGCCAAACTCGCCGCCTCAATTTTCACAAGGTTCATTTGGAACTTTTTATAGAGAAGGTTTTTTGACAGACAACGCATGAGTTCTGTCAAACTTTCATGTCTCTATTATATAGTATTGTTTGGAAAATCGTAACATAACAACGTCCCCAAGATATGCAGCTTTTTACGAAAGTCAGCGTTCAGTTAAAAGTGTTTTCGTGTACTTACGGATATATATAGTGAATTTTCGGTTTAATGGATACATTAGTAAACAAAACTTCCTTATTTAAGGTGACGAACAACATAAAGAGTATCAAGAGGTATCACTATATCTCCAAAAAACAACGGATTGATGTGGTTTATCGACCGATCGAATCATCCGTCTATATTTCTGTAAAAATCAGGCCAAGTAGAAGATACCCTCCTCAATCAAAAAATCCACTTCGGCCTAGTTTAGGTCTAAACATTTGGCGGATTTCACTTCAATATAATTCGCACTAATGTTGTGTTTGCGATTATATATAAATGGAGCGATTAACACTTGTCACCACTTTCGGTCATGCTATTTCCAGGGCAGAGGTGAGATAGCGTCTGATGAGTTGTATCTGCCGTGGACGTAACCGTCAGTCATTTTTTTTTATTTTAAGAACGTTCTTTTTTGCAAAAACGTATCCGTCAATGGTGACAGTCGAACTATGATTGTTTACTATCTGAAATTGAAGGCGGTGATCTTATGCAGTTTCGATTTCAACAAAATGGCGCTAATTGCCGCATAGCGCAAGAAACAATGAACTTATTGGGAAATCATTTTAGTCGGCTCGATACATTGGCCGCCTAGATCGTGCGATATCACTCCTTAGACTATTTTTTTTTTAAGTGTTGTGAAACTTCTGGTCTTTAGTGATAAGCCGGCTTGAATTGGCACTTCAGAGGTCAGCATTACTCACGTTATTTGTCAGAGGCCAAGTGGTATATGGAATATTGGACAGTACTAGCTATACATCAATGTGTTGAATCAGAAAAAGGGGCGTTATATCTGGTTCTATATACTGTTAATCTCATAAGATTGGTCTTCGCCAAGATTTTCCTTGTCTTTTGCGTGAAAATCTAGCCCAATAACCTTCTAACGAGAGAAGAAATGAGGTAATCCCCACAGAAATGAGTGTAAAAACCGTCGTGAATCAGATCTCAGGGAGCACACATGATGTTATTCGATGGTTTAGGTATCCACAGGGAGCTGGTATGGTGGGTGCCGAAACTACTGAATAAGAAGATGGGTGCTGAAAATGATATTTAGACTTCAAGTATGGCATTTAGATGTCATTAGCTATCTATCTCTTGACCCAGTGTTTTGAAGACCAACACTTGTAAGTTATTAAATTTTTGAACATTGAGAGTTCTTTGAAAGAGAGTGAAGTATCAAAAACTCGATCGATTTTTCAAACTGACTACTGAAAAAACAAACAAGCGCATCTCGACGGATACTTTTTGGAGATAGAGTTACTAGTAGGACTAAACGCGACTAACGTCACTAAACGCCAAAGCGGAACTGACGGCGCGATGGTTGAAGGGATAAAGCGTCAGCCCTCCAATCTCGCTACTCTGGGTTCAAATCCCACTCGTCATGGGTGTCAGTGTTTGCCTTGAGGTTGTCTCGATGCTCTGAGCTTATCACTTGCACAGCGTTAAGTGTGATGATAGTGAACTTGAAGCTCAATCTGACTATACTCCAGCAGCACAGGAAACACTAAAATGAAAATGGTGTGAATTTTCTATTTAGAAGGCCGTCTAATCATGATGAAAAAAAACAGGTTGATAGAGACCTACTGTGAATATAGCGAAAAAAGGTGAGGTGATGCAAAACTACTGGTATTGTCTGCAAATGTGTTTGGCGGATTTACTTTCATTATGCTCTCTCACGAAGTTTCTTACTTCTTTGAATATATCCTATACAGATAACCTTGAAGGGGCTCGACAAATTAGCAAATGCGACCTGCAGTGATATGATACTGATATGACAACATGCAGAAGACGATAGAAGGGTGATGAAGGTGACGATTCCGGGAGACCAAGGGCTAAGATTGGACAGTACCTTCAATGAAGAGGACGGTCGGTGTCCAAAATGGCTTGGCATTGCCTGTTAATACAGATGATCATAAAATCTTCATTAGAACAATATAAATATAGACCACTTAAAGGAACTCAATAAGAGGCTAATGTTGGCAAGTATCTTATATTATGAAGAAAGGCAATCATTTTTTACAAACAGGAGAATTAATATATCTTTTTGAGATGCGTAGGGAAGAGCAAAATTAGTACCTTACATTCGATTCAATAAAATCTTAGTATAATCGTTTACCAGCGTAGCACAAGGAGCCAAACTTTCAATTACTTACACGACACAACGATAAAAATTACCTGGAAAGAAAAAAAGATAGTGTTGTTAATTTACTCGAATCTACAGGAAAAAAAACAATGAAAAAATATAACATGTTCAGCATAATATATTAAAATGTTATAAATAAAATAATTTATTAAATTTAAAATGATGTTTCCTCTGTTCACTCCTCCATGGAGTATAGGACATCCACATAGTCTCCTTTTCGTATTATTATTATTTACTTATGTAATTTACAATGGAACTATGCTTCAGATCAGACTTTATGCAGTGCGAGTGATAAGCTAATAACCAAGTGACAGCACAGTGATGAACACAAACATCCGTGACCAAGAGGGTTTGGACCTCGGGCAAAAACTTAGGTATTTAGTTCTGTCTTTGTAAAAGTCCCATTGACTACAGAGACAATCTCTTGTCAATATTTGCGTATATTTCAATGATTTCCAAGTGACATTACCTACTTCTGTCCTTTAAAAAAAGGCGAGGAAACCATAGTTTCAGCCATCAGGCCCTTTATCAATCTCCTTTCAACAATCGCAAATATCCATAACAGCGACCAGGATTCAATCTGGGGACACTGGGTCGAGATTATGAAATTGACGCCCCAACCTTCTTGACCATTGCACTGTCGTCGAAGGGATTTAATACTAGTGCTGATGCTGTAGGGGAAGGTCACGGTTGAAATCTCACTTGCTGGTAGATGGCTGTTGGATGTCAGGCAAATCATCTCACTTGAGTCAAATAAGGGTAATAACCCCGGGGAACGCAATGTTGCCTATATTGACAGTTAGCGTATTGTTGTGGTTTTGGAGTGAAGTACTTTACCACGATTTGAAGCCCAGGTTTGGAATGGAGCGCTGGATCATTGACCATTCTTATCATTGGGGAATTTCAGAGAAGTACCACATCATTCATGTAAAAATTAAGTTATAATGCGGTGTAGAAATGTTATGGAATTGAAGGTAGGAAAATTAGTTCCTTGAGGTTGACAACCTATAATGGATTCCATTCGAGCAGGTGAGATTCCTAAAATTAGTTTCGGCTTACTATTCTCTGAGTCTAAAGTTATATTCTTCATTTATTCATAACTTAAGCAAAAACCGAATTTTGAAAAGATTTCTTCCCGACTTATTCGGAAAGCAAACTTTAAGTGGTACATAACTAGCATAAATTTGTACAACTAAAATCCAGTTGTTTCTGATCTATGTACTTCGCACTTCAAGTAGATATCCATATATACACAGATACAAAGTTTAATTTTCTGAAAAATTCCACGAACGATCCCCCCAACAACAGTACCAGTTTTCCTAAATACTAGCACATCGATCCAGTAATTCCAACCATTGTTCAATTAAATGAAATATCACTCTGTACAGCTGAACGATAAAAGATACAAGAAACTAATCGCATTAACTCTTTTTCGCCTTTCTATCTCGTTTTGAAGCCCTAAAAGCAAATGTGCGAATTACTTATTGTCATTTTTCACGCCGGAGTTATTGTATGGTCAATTTGTTCGTTTCTTTTACGGTGCCCATGGTACCAACAATGGTGGCAGAGTTTTCATTTCGCTTCATTGACGCTAACAAATGGCCAACATGGTAAAGTAACAAAATGCTTTAACAGTTACCAATTATTTGCTTCATAACAATTCGGGGACGCACTATGCTCTTTGTGCACATATAGGAGTACGTAAGCTCCATATTCATATGTGCAGGCGTAAGCGCGAATGTACTAAATGGAAGGTTGTGCTCCCAATGGAAGTGCAAAATAATTCCTCTGGGCAATAAGAAATCAAAAAACAATCCAATGGTTGGGAAGTGCATATGAGATACAAAGACTTTTATTATATGTACATGTGCACATGAGAGTCCATACATAGGCCAACAATTGGCACAGAATTTGGATTAATCAAAGCTCGAAATTTGAATTTGCTTTTGGTGAAGGCGTCTCCAAGGAAACATTCCATCAACTTTTAGTTTTGATACCTCCACTTAATCGATCATGGCCAAACTCTAGACATCTTTTTTTTAAAGGCCGGCTTTGTTGGAAACCCAATTTCCTCCTTTTGCAAACAGTTTCATTCCTTTAAGGCCTGATGATCTCTTTCTTCATTCCGAGATGTTATGCTTCACGCGCTCATATGACTGGGAAAAACTATATAAACAACAATTCGTAATTGATTTGGTAAAATATTGAATATGGAAAAGTTGGGGTAGGGTACGATCCTAAATCCAACGATCAGCCCCAAGACTCCAGTGAATACGCTTACCATTTGCTGTCAAAAGGCAAAATTCGCTTTGCTTCGTTGTCATTATCATTTTCAATAATAGGAAAAGAGGATGAACGGCCGTCCGTAAAAATATTTGAAAGATGCTATAAACGTTACGAAGCAGATTAGTGTCTATAGACTAGCAGTTTTGTAAAAGAGGACCCTTGCCTGAAATGCTATGTATCCCTGCGTAGACAATCAGATGGATATCCATAATTATGGTTGCTCGTCATGTTTCTGTGGGATTGGGAACCACGAAAATAATTGAGTTTAACCCTATCAAGGCTCTAATTCAGATTGTGCGGCATGTATGATACTATTGATCACAGAAATCGAGGAAACAGGAACTCCGGGAGTGCGCAAAAGATGACATACAGTTGTTTCAGCGACGATGGTGCATTTATGACAGGAAAAAAATATCGCTTAGCTCCAGGAAAAATAAGTAACAAAAGGGAGTTGAGAAGCTAGTGAGCTATGTGATAAAATAGTAACCCGAGAGGCATTTGCCTAAAATATGCAATTGAGACGTCGAGGGAAATTGGAGATCCTCATAGACAATGCTTCCCCGCTACTTAAGACAGATCAAAGTATCAGATGTGATACTCTATCCGTCGTGCTTCTTCCATCCCTCATTTTCAGCGACTGGGTTTGTGTTGGACAGCTGCAGATGTCTACTGAAAAGTGTTCCGGGGAGCAGGTTTTCAACAGGACTTTCATTGTAAGATTTCTGTCCAGTTTAAGAAGTGTTACAACAGTGCTATAGAGGAGAAAAAGGTTTCCATTTGAGCAGCTATGCGCAGCCCGAGTAAAGTCTCCATGACCGTAACAACTTCCACTGTCTCGTCATCGACAGTACACTGTTCAAGTATAGGGCTTGCTTCAGTGTCAGTTGGGTTACGACATCCGTTCCCGCCCTTCGCGGCGAATGTCTAATTAGATCTGTCGTATTGCATTCAGCAGTAGATTTAGGAGTTGCCTTCTAATAGTTGTCGGATCGACGAACGGAGGGGATTGAAGGATTCACCGCTGTGGCTGATAGCGAACGTGACGCGCTCGAATTCAGATACCGAGTGAAATCCCGGGAAGTTCAGCGTAATGTGCGCCTTGACAAATGGAAATTGGCTATTGCGCTGGTCAAGCAAGCAAAAAATGCCGCCGAACGCAATGATCTCAGAAGCGTATAGTGCTTCACGAAAGAGCTTGACCACAAACCTTTCAATGGTCCTGTGAAAGACGTTAACGGGTGACTTCTCATCCACGATGATGAGCAACTGAAGAAGTGGAAAAAACACTTCACTATGCTTCTTAACCATATCACATCCGATGAGGTTTTGCCTCCTGTGGATGAAATGATCAGTCGTCGTAATATGTAGATACGATCTGTTCCTCCAAGCGGAAGAGAAATCATTTTCGCCATCAATGCACTGAAATTGAGTAAAGCTTCCAGACTTGGTATTTACCACTGCACCCGCATTTACCGTAGATCTGCTGCTTCCACTTATATGGAAATCTTGGGAATCCGAGACCTTTTCCAGAGAGTTGAAGAAGGGAATGGTCGTTAAAATTGCAAAGAAGGGTACCCATTCTGAATGTGACAATTGACGAGGCATCTGCGTGCTCTCTGTCATCGCAAAATAATAGCTTAAATAACGCAGCAAAGAACATCACGCAAGCTTGAACGACAAAGAGCAGGCTGGTTTCCATCCTGAATCTTCCTGCATTGATTTCCGATAATTTTGGAACAGTGCGCAGAGTTCAAATTTTTGCTACATCTGATATCAATCGATTTCGAGATAGCTTTCGATTTTGTAATTAGGAAATGTATCTGGAGCACTCTGAGCAGGAGGTGGATTCCGGAGAAACCGATATATCAGAACGCCATATGATGGCATGAAATTTTACGTGCTGAACCGAGGTAAAATCTTAAAGTCGAGTCTATAGCGGAGTTCGTAAGGGTTGCATCTTGTCACCGATATCATTTCTTCTTGTTATCGGTGACGTTCTGCATGCTGCTTTGTCCGGACAACGTGAAAGCATCTTTGCTGATGCAAAACCTAAATGCTCCAGTCATTTAAGATACTTGAACTTTTGTATGTGACATAGGCGGAAGTAAAGATTTCGGAAGGCTCGACTAACTTTCCTGGGGTATGGCAGCGCTTACCAACCTAATAGTTCACTTAAGTACAGGTTGTACTTAAGTGTCGTCATGTTATCCAAATTTTTAGGATAGTTCTACCTTCGTGGACAATAGTCAATCTATGTGTTTTTTTTTGGCTATCCCGGATGTCATAGTCACTGGGGTCTGGGGGCTAGTTTTCATAGATTATTTAACTTGTAGAAATGTGCTCTGCAGAACTTACTTTGATATTACTGTCATATTGACCTCTTAACTGAAGCCAACTTTTTAATTTATTTGATTTGAGTTAGTTTGCATAGGCAGAGGTATTTAACGAGCTAAACTATAATACGTGATAATACCGACATTGAATTAGAATTTAGGACTGAAAGTAGAATTTAAGCATCGTGCGGTAAGCAGTGCAGTGTAGTCAGTACTGCGCTTGCTCGCCATTATTGCCTTGATTTGGTTCAGGTGCTCATTCCCAGCAGAGTCGACTGGTATCTAATACCCAACCCCGATACAAACCCCTATGCCAACCAGATTTCAACGACGACCTTCCGTAACGACAGTCTACTCCTTTAATTATTAAGCCGCCCGGGTTAGTTAGAATTCAGAGAATTAAAGGGTAGAGGCGAGTAAGATAGTCCACAGAAGGAAGGTCCTTTAAACAAGAGATATCGGGTAAATTTCTGTTGGACTTTTTCAAGGGTAAGACAATGTACGGAAAGGGGACCAGATTACCAAACAATTCACCAGGATGATTTCGATCGAGGAAATTGAAAATTGTTGAAGGGTTTTTGGAGAAGGTAGAGGGGCAAAATAGGAAGGAATTTCTTTGTTAATTATCCAATTGTTCCTTTAAAACATAACTGGAACAGAAATGTTCTTGTCCATACTAATATTCGCCTTCTTTTCCCGGGGCGAATTTTGAAATTTATGTAGATGTTGATGTTTGGCAAGCGCGAAATTGATGTGTGGGTTGTTGTTCTTTTTTGCAGATTCGACCTTTTGTGTATGCCATTACCCGAGTGTGGACTAGTTGTTCGGTCTGCTCAGCATAAATTCCCTTCCTCCCGTCAGGACAGGAAATTCTGCATAAGCCGCCCTTTTTGGTTCTCTTTTTTCTTCTTATCGAATTGTATCCGAGTGTATAAATGCTACGGGCTGGCTCTGAAGATCCGAGCCAGCTGGACTCTGCTTCCCTGTTCCTATAACAACAGTCACGGTCTTAGGAGTTTGTGGCATCAAAACGGCGCACCAATGCGCTAATTGGGCTCCTCGGAGCGGCCACTGATACCTACCTACCTGTATCCGAGTCGCTTAAAAGTAGTGTCTGCTGGTTGAGGTAGCCGGAATCCATGTTTATGTTAATGTTACCCATTTTGTTGGTTCTGTGTTAGCCTTTTGGAGGAATGTGAAAAGTTGTTACCTTGAAGTTTGGAGCAGCTTCATTTGGATCTGATTTAAGATGACGTCCCGGTAGTACCCGTTTTTTTTTACTGTATCGAGGATCTAGTTCGTCTCCTTTTGTCCCCCCCCCCCCTCGTTGAGCGGCGTTGTAGCCAAATTTGTGCATCATCTTGACGTGAAAATTCTGGTTTGAGTTGTTGGTTCGTTGTGTTTAGGTTGGTTTCATGTAAATGTCGAATTTAAAATGTCCTCGTTCCCGGATTATTTTTAAATCGTGAAAGGTATCTCCTCTTCTTTTCCTTCTTGGTGAATTCGATATTTCTATGCGCCTGAATTGGCGAAACTCGGCGCAAAGCCGGGATGCCTGGTTGTTGTGCTTTTGATTATGATAATGATGCGGCCTGTTGAGTTAGTCAAGAATTGCTCCTGTTTCTTTCCTTTTGATGATTGTCAGTACACCATCCACTTAGCTCATCTCAGGACTCATTTATGTATATGAAAGCCAATTTTTTGTACAATTTGGCTTTGTCGAATCCCACTCTTCGAATAAGTATAAAGTTTCTTTCATTGGTACGCTTAGGAGGAGTGCTTTTCCGCTGAAGGATACCAGTATTTCATCGTATCGTATCCCCTCGGCCTCGTTGAATCTGGCGATAACTTCCCTGCTATTACCCACTGCGCCTTTTCCTATTTATAACTTTAACCTTTTTACTTTTTCCAGAAGTTGCGAAGTGATATTTTGAGTCAGCAAATTCCTTGCTCTCCTTGCTCTCTCTGATCTCATTGCCTTCTTCATGCATTTTGTTGTGAGAGGTGCTTGCATTCTCAGTTTGGAGGAATTTTTAAAAAAAAATTTTGCCAGAGCCTCTTCCACTCTTTTAATGGAGTAAGGAAAAGGGTCTTTCAGAATGATGTTAAGCTTACCTTCTTCTATCTTTTTTCATACAAAGTCGTCATACGCTTCTTTGTTCATAATGACCACAGCGTTTGTGATGTATATTTAATTCCCGCTTCAATACCGATTATGATGACTTCTTTGGGAAAAGTGGTGCCTCATATGCCGAAGTTTAAGCCTTTATTGGGTAGCGATAAGAGATAATCTCCTCAAACTGATTAATTTCATTTAAACCTTGGCTAACTAATCACTTTCGAACTCAAATCATGTACAAAAAGATATTAAGGAAACCATCAGGGACAGATCCGACATTGGGATATAACAGCAGATGCCAGACATGTAAGGCCCAGTCTGTTACAGCGCTCTTTTGAATAGAAAAATCAGCGAAACTATAACCCTTCAGAACGATTGGTACAAAAAAGATTTACTAGCGGCGGCGGCAGGTCTACTCCTTGAAATGGTTAAAAGGGCTGTACTAAAAGGAGTTCTGAACAATTCAGTTAAAAGTACTTTATCGACCCTTAATTCCGGATGAGGGGTCTATCCTACACCTTAATTCTACCTGGTGGCTTCTAGGATTACTATCGATAATATAATCAAATCTATTCTACTGAATCAGAAATTAGGAAACGTGGCCAAACCAATCGAATCTGCCGCGATATTATCCAAATTACCAGAATGGCATGGCCATCTTTCCTCTATTTAGATCAGGAAAAAACCAGGCTATTTAAGGGTTTAAAGAAAAGGTCAACATTTGCACAATGGAGGCTGACGAAGGTAATAAAATAGTTGATCCAAAGAGGGGGAGCATACATATATCCCGTAACTCTTCACTTATATCCCGAGTTCCTATTTTCAAAAAGTACCCTAGTAAAAGCACGAGAGGGTGGTTGCTTTGAATTTCCAAGAGCTAAGAAGTATGGCTACTCCACCGAAAATAGATTCCTTTAAGACTAATCCTAATCCTGTTGCATGACGTTTTTAAAAAATCGACATAGGTGTAGGAAGAAGCAAACGCTCTAGACAAAAAATCCTGCGAGCATATCAGAAAATTGGAGGAAATTAAGTCGGAAGCACAGAACTTCTTGGGGGACCTGGATATAGAAAGCCTCTTTACAAGCATTCCCGTGAAAGAACGCATGTAGATCATCTGATCGCTGACCAGGGAATAACAGGGGTTCATAGAATGAAACGCTAGCAGCATGTTATTCTTGGCTATGAGAAAATTTCATAGTCAGGTAGGTAGTGCTACGATGGGTTCACTGGACTTATCACGGAAAAGCCTGAAGAAAACTATTGGCTGTGACAAAATTGATGAGCTATTTGGAGAATTTATTTCGAGGGTTAGAGGTTGTGGTGATGATTGGTTTCTGATCATCTTCTTCAATGGTTTTGATCTCGGCGAATTCCAGTTTATAAACCTTAGTCTCCTTGATTACTCGGGTCTTGACGATTTTCGTCTGTGGCTTTCGTTCTTGGTTTTGGTTTTGCTGATTTTTCTATTTTTTAGCTTGCTGCCTCAGGCTTCCTTTTCTGCAAGGGGGCTACCCCATTGGAATAAGGCTCCCGATGTTTCCTAGTCGCAAATTTGGTCCATATAAGCCTGAAAACCTTTAAAATCATTGTCCAGTGTGTCAAGCCATCGCTGCTCCTAAGGGCCATAAGTGCTAATGACATGACCGTACGGTGGCGTAAATTCTGAGCCTTAAGCCACATTAGCGCAACGTCCTCATTTTAAACATGATCACAGGAAACCATGTCTTTCATCAGATTTGAGAGCATCATCTGCATAGGGCGGTACGCAGGGAGCTGAACACTAACAGCGTTCGTAACGCGAATGAAAAGGAGTGCAAAAAACAACGTCTTCGGTGAACACCAACGGAGCTGTGGAATTACTTTGGGGTACCTTCTACGTTCTGAACCCTGCTTTTTCGGACCCTTAGATCATTTCAATCCAGCGGATGGATTCCATTGTCAATCGATAATGCAGCGGATTGGTGAGCTTTCTTCGAATCAGGAGCAAAAACTGAACAACCCTAGCTTATGTTCCAGTCTTAGCTACCATGCTTAGGGCAAATAACTAGCTAAGGAAAATAATCTGTCCTTTTCAAAAACTTTCAAAAGAACAATATACTAAAAGAGTTACAAGAGCGGATAGTGTTATAACTGATGTTGGAAACATTTTCGTCACCAGCACAAAGGTTTCAAGACTGACTAAATATAGAATACTGAGAACAACTAATCAAAGTCTGAGGGTTTTAACTATTTTTTTGGTCCTAGTTTCATCAACTATTTTCGCATACTGAGTAGGTGAGATATTTATCTTTCTATACGCATTTGACGTGATTTACACCAAACCTCTTCCCTGGAACACACGGTACTTTTCAAGTGAGTTCATATTTCTTATTCCTATAATAATTTATTGAAAAGTAGATATTTATGTACATTTTAAAACCAAGCAGCATCCAAGCCAGACATAGCGTCTCTCCTCCGTTTCGCAAACAAGTTTCATTTTCTTTTGAAATATTCACCACAGTCGGACTGTAAAAGAATCCGAATGAACATAAATGAATTCCGATAGTGTGTCAGTTGTAAATTTACGTCCTACATTGTACATGGACAAAGATCAAGTAAAGCGTGAAAATATCTTTTCACTTTGAACTTTACAAAAAAGGTGTCAAAGCATAACATCTTGGAGACACTTGCGAGCAATTCAAGTGAAACTTTGCAGTAGTAATCACTCACTACTGCTATGGTTTTGTATAAAACGATAAAGTATCGAAATGGTGACAGCGGAATTTTTTTTCACGTAGTCGAAGATACTTGTTCAATCTTATCAGAAAAATATAAAAAATTAGTTCGCTTTTCAACAAGGTAAACGGAATAAATAAATTTGAATAGACTCAATGTAAGAAATGCAATTTAATGGAGTTTCCCTGTAGCGGATAAAATAAATTTCCCAACATTGGGGTCTATATTGAGTACATGAAGCAATTGCAACTGAAAACGCCACTTTGCCTCTACCACCGTCGGTTGTCACAGATAAAGCTGCAATATTATCCAAGAGTCTGGTCTTGATTAAACTTGCCCCCAATGAGATGGCGCCTCATCTATCTGAACTCGCGACGAGACATGCAAAATTGATATAATCATAATAAAAGTTAATTAGCTTCACCTCAAAGGAGTTCTAATTCACACACCTATAAGAAATGATTAACTAGAAATCCTCGATTTTCTATCATCAGCTAAAAGTTAATGCAAATTTATGGTTGCTATGACTCTCATAAGCCTTATCGGTCCCTACGAAGTTGAATTTTGCCTAAACCCCGACTATCTATCTTTATTCAAGATTTTACCGCAACGCAATAGATCTTTGGGTATTATAGATACATTTCTTTCTTGACGGACCTGAGATATAAATTCACCTCCTTTAATGGATATTAAATGAAATTCCAGTAGTAGGTACCATGTCTTGCTACCCACATTAGATTTAATGATATAACATTTTGATACAACCTTCGAAGATAAAAAAATTTGCAGTACTTATTAAGATAAGGTAATGCCTGCTACCTGGTAAGATGGAAAGAAGCTGGATTGCTTTAGGCATCATATGTACATTAATATAATATGTATCTAGATAAAATGGTATGTGTGTACATGTCATGTTTGCATGAGTAAATTGAATTATGTAGGTACACAGTATCCTAATTATGGGGTCTAACTCACTGAACCTTATACCTTTAGTCCGGCATCTGTCTTATGTTTGAATTCTTACTTGCGACCGAAAAACCAATCAATCAATTGCGTAACCTCTCTAAGTATCTAAATTATCGAATTAATCATTGAAGTATAAAAAGAATCCAATCATCAAGTCAATTAACAATAAATATGAGAAGGAAGGAATGAGGCCAACAAGCAGTCAATAAATTGTTAGCCAAAGCTCCAGCAGAGATGATGTGTAAATACATACGTGTACGTGAAATAAAATAACTTGTATCTTTGTAATGGCATAAAAGATTTTTTCGAACGTAAAGATACTTCAATCTACAATGTCATCGAAAAATTAAGTAGTTTTTCTTTGCAGTCATTGCATTGTGATTAGATACAAATATTGCTGGAATAATGACAAGATAGGAATAAAAGAGGGTTAATGGTACATAATTTAGTAGAGTTCATCATACGCTATATACTTCCGAGTTCATGATGTAATGAAGGCAAAGTTTTCAGGAAATAAATTCTAACTTTTTGAAATAGTTATCGTCGCCAGTTTGTTTTCTTGTCCTTCATAAATGAACATCAAATGAAATAATTGTCTTGATTCAACTGGTATTCAGGGTAAGGTCGAAAGGGTCATTATCTAGGCCAATCTTAGTAAGTTAATTTTCGTTAGCGGAATTACCTGACAATATCATAGAGGACGCCTTTCTTGCAATTTTTCCACGATCGATGCAAGCCCATATCGATCGCTGATGTCTTCATTTCTTATGTGATCATGGTATGTTGCGCTATTGGTCCAATATATCATCTCTACATGCAAAAACAGCGGAGCGCAGTTCATTGTTTTTATTAGTCGGCCAACACTCAAAACTATAGAAGGCGACAGAGCGAACGAAATTCTGGTCCTTTTTGGCTCAAGGGAGTTGTTTTCATCCATGAAAAGAAAGTTCAGGGGTGAAAATCAATTATTAAAAATTATCGTCAACGATCCTTAACGGAGAGCGGCGTCCCCGAGGTGCCCGAGCAAGTAGTTCTCACCCCTAGCTGGTATAATACCTGCGTCCTAGGTAGTAGTTTCGAGAAAGTTTCTCTATGAAGAACGAACTGCAAATGACCGGTACACACTGTCGACCACTCCTTGTCGTCGTCGATGGGGTAATGTGAGCTTAGCTCTGCCAAGGTGGTAGTTGTGACGTGTATCTGGAGCTAGCGCTGATCCGTCCGTGAGTTCCGGGATCAGTTAATCGTAGGTTAGACCTCAGGGAACTGGGGTAGGGGCTTTGTCCCCGAGAGTATACCCATTCCAGACTATTGCGGCCCGCTCCCTTGCACACGATGCGCTGGTGAACAACTTAAGTGGCGAACAAAAACAAATCAAACGAGGAGATAGTGGAAGTGGAGGGTGAGCTGGTTGCGTTAATTCGCAGCACGAAAATGCGCCCCGGCACCCAGCGGAGGACGAAACAGGGGCTGAAATACCCAACAAGACATCGGGACGCGCAGATGGGGAGAAAGACTCGCAAAATGATGCGGCACCTGCAACGGAGACAGGAACCCAGACCATACCACGCAGTGCTATAATTGCGGAAAGAGGTACAGTGGAAACTGCCGAAACTATCCAAATGGTTTCGGATATAAGCTGAGTGGGAGGGCTGTCGGCTACTCTGGCACAAGCTGAAGAGAAAAGGCTTATTAAGAAATGCACGGCAGTTGTGAGGCATATGCGATCCGCCACGTTCCTTCAGAAAAACGTCAGCAATGGGGTAAAAAACGGGCTATTGGAACTGAAGGAGCTCCTGGACAGGATATCATATTAGAGGCGGACATGGAGAGTAAGAGAAAATCCCCAGGAAGCGGAAACAACTGCGCCTCCGGACGAGAACACTACGAGTACCAAACGGATCGCAGACAGTCCATTGTAGAGCGAACTGGGGGAAAAAACGGAGGAAGGGATATCTGAAGGAGACTTCACCCAGGTAGTCTCCAGGGCTCAAAGGAAGAATGCGAAGAGGAACAAGAGGCAACAATACGTCGCGCCATCAGAAAAACCTCTGCCTACAATTAAGGCCAACACGAAGGACGGAGCACCAAAAGAAAAGGTGGGAAGACGAAGGAGGACTAGACCACCAGCTCTGCTTATTGAGGCGACGGAAGGCAAGACTTTTGCGGAAGTCCTCAGTGAAATCCGTTACAAGATTAAACCCGAGGATAATGGTGCAAAAGTGTCTTCCATTCGTAAAACGAAGGGTGGTGTAGTTCAAGTCGAACTAAGCTTGAAGACAATAAGTAAAGTTACGTTCTGTGAAGCAGCCAAGCGGGAGAAAAAGCTTTGGTTTCTGGCATGTTCTGGAAATCTGAGACCTTGACTGCCTCACAGAAAAGAACGAGGTAGAAGAGGCCAACAAACCCGAATGTCCGGAGGTAACTAATGCCCGGATTGGTATCAACTCTGCGAACTTCCGAGATCAAAAATTCGCTGTGGTGGAAGTTGCCGAGCAAAACGCAAGGAAGCTTCTAAACAGCGGGATAATCAGAATTGGTTGGGTAGTGTGTAGGATACGAATCCGGGCCGCTCCAACTAAATGTTACAATTTTTGGATTATGGGCACACATCTGTAACCGGTCGGGTACCTGACAGAAGGGCAACATGCCGTAAATACGATCAGGCAGGTCATAAAGCGAACACCTGCAATGAAAAGAAAAGCTGCGTCCTATGCAGGGACTGATGAGAATGTCGCGCAAACTACGGGCTTTAGGCGATGTCCAGTTTTCAGAGCAGAATTGGAAAGAGCTAGGACGCCGTCAACATGATTCCCATCTTACAAATCAATATCCACCGGAGTGCACCCGCGCATGAGTTACTAGCGCAGTTCGCTGATTTAGTACTCATCAGTGAGCAGTACCGAAAGAACGACCAAGTTTCATGGAGCGGCACCCTCGTTAGGGTTCTTACCCAAGGCCGAGGGGACGGCTTTGTCTTGATTCGATGTTCAGAGGGAAACGAATTCTGGAAATGGGGGCGAAAACAGTACTGGTAGTTCTAAACACCGGATCCACCCCAACGGTCCGACGCCCGGGCTGCAAAGGAAGCATTCCAGAAGTAACCTTCGCGTCGGAATCACTAATTTCGCTGGTGGACGGGTGGCGAGTCCTGGAAGACTTCTCGGTAAGCCTCCATCAATATATTGCCTTCGAAGTGGTGGACACAAACTCTCGATGTGCGCCACCCCGGAGCTCTTTTTGGGCATGAAACGTCGCGGAAGCGAACACCGGGAGATTTGTCAAAACTCTTGGGGCAGGTGGGGCCCCTCTGGAGGGTACTCTTGGGGGCGGTGGCGCTGCAGCCGACACTGTCGTAAATTCTGTTATGAATCTGATAACGACGGCCTGCGGAGCATCGACGCCCAGGAGGGTATCGAGACGCGGCAAACCTTCAATGTATTCGTGGATAGTGGAAATCGCACAGCTCCGGAAGGAGTGCCACAGGCTCCGCCGCTTAACACAAGTCTAAGCGACCTGGACGAGGCCTGTACCATAGTGACGGGGTACAAAAAAGACTCCCCAGCGCAATAAACTGGAGCGAAGCTCGCTGCTGGCAGGATCCAGTCGACGAAGTGAATGGGCACGTGGGGGTTGCAAACTGGTAACCCGAAAAATCGGAGCTCTGCGGAAACCCTGTTCACCTAAGGCCGAGCCTAGCAGGCAACGTCTCCTGATGAGTCCAACGCAGTCTGTCCTGCTCTGCGATGGAGAGGTATGGGCTGATGCTGTTGGCAAGGAGGTATATCGTAAGCGTCTCGCGCAAGTATATAGACAGGAGACCGCACTGTCTCTGAACCGTCCGCGATGGTGTTGACGGGAGTGATCCCCGTTGCCCTTCTTGTTAAGGAGCGTAAAGCCATACACAAGTGCAAAGGAGGTTGTTGCTCGTGAAAAACGGCAGCGCACCCGAGATGACAAAATGAAACTTGAGGCAAATGGACTGCGCGGCTCATTGGCAACTTAAGAGCGTGGCTGAATCGGAAGCATAATGAGACTGACTATTTCGTTGGCAAGTGGGCACGGAGGTTTCCAGTCTTACCTGCACAAGATGGAAAATGTACGATCTTCGGATTGTGCGTTTTGCAATGGAGTTGTAGACGACGCCCATCACACTTTTTAAGGTTTTGTGTAAAGCAAAACCTTATTAAAATCGGAATACTGTCTGGCTATCTGTCTCGCTGTCTGTCTGTCCGTCACACACATTTTCTCGGAGACGGTTATAGCGATTGTCACCAAATTTGGTGAAAAGGTGGGAACTGTGAAAGCTCACGCATACAGTCAGCTAAATAATTTTACGTCGAATTTAAGGTGGGTTCCCATGCATACAAAAGGGGGTGCAATTTTTTTTACCAAATATAGTCATGTGGAGTATCAGTACTTTCCAAATCCTTAATTTTGACATTTGATGAAAAGGTGGGGAGTGCGGGGAGTTGAAAGTTATAATTTCTTTCTGTCCCCTCCCGTTGGTGAAAAAAATTTCCTCATTTGAAGGCTCCGCAAGACGGGAGATTTCGGCGACTAGCCCCGATGTAATGTGACAAACGGTTCCAGGCTAGCTTTCTGACGATGGGAAGGTGTTTAGTTGATAGTCCGACGGCCTACCGGTGCGGGATTACAACACTCTGTGCGTAAATGCATTAACCTACTCCATCCCAAAAAAGAATGAAAAGTCCTGCTATAGATTGCCCGAATCTCAGCAGGTACACAACATTATAATCCGTTTAGCCGTAACTTTTAGCATGATTTAAGGAAAATGGAACGGGGAAAGGCGTGGATTGTATTGAAATGGGACTCTACTCGCAGAGTGGGAAGTATAAGCAGATTGAATTGCAAGGATCAGGGTTTCATAAAAATGTAAATCCTTCAACACAATTTCGTCTCTACCTACAAACATTAATCTGGAATAACAACTTGACCAGGAAGTGAATCTTTCGGAGGACATTTTTATTGGAAATGAAATCATTTGAATATAAGGACGTTGATAGGATCCAACTGAAACTCAAATAAAATATTGGCTCAGTGACTTCAGCAATCCCAAACCAATGCGATATCTCACCCTAGGCTGCACCCCGTTAAGTTCGTGTAACATTTGTCCTTCCTGCAGTATCTGCGCCTGATAATTTCATCAACTTTATGACAATCGTTCATAACAGTCCATTAATTTAATAGTTCCATCCCAGCCTTTTTCGTGTTTTTTCACTGTTTTGACTGACTTGCTCTATGCCATTGAATCATACTTTATGACATTTTCCGCTCATAACCAAACGTAATTGCGACAGTCGCAAAACGAATAGAAAACGAAAAGTGAGACACATTTTACTTCCATAAAATTTAATCAAATTCTGTGGAGTTTTTCGTTTCTGAAAGGAGCGCGTCAAGTACACTCCACGCTTGTGTAGTCTGTTCATGCTTTCTAAGTTGATATTCCCTGTTTCCGCCGCCATAATAATATTTTCATATACTACCCTGTATTCCCGTCCCTCCTGCCTAGCCCCGTGCTAGTGTTTTTGATATGTACACCACTTTCTAGCCAGGATACTCAAAGGGAAACACTCATTAAGTTAGTGAAGCGTACAACTAGGAAATTTTAAAATACCCTCAGAAGAAATTATACTTTCAAAGAGTTTATAAGCTTCAAGGGCTGTTACACCCTCGAAGTTGTTGCTGGAATTGTCTTTGTTGTTTCCTGATGTAGGCATGAAGTATTTTCCATTCAATATTTCATTTTACAACGATCCGGAATTGCCTGACTGCACTTGTTCGTCTCACAGTTCGTTCGCTCCTACATCAGAGCTGGATTGAATCAGGGAAAAATACCTTCACAAAGGGACAAAGGCACAGAAACTTAGGCTTTTTACCCCCGAGGAATGATTGTTGAACTTACCTTTTGAGTTTCGATAGAACGGAAGGTGAAAGCAATTTTCCTTCAGAATTTTCATTGCGTTACTCCTGAATGGTATCATATCCGCTACAACACAAGCTTTCAGTTTTGTATGTTTTATTTATTTCGTTTCGTGTCTTGTTCATGATGGTAACATTTGACACGCAACATTAGCGTATATCACAACTTTGCCGTGAACCTTTGGGATAGGGGAAAGGGTTGTCGGCTTGGTGAGGGAAGTAAACCGTGGAAATATGGATTCTTTCCCAGCAGAAAGGAACTCTCCACAGAATGTTTCTAGGAGTATCTTAAGACCAACGTCTTCGAAAGTATAAGGAGCTTTGACCACTGGGTGGAAGAAAAAATGGCCTAAGACCTCTGAACAAGAGATGACATTGTAAAATGAAATAATTAACCGCCCAGACTCACAGAGAGATTTCAGCGAAAAGGGTTCGGCAACATTGAAACATTTTACAATCCCAAACGCTTCTCCAACAGGGCATAAAAGCAGCAACAAACCAAACCAAACCATTCGGCGACGGCATGTAGGCAAAGGCATCCATCCGGGGCCTAAAATGTTGAGCAGATATACCGCCACCTAAATATATCATAACGCTTCCATGCAACTGTTATTTATCCCTTATGGGAGTTAATTACCCAGTCATTAGGGCGAGGAAGGTGTTTATTAGTATGTCTCGGGTGTGAATAATTAATGATGAGACTTATGAAGATATGCTTCCAGAGTCCCGGAACCAAGCCATACGCCGCACTTCGAGTTTCGCTAGAATCCTACATGTAGACTAAGGCCTTACCCCACATTGTATACAACAACAGGTCGGCGAAACGAGGGACGCCCTTCTCCTTAGCGAATGCCGGGAGTTTGTTCATCGACGGAACAAGAGGACTGCATGGAGGCGGCAAACTCCCTATGGGAAATGAAATTAATGTTACACGAAAGAACGTATTTAGAGCACCTGTATATTAGGTAGTAATGATGACGGCATGGGTGGGGGGTGGAATGAAATATTAATTTCATTTTTTGGCGAATTTTAAACTGTTATTGCCCAGGATTTCGTGGCTTGTTTGCGTTTATTTGGAAACATTCTCTAATTTCTTTACAGGCGAAAAGATACTTCGTGTTGGTGTTACTGCCTAGGATTCGAGCCGATCCTCTTCCTTTTGTCGTTGCAAAAAGTTACATCTTTTTCTAGCCAAATTGAACAATAATTTGTAAAGGACTTTGCCGTAAGGCATTAAACTTAAATGAGCGGAATATGTACAGAGAAAAAGTCACGGAAAGGAAATTATAAGCAATTTCGACGGGCATTTTTTGGCCTTTAGCGGAAGCAACATTTATCTCGACCCGAAAAGATAACATGAGAGTGTGAGGTAAATTTGAACTTTGGCGCTTAAACACTTTCAACTGAATTGATGTTCCGCAACAGCTTCGGGGTAATATTTGATGTTAAAACTGAAATTTGTTTACAAAATGTGAGGCGGATTTAATATAATGGTTAGGTTCGAACCGTGGGTTGTTCCGGACCTCACTCCAAACTGAAGTTCTTTGCCGTCATCATGTAATGAAGGAAATTAATTGTATTATATTATTGTATTAATAAATTGTGGTCTACGTACATCTACTAAAAAGTTCATTCCCATGAAAACGTCAGTGTTAAGTTCCAAGAAATGATATGAGTTCATGCAAACTACAAACGTAATTTCTTGAAAGGAGAAACAACTGTGTAATCCTAAAAAGATCGATACATTTTTGACGAGACCAGAAAGGTTTCGTCAAAATTTGGGTTTCAAGCAATGTATTGACTTTCAACTGCCAGCCTATAAAGGTCACTCCTTTCCTATACAAATGAAGGATGAAAGGCATAGAAATGTTGGCTCATTATGATACTGAATTCAGTGATGTCTTTATAGAGTGCCTACTTCACATTTCCGGCCGTCAAAACCGATTGGATCTAACGCTTATCCCAGACGATTTTGATCTAGCTGCGCAGGGACTCAAGTGTGGGCCTTTATAGAATACTTTTTCGAAACTCTCGTTCCCACCCGATTCTGAGCGACTCGACTATCGGTTCAAATCGCTATATTTCGCTTTTTGAGTGACTCCGCCTTGAAGGTAATATATAGTGTGATAACCTTGCATCACATCGCTGATTGTCGTCACCACCGTGCTAGAAAGTCCTCTAGGAATGTTTCCTCAAAACCTTACCTTAAGTATAGCGCAATTCATCGGACATGCCGAAGGTCCTCTTGGTAGCAGCTCCATTATACCGCGCTATGGTGGTAAGGCTTAACTGTTCAGTATACTGATTTCCGGGGCTTAGTGGAAGGGGAAACAGCAATACGTTGGGTAGGACCGCAAAAGAAAAGTAACGTCCACACGTCTTCCTTTAGATCATGTGACCCTTCATCATCATCAACGGCACAACAACCAGTATCCGCTCTAGGCCTGCCTTAATAAGGAACTCCAGACATCCCGGTTTTGGGTCGAGGTCCACCAATTCGATATCCCTAGAAGCTGTCTGGCGTCCTGACCCACGCCATCGCTCCATCTTAGGCAGAGTCTGCCTCGTCTTCTTTTCCTACCATAGATATTGCCCTTATAGACTTTCCGGGTGGGATCATCCTCATCCATACGGATTAAGTGACCCGCCCACCGTATCCTATTAAGCCGAATTTTATCCACAACCGGACGGTCATGGTATCGCTCATAGATTTCGTCATTGTGTAGGCTACGGAATCGTCCATCCTCATGTAGGGGGCCAAAAATTCTTCGGAGGATTCTTCTCTCGAACGCGGCCAAGAGTTCGCAATGTATCTTCCTATGAACCCAAGTTTCCGAGGAATACATGAGGACTGGCAAGATCATAGTCTTGTACAGTAAAAGCTTTGACCCTATGGAGAGACGTTTCGAGCGGAACAGTCTTTGTAAGCTGAAATAGGCTCTGTTGGCTGAGAACAACCTTGCGCGGATTTCATTATCGTAGTTGTTATCGGTTGTGATTTTCGACCCTAGATAGGAGAAATTGTCAACGGTCTCAAAGTTGTATTCTCCTATCCTTATTCTTCTTCGCGTTTGTTTGACCAGTGCGGTTTGATGTTGTTGGTGGATTCGTCTTCGGTGCTGACGTTGCCACCATATATTTTGTCTTGCCTTCATTGATGTCCAGCCCAAGATCTCGCGTCGCCTGCTCGATCTGGATGAAGGTAGTTTGCACTTTTCGGGTGGTTCTTCCCGTGATGTCGATATCGTCAGCATAGGCCAGTAGTTGGGTGGACTTGAAGAGGTTCGTACCTCTTGCATTTACCTCAGCATCACGGATCACTTTCTCGAGGGCCAGGTTAAAGAGGACGCATGATAGCGCATCCCCTTGTCGTAGACCGTTGTTGATGTCTAATGGTCTTGAGAGTGATCCTGCTGCTTTTATCTAGCCTCGCACATTGGTCAGGGTCAGCCTAGTCAGTCTTATTAATTTCGTCGGGATACCGAATTCTCTCATGGCCGGGTACAGTTTTACCCTGGCTATGCTATCATAGGCGGCTTTAAAGTCGATGAACAGATGGTGCAACTGTTGTCCATATTCCAATAGTTTTTCCATCGCTTGCCGCAGAGAGAAAATCTGATCTGTTGTTGATTTGCTGGAGTGAAGCCTCTTTGGTATGGGCCAATGATGTTCTGGGCGTATGGGGCTATCCGGCCTAGCAAGATAGTGGAGAATATCTTATAGATGGTACTCAGCAACGTGATACCTCTATAATTGCTGCACTGTGTGATATCTCCCTTTTTATGTATGAGACATTCGCTGTCCCATACCTTGAGCACAAGTTGATGAACCACTTGGTGTAACTGGTCAAATCCATATTTAACCAATTCGGCTGTAATTCCATCGGCTCCTGGCGACTTATGATTTTTTAGCCGATGAATTGAACGGACTGTTTCTCCTAAACTTTGTGGTGGCAGTATTTGTCCGTCGTCTTCAGTTGGCGGGACCTCCAACTCGCCGATGTTCTGGTTGTTCAGTAGCTCATCAAAGTACTCAACCCATCGCTCTAATATGCCCATTCTCTCGGAAATCAGATTTCCCTCTTTGTCTCGGCAGGATGAGCATCGAGGTGTGTAAGGCTTCATCCTGCTGACTTGTTGGTAAAACTTCCGCGCCTGATGCGATTGCTCCCTGTACTTTTCTAGTTCATAGACTTGTTGGTTCTCCCAGGCTTCCTTTTTCCGTTTGTGAAGTCGCTTCTCCGCTCGACGGAGTTCGTGATAAGTCTCTGCGCGTGCCCGCGTTCTTTGAGAATGCAACATTACTCGGTATGCGGCAATCTTCCGCTCCGTTGCTAGTTTACATTCATCGTCAAACCAGCCGTTCCGACTCCTTTTACGGCTGGGGCCAAGTATGTTTGTGGCCGTATCCATGATAACGTTCTTCAGGTGATTGTGAAGATCATTTGTTGATCCTTCATCTCCAGGTCCTCTGTTGACTGCGGTTATGGCGGCATCCATTTCCCTCTTATAGGTGTCGCGGAGGGTTGTGTTGTGGATGGCTTCAGTGTTCACTCTCACCTGATTGTCAGAGGGGATTCTAGGTGGTATTGTTATTCGAGCTCGAAGCACCATCCCAACGAGATAGTGATCCGAGTCTATATTGGCCCCCCTATATGTTCTGACATTCATCAAGTCTGAGACGTGGTCAATTTGGTTGAAAGTAGTCCCGTCTGGAGAGGCCACGTATGTTTGTGGACCGCTTTCCGCGCAAACCAGGTACTTCACACAACCATTTCGTGTGACCCTGCTAATTGAATAGTCCGCAGTCCGTTATCATTTGTTTTTTCGTGTAAGCTATGGGAGCCAACGTATCGCCTGAATAGGGGCTCCTTCCCTTCTTGGCTGCTAAAATCCCCAAGTATGATTTTGATATCATATCTGGGACAGGCTTCTAGGGTTCGTTCTACTGCCTCGTAGAAGGTATCCTTCTCCGACTCTGCAGTCTCCTCTGTAGGGGCGTGAACGTTTATGAGGCTTATATTTTTTTATATGTGATGCTTGGCCCTATTTTATTTCCTGTTCAGCGCAAGACATGACACAACAACACCTTGTGGGATTTAGACGAACGAAGTCCGCTCCTTTCACGAAAGGCAGTTTGCAAGCGTAGAAAGCTATGAAGAGTTTCTTAATCCGCAATTATATATTTAGTCGCTAATTAGCATTCGCATCCAGAATGGCACGATTGCAAGGAAATGGGACTATTTGACCATTCAATGTAGTGGTGTTGAACTCAGGTTTAGGAAAGGCTTCACTACCGACATAGTTGAGCGTATTGTTTGTGACATAACCATCCTCCACGCATACTAGTAGGGCAAATAGTTATGATACCTGACCCCAGGGCTTACGAAAGTTTTCAATACTCTTAAAGCGAAAAATAAATGCTTAGTCAAACAGGAATTCCACGTTTCCCAGGCAAGTGTAGTAAACGCTAAACATCTCGCTAAACATATTAAATAACGACGAAGCTTGAAGTTTCTGGGGTTGCGGCAAATAACTTCCGTACACCCTTGAAGTTCATGTTTCCATGAAGCTGTCCCAATAATAGCTCGGAAAAGCCTAAGGAATCAAACATTTTCGGGTACAAGTACAACAGCGGACCGTCTATACAATTATTTCTTACTTACTTTGAACGGGATTTTTTGACATTCGCGCATTTCGACTCGCCCCACATTGGACGCCATTTTTAGAGAATATTTCAGGTAGTGAAAAGGCTATTTGACGGTGAACAGACGACTATTTCGTTAGGGTTATTTTCAACTATAAAGCAGACCTGAATGGTCAATAGTCTTCAAGTAATGAGATATAGTTTTGCTCTCATGATTCATATTGGTTAAATTAGGGTGGTCGTCTGCTCACCGGCCATCAGGTGAGAGGGCAAACTTATATTTGCATGCAAAGTTAATTGAACGGCATGGGTTCATTCCTTATAGAACTACTGTCATCAAGGCGCTTAACGCCAAACGAGTCTTCGTTGTATTCGATCCCTCTAAAAAGTGCGACCAAATGGCGTATTGAAATAAATGCGGTCCATTTCAGACATCTTCCCATTGATAATAGACGTTTTGTTTCCTCTTCTTACTTAAGCACCAGGTACGCTCCGTCTTTGGAGTTCAAATTCGAAAATCTCATCTTCATTATTAAATAAAGCGGTCACTATCTGTCAAACTGAAAACTGATCTAATTACTAGACAGCCTGCCAGACAATCCTCTCAAGAGGCCATGCCTTGCAAAGGAATGTTGATCGATTTTGTATCTTGGTGCCTACGCGGATCATTGCCGGTTTAGTAAAAGATACTTTGACCCCATCTAGGCCTTCCTGAACCTGCACCAGCCGTTACTTTTTCTGCGTCATTCTGGAAAGTGGCTTCCATTGCATGACAAAATCAGTAATGGAGCTGTTGCCCCTTCTCTTTAATAGACATACATCCAATACGAGACGCCATTATCATAATACCGGTGACAGTCGACAGGTTCAACAAAACAAAAACAAACAAAATAGTTGGCAAAGGCCTACTACTCTTTTTAATCGGCCTCGTGGCGAGTTCGAATATGCCACGGAGAGCACCGGTGCTCGCATCTGTCAGTCGAACCCTGTTGAATTTTTTAATATCGACCTAAAGAGACTGAATTATCCTGGAAATCCATAAAATTCACCAAAATGACCAGAAACGCGTACATATAACTTGCCTCTTAAAACGATCAGCAACTTATTTGCCAAAATTCAGACTACTTAATTGGTTGAGCAATCTCGACTAAGCAAATACCTAGAGTAGATGACCACGAAGACTAGACACTTTAATACTGATGCAGTAATCTATAAATTTTGAATGTTATTTATGCTTCGGAAACGACTGACATGAATTAAGGGTAGATCAGTTTTTCCTCTACGTCCTTTTATTTTCGATATGGGATAAGTTAAAATTCTGCAATGAGCTTCTCGTTAACGGTATCGAGGTTCTCCAGAATGCTTACTCCAACTTGAGGAGAGATTCCAGGGGCACAGTCTGACGAAACTCCGGAGAGTATTCTTCTCCCTCTTGAGGTTTTGACAAAATGCTTATATGCAAATATGTTCATCAACAGCACAGCTCAGGATAATGCAATATTTTCCCGTTTTTACTTCAGTATCCAAAAATCATGTAACTCAACCCGTAGTTTCGGAACTTAAAAACGAGATGACCCTGAACTCCGCGAATCTAGCGACACTGTATTTCATTCAACACAACATCATCGGTAAAGGAAAACTAACAGTGAGGCATACCCTCAAACCTAGGTATGCAGAGATGAAATTTCCCAGACAGGACGAAAAGGTGGTCATCCTAGCATCACTTTCTTCTGGAAAATTGTCAAACCAATTAATAATGAAGATGCAAGCAAACAGACGCTAGGTTATCAGAAAGGTTCACGAGGCTATAATCTCCCAAGAAGTTTCCTCTAAGGGGAATTATTTATGGAAGATATTATGAAACCCCGTTTCTGTGTGAGGGCCTAAGATTTAACATCGAAGGATACAGTAACATTTTGAAGGCGCTGCTTATATTCTGAGTGATCCACTCGGTAGCAGAAAGAAGTTATTATTTTCCAGTAGAGCCCTGCTCACGATTATAAGACAAGTAGGGCCTAAGCTTTTACTGGTAACTTGCCCTACCACGTTCCAAATTCGTCACCTCCGACTAGCCTAGGCCACAATTTGCCTGACTGTTACTTGTGTAAATTATTGAAGGAGAGGCCAATGCAGAATCCCATAAAACTAAAGGAGCGGAACGCCATGATTCTAGAGAAGTATCCAACGTTAATAAGGAATGCTATTCTTGATAGCTACTAATCAGTTGGAAATGAGAAATAATGAGGGGGACCGAGGGACGACAGGAAGACACATCCATCACGTTGCCAATAATAACAATGGGCAACGGCCCCTTGATTTCGTCTCTAGTAGCGAAATGACAGTAAGCACCTCATTGGTCCCAAATGGGCGCATATACAAAAGAAGTTGCATATGCACCATCTTCAGATGGCCTGACTTATAACCAAACCAATTATATGCCTATTGAGAAAAAATGGACCACTAGCATCTTTGCATATCCACACTGTACGTAAACACAGCCAGCCCCATTGAGAGACTCAACTTCGATAGACCCCAAAGTTTTTGTTATTCTGAAAAAAGTTGACACTTATACACAAGGACCTAGAAAACAAACTCGTCAATGACGTATGGGGTAAAGGGCATTAGTAAATGCGTCGCCGCCACAATATTAGGAATAGAACCCCGGAAAAAAAGGTAGGCTTCCTAAGAAATAATGTATAGAAAAAATTATGTTTGCAGACAATATACATATATTACGGCTTACTAGAAGGAGGATCAATATGATGACTTTCGGATAATAGCCAATAGGATACTGAGGAGAAAGAAAAAGCACCACGCACTCTGGAGCAAAGCAATGAAAGGAATAATGATTTGATACCAACAAAAAATAAGTACATCAAGAAATAAAGACGATGGTATCACCAACGGAAAAGAAAAGGGGATCAGAGGTTGGGTGCCGTACTTCACGGATCTCCACAACTCCTCTGAAACAATACAAACGAGTGAGTTGGCAATCTTGGAAGTCGAGGACAGCATTACTGGAGTATATGTAGCGAAGGACCTGAAAGCAAACAAAGCGCGAGGAATCTGATATACCCACGATGCTTTTGAAAGGCGGCAATAATTAGGTAAAAAGGCCATCTTCTAGATCATTTGTCTAATAAACAAAAAAGTCTCGAAAGTGGCATGCGACACCCCTGTAAATGTTTCACTGCATTGCTCAGGGTACAAACTTTTCACGAAATGCTGGAAAACAGGCTACACGAAAAAGTCTTCGAGGTGTATCAAGACGACTTCAGAGATGAGCACTCAAAAATAGATCAGCTATTCATCGCTGAACAAGTGTTTGCGAAGTACTTGGAGTTTAACATCGACGTCTACCAGATATTTGTCGATTTCAAATCAGCATACGACAATATCAGCAATCCAGCCCTACCAGTTCGCCACACAAGAGCAACCGTGATGGGCTCGGTATTACAGGAAAAATCCTCGGAGCAATTTAAGAGGATGACGGATGGCGAATCAGGTATAAAAGAGAGCTGTATGGTATATACATAGATAACGAACCGGAGGTCCCTAAGGTGATAAAATTGTGGAAGTTTTAGAGCTGGCCACGTTCAACGAAAGGGCAACTCAAGAATACCTAAAATGCTATTCAAAGTGTAAATGGTGGCTAAGAACTGCTACCTTAACTAGATTTTATCCAACCTTTTCGTCTTACAATGACGGCAAGTAAGAGTACTTTGAATGCCGTGTTTTTCCTGACAAAAACCGGCAAAAAAGGTGCCACAGCATTCGTTAGTTGATCGAAAAATGGAGGACTCTCAAAGAAGCTTGTAATCAAAAATTTTACTGTAAAAAATCACTCCTTTTGCAATTTCTTACCGACCGCGACAAAATCCGCAGAGTTCTAGGAAATGTTCATGATTGACGTCTGGGGGGACATTAAGGTATGACCATGACGTACATGGGGAATGTGCACTTTGTCAGGAAGATGAGACATCAAGGCGGCCGTCGGTTGACTATAGGACAATAGTTTCTAAAGTGATGTTTTTACATTATAAGTAGGTAGAAACCATAGGAGGGTGATTACGACTACATCATTGTTTGATACCACCCCAAATAAAAAGTTGAGCGAGACTGTGTCCCGCGACAAATGCTGACATTGTGAACAATGTTTATTTATCTTCGCATGCTATGAATTTCAAATTCTATCATCCCACACATATCCTTTCGCCTGAATCGATAAAAACACTATTTTCACGCTGTTTATCGAAAACAAATCAAGTGCACCATAAAATAGGACAATAAAATGGGAGTTGCTCCCCGAAATGGTTCATGTTTCACATGTTTGTCCCGACATTGCAACAATTCCAATATGACGACTACATTATTGTTCGCCTTTCTCCATTATGGGATGTGAAGATATACATTTGACTAGGTACCATATATAATGCATTTGTACATACTCAACTCGGAAAACTCATCATAAACTATAGTGGTCATACATATGTTGTTAATAATCCATAAAACTGGTTAGCTGATTGGCCGCCCTTCTGGCCATTTTATGCATGTGGCGGCCAGCAATAACCACTCCACTACCGATGTTGCTGCTGTTGTGGCAATAATAAAGACAACAAGAGAAACAACACAGAAATAATAAAAGTGGATACACGTACTTCACTGTGGCCGTTATAAAAGTATCTAGATACGAGATGAAAAGATGAAATGAAATGAATGTGTCAAAAAAGACACCATGTTTTGTCACCGAGCGGCCAGTGTTCCATTAGTTAAGGTCTTGTCTTGGGGGAGAAATGCAACTAGGAAAAAACAACAGAAAATTCAGCTCCAATTTCAATACGTTATGGGATTAAGTGTGCTGTTGAGCGCCTGGTGCTTTGTTGATTCAGATGACTATGTTAAGCGAAAATCTGCATCTTGTTGTGATTGTTGTTATTTCAATGAATTTCAGATCGTGGCGACTTAATCCCTTTGAGAGCTTGTTCGAGAGGGGATTAAAATGTAGAGAGAACATGATTAGCGATTTCTTTTCAATTAAGTTTTTTTTTTTCAAAGTGAATTTTTCTATGCAATGAAATTTGGAACGGTAATTTTGATCCTTTTAGGTATGAGAAAGAAAATAGCTTGACGTAGTTCTATCTTTCTATTGAATACCGATGTATCTTTACATGACATCTGATACAACCGCTATAATACTGGATTCTAGTTGAATACAAGAATCGAAGACTAAATTATAAATTTATTCATTATTATCTGCTGTTAGTCGCATTAGCATTTAAAGT
Source organism: Hermetia illucens (assembly GCF_905115235.1). Lineage (NCBI taxonomy): Eukaryota > Metazoa > Arthropoda > Insecta > Diptera > Stratiomyidae > Hermetia > Hermetia illucens. The sequence goes on from NC_051852.1 coordinate 145,874,207, forward strand.
TCAGATAAACGGTTCTACATCAATCAATCAAAAGAATTCTCAAGTCTTGCGTCATCAATATATAATTATTTAGGAGAGATAAAAAAAATTTCTTAGATTTATAAAGATCAATTATAGATTCTACGCTTCTTGTGAGTTGCGCAGACCGTCAGGACTCATGCATATGGCTCGGAATGCCTAATCGCAAATGTTACCACAACCATGTCTAATCCAATTCCTCTATAACACACCAATTTCCTTCCCTATCGTTTGCTTGTTACAAATATTTTCAAAAATGCCAAGCTGACATCTCCATCCTTCAAATTTCAAAAGAAACCGGAATCACTTTGTTTCGCCACAATAGATGCAGTAATGACCGCCGGCAAACCGTAAAAAGACTCCTAACTAAGGAGAAGAATAGTTTTCTATAAATCATTATTATCCTTGAAAAATGGCAAACTGCCTAGAAGAAAGGGAGAAAGTAGCAAAAAATTAGTCAAACGCATACATAGGTTTTTTGAGGAAAATGGGACCCTTAGGACGATGATTTTTTTAGAAATAGGACATGAGAGTTGATTTTTAAGGTTCTGTATAAAACAAAGCTTTTTTAAAAATCGGTTGACAGTCTATCTGTCAGAGGAATGCATTATCTGAGTGAAATGATGAGATGCAAACTAGTTACGAATTTCCATGGTTTTTTCTAAGTTTGTCCTTCTTGAGTAGAATGTTGATTTTTACAATATTTTTACATTCGCTCGAGTACCAAATCTGGCATGTCTTCTGCATCACCTACGATCAATTTTTATAATCTCCGCAAGAAAATTCCACTAAAAAATAGAGGAAAACATCTTCCCAAACACCACGTCTCCATACACAAGTACGCAATACAATTTATACTAGACAAGCTGATTTTTTTTTCCTGAAAAAGGATAAATCCACATGTCAACCAACCATCAACGGAAAAATGCCAGGACGTTTCCGTAGAATTGAAATTGAAATGTGCAACAAACGAACAAAGCAGCAGTCAACAAATAAAAGCGAATAATAATCCTCCCCGGGAGCGGCGACTATGACGGTGATATGGTATTAAGAAGACAACGACCGACTCGGTATGAACAGGATCAGGTAAACTAAGAGTTTCTTTTATGCAGAGAAGATTTTCTCTAAGGACGCTACGCCTTCTGTAATTGCTCGGGACGACAACGCATAATAGCACCTTCTGAATAGATACTTGTTCGCTGATGGCTATAGATTTGAAGGTCTGAAGTGCCGAGAGAAAACTGGAAAAGTTCTTTACGTGATTGAAAGGTTCACCAGAACGGTATAAATAATAAAATCGGCTGGAGTGGTATTTTTTTTTGCAAAAGCAAAAACCAAGCACTTTGCATGGTTTTGCCTTTTCGTGAGGGTATATTTAGGTGACCACTTATAGTGATGTGGTATAGACATTTGCTCATTTTGAGCAAAGAATTTCCAGGAGATCCTACGAGCATAAATAAGAACAAAAAAAGTAAAACTGTAGGAAGTAAAGGACCCAAATCGACTAAATATCGAATCTTGGATGAGTAAGCATTAGATCGAAATAATAATTTCCATTTAAAGGGCGGATTATCTGATAAGAACAACCATGAATTTCTTTTCCACTAGATAGCTTTTTTGCTAGTCAGTTATATCTTTTCGTACTGAGACCCAACTATAGTGGTTTCAACACTGAAAATCGATTTATTTTATTAGCTTAAAGGATGGTTTGAGCCTTTTCAGTAAAGGAGAGAAAATTTGGTGCCTGAAAAAAATCTTTTTCTGAAATTCCACGCTCTCTTCAAAGTGCAATGGAGTGCTCTGAAAATATTGCCTAAAATCTAGAGTACGGTCTAAAAGATTTGTCTTTTAATATTTTGGTATTTCTAACTTCTGTAATATACTTCCTTTTGTTGGCAAATATACAAACTTCAGCAAAAATGATGACAGAAAATCTTTAAGGATAGAATGGACTAAAATCCACAAGAGAATTTTGAAAGGTACACTGATCATGCAAAAAGAAATTGGCCACTCTATTGAAAAGACTTAAAAAAACCAAAGATTGAACAGTTGATGAACCTTAGTAGTCCCAGAATAGCAACTTCGGACGTTTGTTGAATTTCATTATTCACAAAATCTTACCTACTCTAATACTTTTTGCTTAATCGAATTGTCCTTTGCATTTCTTTATAGTTTCCGAAACAACGAAATGACTACCGCTTCCTTGATCATAATTTTCCAAAAGGATCTCCTGTGCCTTCAGTCTTAGCGCAAAAATCAACAACTGTACGGCCCCACGATCCTTAGCTTTGAGCAGATATTCATTCACTTGCTGAAAATTCAGGTATTATACGCAAGGATTCTTGCGCTATGAAAATTTTAACTGACATGCATATCTTTCCAGATTTGCCGTCGTTTCATCCCCTCTAAATAAATTGTAACTAATAGTTTCTGTATTCTGCTTTGGAGTTATCAACATTTCCTTCTGCCTCTTAACGCTTTTCGCCAGCGGGCCACCCTTCACGAACAAAAATCCCACACCCTACTGAGTATGCTAATGTCCTTTGGAAGCCACCACCTTTCATTTTGTGCTCTCCCGAAAGGCCTGCTTCCGCGATGTCTGAGGGCTCCTTGGGGCAACGTCTCTCGGATTAGTTTGTTCCTTTGTTTTACCATTTCCTCCATATTTTTTGTTTTTTGTCATTGCATGTTATCCATAAAGGTCTGCAGTAGACTCAGGGGTTTACGAAATTTCTGCTGTAGTTCTACTTTAGTACCCATTGTAGCGAGTGCCAGCAGCGCTGATTTATTTTCCACCTCCGGAAATATTTTAATAGCGAGTTTGTGACAGTTTGGAGTTTGTCCGTGATTAGTTTACTGTTTTTGGACGTTTGGAAGATACAGGTGTCGTCTGCGAAAAGTGACAGCCTGGTGTTTAGAAGAGAGAATGTTGGGATGTCTGCAATGTATATGGTGTAAAGGAGCGGTGAGAGAGGTGATCCCTGAGGAACTCCTGCTTCGATTGGGTGTACACTAGAGTTATGTTTCTCTATTTAGACCGAGAAGGATCTGTTTTGTAGATAAGATTCTACAATATATGTGATTTGGGACGGGACTTGAAATTTTTTCATCTTATAAATAAGATCAGAATGTGGGACTTTGTCAAATGCTTTGTTAATGTCGAACATGATCATGCCTGTTGATTGCCTTCGGTTTAGACCTGATCGGATGTTGTCTACCACTCTTGCGAATTGAAGCTCGCAGGAGTGGTTTTGCTTGAATCCGTATTGGGCTTCCGGAATGATGTTTTCCCGCGATTTTGGCAATGGTCGGCAGAAGGCTAATTGGCCTCCAGTTTTGAGGGATCCTTTCCTAGTTTTGGAATAACAATAATTATTGCTTTCTTCCAATCTTTAGGATAGTATTCCATTTTGAACATTGCGTTGAAAATAATGTAGATGGACTCTATCCTATTTTCAGGTATGTTTTGGAGACATTCGTTGGAGATATTGTTCCAACCCGGAGTTTCTCTTTTGTTGAGAGTTTGGATTATGTTGGAGATTTCTGTTTTGTCAGTTTGGAGATGGAATTCCTGACTTGTGAGAGAATTTGTCTCTGAAGTTGATTGTAGAACATCAGGAAGTGATCATTATGAACTTTCTTCCGAAGGTCTGGCAATAATAAAGATTCTGCGAAAACTGAAATAGGCCCTGCAAAAGCCTTCAAATAGTCAACCACACATGCATAAAAAAAAATTAAATTCAAAGAGGATTTAAAAAAAGCTGAAGCTGAAGTAGATTCGACTTTACTATTTCTCAGTGAATTTGAAGCAAAAGGAAGGAAAGGAAGGAAACAAATTGGAACCCGGAATTTCCATGTTTCGGGTAGCAATGGACTATTGGTGTTGGTTGAAGTCAACCAGGAGTGCAGAGCTTACACCCCCAAACACTGCGGTTTCATTGAAGTGTCCTGTCGACACGCGCTATCTCGCTTCTTTGCTAATCCACTTTCTACAATGCTTAACTTAATGACCACTACCCTAGATTAGTGTTTAGTATGTAGTTTTTTTGATGCGTGTTCCTAAATGCTAGAAATCTGAGATCTTTCCCAGTAAATCGTAATAACAACTTTTTTGTTTAAATTAGGAAGTACGCTCGTCTTGAACGCGTCAACAGAAGAGACATTTGCATGCTTGCCTTTATCGCAAGGATAATCTATAGCTTCAATGATCCAAAAACGCATGAAAAAGCATCTCGAAATCTTGATCGACAGAAAGCAGGCTGGTTTCTGTTCTGGGTCCTCCTTTACTTAACACTTTTGGGATCATTGTGGAGCAGTGTGCGATGTTGGGGCATTCCTGTGGCTTTATTCAGGTAAAATCTGGGATGTATGAGAAGTCCAAAATATAATTCACCGGAGTTGCTTCTTTTCAAGTGTACTTTTTTTTCGAAATCCAGTATATGAAGTTCAAATCATCTAACTAACTTTAACTATGATCATCATGATTTTATTGACACTTTCCAGCTTGGTAGTTTCTGAGACCCCTGTCTTACTTCAAGATTATATTTAGCCACTACAACCAATGTTAAATGTGAGACTGGTTTCGTTGTGCTAAACATGGCCTTTCATTTGGTACCTCGCATACTTGTTCGGAGAAAAAAAACCCACTTCGAATTTTACACAAAAGAAAAACAATTGAAGTCCTTTCTAGGCCTATTGGTGTGGGAAAAATAAAATATTCCTGTTTTGCGACAGGTCCAGTGTTCGAGAAACGCTTTAAAAACAATATTCGAAAAACGCGTTCTTTGAAAATACTGGGACCGGACTTCTTTCGAGATTTAACCAAATTCACGGTTGGGTGAGAACGAGTTGATATCAAAACAAAACACAAAGATTAATTTTGATTAGTTGGTTTTATTGCCCGCACAAAGCAGGATGAGAAGAAAATAGAAGATGGAAACGAAAACGAAAACGAGAACGAGAAAACAGTAAACAGCGAATTGCGCGTGAAAGATGATGATAAACGTCAAGCGGAGATGTAGAAAAAGAACCGCTGTAAATTTACACAAGTTGGGTTCATAAGAATGATGTCCTGGTGAATTGCCGCTTGAAATCCATTTTGACTTTGTTGAGAAGCGGGAGATTTGAACATCCAGTTATTTGATATTCTTAGCAGCGGCCTGCCGTTCTCGCCTACGCCATACTTCAATCTGAGGGAGGTTCTGCCATGTCTTATACTGCCACCATAGACTTGGATCACTTGTTGGATTATCTTAGCCCATATAGGTTAGACAACCTACTCACTGGAGTGTATTGTTTCAGATTTTCACCAAATCTAAATATTTGTTTTATTGTTTGAGATTCATAGATGATTTAATAGTGAAGATCTGGCAGACCTTTTCGAAAGTGATGTGTTATTGGGTTAAATTCCCCCTCCTATCGTATTCGGGATATTATTGATTCTTAGTTGTTGCCAGTGTCGCACTGCGGTCTATATGAAAGAAATAGGTACCATGATAAAACTGACCATCCCAAACAGATAAGGTTGTATGGAAACTTATCATGCCAGAATTCATGCTTCTCATTATAGCTAGAAACCATAAAGTGGACGACCTAATGGGCTCCAACGGTGGACTCCAATAAGTTGCGGTGGGTAAGGCACCAATAGGCAAAAACTAAGGACTACAACCTATCAAGCAAGATAAAAGGCGGAAGTACTGAAATACTGAAAATGGATCTCATGATAAGGCCTATATACATATATATCCATTTATATTTAACGATTGGTGGAGATGTCTACATTTGTCCTAAGTCAAACAGCGGCATGGTTCAGTTCAATGACTAAGATTCTGTGTGAAAACGTCAGCCACTTTCGAAATAAAAAATTCCCCAAAGCTTTTAGTTTATGGACTAGAATGTAGGAATTAGTTGTTTTTCCATCATTACAATCGAACCAAGCAACATTAGTAACGGTTTTACTTACTTCGTATCGCCTGGCAGAGGTGTGTTTGCATCTAAGGAGTACCCTCTGGTCTCACGACGAAATCGCAAGCAATTTTTGAATTAAAAATGTGGATTGTTGACCAAAAGCGAGTGGTCTAGGTATTATATGGTAGGAGTCAGTTCCTCCTCGAAATTAGTGCGGCTTACTATCAAGTATGTAAATGGAGACTCAGGATATATTCAAATTTTCCAACTCTGTTTCTTCTTCTTCTTTTTATGCTTTTTCCTTAACTCTTAATAAGATTTCGAACATATGCGCCTTATATTTGGGCAGACCTAGGTATGCTAAAGAATGGTGACACATCTAAAAGCCATGATTTCATTCGAGTAAAGTAATATGTTACTAGAGAATAACCCTAAAGTAGCGGTCTTGTACTATTTTTGTGCACTTCACTTAGAACGTCATTATCCTCATACTTTTCACTTCGCCCAAAAGAGTTGCAAATAACCGCCCCATCTCACACCCCGGTCTTGTACAGAGGTCCACCAATTCGATATTCCTAAGAGCTGTCTGTCCTCTTGCCCTACGCCATCGTTCCATCTTAGGCAGGGTTTGCCTCGTCTTCTTTTTCTACCATAGATATTGCCCTTATAAACTTTCCGGGCTGGATCATTCTCATCCATGCGGATTAAGTGACCTATCCACCGCAACCTGTTGAGCTGGATTTAATCCACAACCAGACGGTCGTGGCATCGCTCATAAATTTTGTCGTTATGTAGGCTACGGAATTTTCCATCCTCATGTAGGGGGCGGTTAACTCTTCGGAGGATTCTTCTCTCGAACGCGGCTAATAGTTCGCAATTTTTTTTGCCAAGAACCCAGGTTTCCGAGAAATACATGTATTTTCGCCGCATTTTTCAGTTTTATTTTCGTAAAGGGAAGAATGCTCTGAAACTGGTGAGAAAATTAGATAAAATTTACGGTGATGGTAATTCATAAGACTGTTATAGCCATAACCGCTTCCAGCTATACCGCGCTGGTAATTTCGATATCAAAGATGTTTCGAAGTGTGTGCCAAAGCACGATTGAAGCATTGAAGATCAGTCAAAAAAGTGTTAACTTCTATCTAAAGAAACTTGGATACCTAAGCAGCCTGGAAATATGGATTTCTCATAAACTCAAATAAGTTCATTTGACGGGGGGGTCTAAACATCCGTGGTATGCTATCTAAGCAGGAAGCAAACGATTCTTTTTGAAAAAAATGGTAACTGGTGAAGAGAAGAAAATTATAGACAACCAACTAGAATTTAAACGGGCATGGTTCGGACGGAATGATTCGCCGTAAACGACTTTAAAGGTAGAACTTCATCAAAGGAAAATTATGCTCTCAGTATAGTGGGATTGTTAAGCTCTTCTTGTGCTACTTCAACAATCGAACAATCAGCAGAGCAGATATGACTAAAGCACCTAAATTGTAAAAGAGCCGTGTTTCACGCTGATAATGCGAGATCCTACACACGCTTCGCTACTGATAAAAAATGTTGAAGCCTCAATGGGATGTGTTGCTCTACTCAGTATACTTGACTGACTTTACGCTGCCAGACTTCCATTTATTTCGCTCTTTTCATAACTCCTTGCATTGGATAACATCACATTTAGATGGGGCGGAAAGTTGGTCCCTTGTTGTGCTGTGATTTTGGTCTACCTATGCATTCCTTATATAGCAATAATCTCCTGAACTGTGCCGAAGCAAAATGACGACATTGGGGGATGACGTCTTTATTTGAACAGGAATATGCTGAAGAAATCATGCGGGAAATGCAAGAAGCCACCAATCGCATAAATGGGTGGACTGTACTTATATACAATACTTAAATAAACAAAGTCCACAATAATCTCAATAGAATCGCAATTTCAATGAAATAAAATTGAAAATTTAAGTGTGAGGTTTGAAAGAGGTCCCGAAAGGAAGGAACACATTGAGTAAAACAGAGTATCAGACAATACTCAAAAGAAACTGCTGAATAAGATACATCCAGTTATAGTATTACTCGGGGTATTTTCAGCGAGCAAAAATCTCTCATGCTATGTCTTAGACGGTCGTCTTCAAAAATTTCTCCCCGCTTTTAAGTCTTTCTCTGTTGCTACGTGGGAGTAGGGCATCAAAAGTAACCACTAGTGTCACTTCAAAACTTGAAGGCTTCATTAATACCTGGCTGCGACGTATCATCCGAGTACGCCGGCGTTACACTTGGTCGACGCTCAGGCCTGTCACCCGTGAGCGAGGGGATTGGTAGCGGAAATGGCAGTGGATAGGTCACAAAGTAAGGAAGAGCGACAATTCCATTGCTGCTATGCCATTGCAATGACATTCACACTCCCGGGATATTGACGAGCGGTTCGCCCCAAGAGCACTTGGCAGAGAGCAGTAGAGGAGGCTGGAGGCATTTCGGGAAGTCCTGGGGGTGTTTAAGCGTATTTTAGCGAATCGTAGCGTATGGGGGTGAAGGGGTGAATAGCAGCCATTTTAGTTAAGTTGATGATGCCGAGGAAATTCGCGGAAAATTCAAAACTAAAGTAACAAAGATATAGTAACAAACAAAACATCATCCAAAGTTAACCGTAATACAATAAATAACTAGCACAAACCCTCAACTGTGAGTTTGGTACTTCTACTTGAATGGAACAGGGTACAATGGGAAATATGAGTGCCCCTGCGTAGTTCCCGTTGAAATCCATAAAAAAGTAGAAGAGCCCCTACGAACCGTGTTTTCCTTGAGCCTATAATATCCTTTTAATCCCAAACAATTTCCAGAAAATGGCAAACATATGCTAAATATATATAGCGGTGTCTGGAAGCCCCTCCTTCCTGATATACGCGTATTAGAAAATTTATTAAGCGTCGCGTGCATATTACACCCAATCGACTTCACCCAGGACCTTCGTAAAATTTCTTTTGATTTACAGGATGCGGTAATTAAGGTTGACTCTAGTAGAGTATTTTTCATGTTTCCACAGACTAGAAAAGTAAACGGTTTCAAGTCACGCTTGTAAGGTCAGTTTCGTGTCGGATATTACGGACAAATAAATACTAATTGTTCCAACAATAACCATGCTGACCACTAATAAATTATGCAAAATTTCCCTTTTCATGTATAAAAATGGAGAATTATGCAAAGTTCCCCCTGAAAATATTCAGCAAGGATAATACTCATTTGAATCGTAAATTTCACTTCCTAAGGAGTTTTCAAGTGGTTTCGGTATATAAATTCGAGGAAAAATGTTTATTAATTTCATTGAGTTATTTTTGGAATAATGTTGTAGGGATACGTGGGATGTTACGGAGGTGGAAGAAATTTAGAAATATGCAGATCTTGTGTCGTCCTCTTTGTGAAACTTTTACTTGAGATAGATATCTAGATACGTTTGGGTGCGCCTTTTGATCTTCCTTAATATTCTATTTGTAATTAAAATTTCTGAATCACTAACCAACTGTATCATACATACATAACAGGAAAAGACCCTAAGCCTGCCTCCCATCGAGTCCTGATGATTCGATTATCCGTATTTTCGGCTAATTCATACAAATTTGCCGGTCTCCAGAGTTAATTTTCTCTATTTTGCACTCCGGATAATTGGTACTCCCAATATTTCGTTCCAACTCGCCAGTCCCTTGACCATACGAATTATCGGGATTCTACTGTAATTATAAAATAAATAAAAACGGTGGAATGTTCTCTTTACTAAATATAGTTTATTTCCAAATCATTTCACCCAATTCACCAATAAAATCTTTTCTAGGAAAGTTGCTAAAAGTAGGTTTGCTCCCTGGAGGCTAAACATGAATATCGGCTACATTTGTGGAATTTTATCTATTCAATACTCATTTTTCCCGGAAGAGCATCGTTTTAGCCTTACTGAATATTGCCGCTTATGACTCAGAGGGGAAAAAATATTTTTTCTCTGAAATGTTGGGAATACAGCCACCCTGGGATAATCTTGCTAAATTGGCTTCAGGAATTCAATTCAAATTTCAATTCTGATGAAACCCACTAAATGGATGAAATTCATGTATTTTTGGATAAGCATTGGCGATACAATTCGAGGTCTTGGCTCTGGTCTGAATTCTAATAAAAAACGATTAATTAAAAAGCGACACGGTTTTACGGTTTCGTACCAGGGCAGAGGCAGTCGTCCGGTGCTGTCTCACCTTTCCCCTGAGAGCATCGCGACCGGAGCGGTTCGCTGATGTAAAATGCTCCATTATATAATTCAAAGAACAAGATATGACTACGAATTAAGTTATTTTACATTTTGAGCCAAAGCTGAAAACATTTTCACGTCTGGCCGAAAAAATTGACAGATTTACACTCAATATAATTCGTAGTTACGCCATGTTCTGCGAATTGTATAATGGAGCATTTTACATCTTCGAACTGCTTCGATCACGCTGCTCCCAGGGCAGAGATGAAGCAGCGTCTGACGAGTTCCCTTTGACCTGGTACGAAGCCCAAACGAGGGGTCCGTGGACCAGAAAAAAGAGGGAGTTTGGTTCGGTCCGACATCAAGTAGATACGGACTTAGGATCCTTCAATCCTCAAAAAAAAAAAAAAAACGATTAATTGCTCGGATTTCCACAGTGTTTTATCACTATCCTAGGGAAAAACCTCTGAAGCTGCCATTTCTTGAGCCACTCATGTGGTTTACTAACTATTAGTTAGTAAAATTTAACGTCTCAACTCCAAGCCCTATCCTTAAATATCAACAGCTTGCCATTTTCCTTTCAACTTTACACTTCATCAATATCTTCTGCCTTTTTAGCCTTTACTCCGGTTATTAGCGGGGTGGACTTGGCTGGATCATCTAGTGCATCAGGCCATCGTTGTTTTAATTTGAATGATGGTCTGAGGCGACTTTTTTACACAGAGAGAGCGTATGCAACTATCTTGTGGGACTTATGTAGTCGCGTTCCTCTGGTGTCGGTGGAGATCTTTCTGAAAAGGGGCTGGCCTGCCTTTCGTTTTAATTCTGTTTAAGTTGCCAATGGATTAATAGGCGTATACTGCATCTGCACTTGAGTTATCGTGCCCATCATCGTCGACTTTATGACCATACTTCTGCAGGATGTAAAATCGAAAAGGCGCTGTCCATTACCATTACTCTCCCCATTGAGGCTGGATAAGAGCAGGTAAGCCGAAGATTTCAAAATGATTCCCTAGATCCAAATGTAAACCCCAGACCAGAAGCAACCTGCCATTTGTTGATAGAGTCATCGAGATGTTTTCTGATATTTTTCAGGATTATTTGGGCTGTTATTTTCTCAACAACAAGGAGCACTCAAATATCCAACAGCCGTCGCATTGAGGATGGGTGTTTTTTGGGAATTTTAACAACCATCCCATTCTTCTTCTCATTAGAAAAATCTCAGATTTCCAGAATTTCTAAATTACTACTACTACTACTACTCCGCAAAAACTTAAGTCGTTTTAAGAAAAAGTTGTATAAGGATACTGTTAAGTCCAGTCGCTTTGTTCCGTTCGAGTGTATTGATCAGGTCGCTTATGATTGTTTGTTGACGGTGAGCACCTATTCCATCCACATGAAGTTAAATTGCAATGAACATTATACGATTAACAGTTCTGAAATCATTATTCTTTGCTTCAGTTTCTCCTTCTCATGCAGCAGTAATTTTCCGTTTCCACGGCGTATGCGCAAGCGACATCAGGGCTCAAGGGTGTTATGTTCGTACCACTTTCAGCAATCAACACAGTCTTCAATTCTTTACTTTGACCGATTTGCTTCCATAGTTCCACTATGCTCCAGAAGGGCGCTTCGTCAACAATCATTGTCCAGATCCAACCTAGAAACAATGCAGTAATTTTAACTCTACCTCATCAAGCAAAACCTTGGGCGACATAGTATAATCCTTGCAAAATCAAAAGAAGACCTGCAAATACTTCTTGGGGAGAATAAGATTAAATCCTTTATTTACAACTTTTTTTGTTGAGGATGTTGGGAGTCCTGAGCCCGCATGCACTTGATGACGGACCGGACCACTAGGAAAGCAATATACTTCTTCTCTTGTGGTCTACAGACTCCTCTTTTTCGGTTAAACACCCAAGTTTATCAAAAATCTTGACTGACCATTTCGGCTAGGGGAGCAATGTGACCGCCGAAGTGAATTCGTTTCATGAGGATGCTGGGAGTTCTGAATCCTCATCCACTTGATCACGGACCGGACCACTTAGAAAACAACATACTTCCGCTTTTCACTTTGGCCTGGTCTAAGTTTGAACTTAGGACGGAGTTCACTTAAATATAATTCGCCGTGCTTGCGATTATATATAAATGGAGTCATCAGTTCAGTCGGGACAGCGGTCACGACCAGACGTGACATTTCAGAACCAACCAACGAGGAGAAAAACCTTCAGTTTTTGGAGCAATTTGAACCGACTTCGGTCGGCAGTAAGCCGCGACGGATAAGAAAAAAAAAATTTCAAGATTAATTCTACCGACCGACGGACGTTAGTCGGATGGATAACATCTATTTTTATAGTTTTTTTATTCTCCACAGGTGGAAATCGCATCCTCAGGACAGAATTGCAGGTAGCGGCAGCAGCAGAAAAGCAAGGAAATGTCCGCCGAGAAGGCGAAGACCGGGGACCTTTCTGACAAAGAGGGGGGCCCCAGCCCCGGAGATGAGTTTTGAGTAGACTTGCTTGAAATTATTACCATGCTGAAAGAGGAGATTACTGAACTCCGAGCAGAACTTAGAGCGGGGAGAGAGAAGCAGCAGAAAAGGACCAGCAGCAGCTACAACAGCAAACGGAGCAATTGGGGCAATTGATGGAACTGATGGACGACATCCTGGTATGTGCATTTGCTTTCACCGAGGCAGTAATTGTAGAAAGCAACAACTACTAAGCGGCAACATCGGAGGATCAGTTTAACTTTGTAACAAGGCGAAAGCCGAAAAAAGTAAGATTATTGCCAAAAATGTGAAGACTGCTAGAAACACTCTGCAGGCTAATCTCACCCCAACCCCCGTCCAGAAAATACCGGTACTTACCTGATACTTCCTAGACGTTCCTAAATTGTTAAGGTCCCTTAAGTCGAAAGGGATAAAAACCACTTTAAATAATATGAGGGCGGATAGGACTCTCATCTTCGCCGAATGCATCGAGGATCACGGTAAAATCTTCGCTCTTATCAAAGAGCAAGGCCAGCACCCCTCAACACTTGTGGAATTCTTTGAGCGACAGCTCAATGCAACCCCTCCTAGCAACAGAACGGCTCTTACTTCGACTGTTGATTCAACAGTCAGAGAATTCACTTAATTAATAATAGCTACTTCCCATCCACCTGGAAAATAGCCAAGATTATAGCCATCCGAAAAAGAGGTGCCTCCTGCGAACCTGGGAAGTTCAGGGCCGTTCCACTTTTATCTAACTTAAGGAAACTTTTTGAGAGAGCATGGACAGTGGGACTAGTCTAGCACTACAATTTCAATAACATAATGCCAGATCATCATCATCGGATTCCGTGCTAAACACAGAACATAGCACGCTCTGAGCTACCTCCACGACACGACTTAACGTGAACAATAAACCTACGATAGCATGTGCTCTGAACTTGGAAAAGGTCTTTGATTCTGTCTGGGTGAACGGACTAATCTATAAACTATGATAATTAAGTACGAATTCCTAATCCCGATGATCAGACTTGCCATCAGTTCTTCGAGACTCGACATTTTTACATCAGTGTTGGAAATGAGATTTCCGATCTCCTGCCGGTAACAAGGGCAGGGATCCATTTCTGGTTCCACTCTGTACAACATTTTCACAGCTGATGTCCCCTTCCCTGAGGTCGGTACGGTATGCTGATGATACTCTCGTCTACTCCTCCACCTTCCGACCCGAAAAGGCAGTTAGCGAAATAGAGAAATACTGGGTTGACTTCTGCTACTACTACCATAGCTGGGGTATTAAACGTAATTCAGCGAAGACGCAAGTCTGTATTTTCTAGATACTTCTGATCTAGATCCATCCACAGGAAGGCTAAGCGCCTGAAACTGGAAATCGGGAATTCTATAGAGAGATGGCCGAAATCGATCAAATATCTAGGAATCAATTTCAATGAATTTGTAGCATTTAATAATCATGTCAAACTCAGTATTGGCAAGGCAAATGGTGCATTGGGTAGCATCTACACTCTTCTTCGTAAGAAAGTGGGTCTAAGCACCAAAACCAAACTAATCCTTTACAGGATTCACATCAGGCCTATGATATGCTACGGAGCCCCTTCGTGGATCGTTTGCTCTTTGAAAGCCATCGATAAATGCATGTCTTTCTAATGCCGTGTATTGAGACACTGCACTGGATTGTCTTACAATTGGAAGACCAAGAAGTGCGACAGAAACGCCGAAGTATACCATGCGTACCAATTCCAAAACGAGATGGTCTAAACGCGCAGAAAGCTTTTTAGTTGAAGTCATATATTAACGCTCGTAGCTGCCAACTTCACAAACAGCTAACTTCCTTTCCTGCTGCGAGAAAGTTTTCTGTTTCGACTTGACAAGAGGAAAAAGTCGACCGGACTTGGCAAATTACCCATATTAATTTTTAAAAGTAATTTGCACCAGTTTGTGGCTAACCACTGGACGCTGAAAGTCCACTTCCCACAAAGAGTAAGCAGACGTTCTTCTTGTTCTCCAAAAAAAAAGAAAACTGTTTCTTTCCTAATTGGTAGAAACCTTACCCAACTTGTCAGGCCTGGAATACAGATTTTTATATAACCCGAAAAAACGTTCAATTTCCATCCTCATCTCTGTAAACTAATCCTTAACTTTCTAAAAGGGTATAAAAGGATTGCACGATAGCCAAAGGACAACCGCGGAAAGTTAACAAATCATTCCAACCTCATTCGTGGAAGTTTTCGGGATAAACCTGGCCTGTAGGGACTCTGAAAGTATTGACGCGTACAGCCGGTTGACCAAAGTCCTATATATATAAATATGTCGATGATCTTATCATTCACTTCTCTACAAAGGATATAATATGTTGTGAGGCCCCCTGAATTCTTATTTGGACGAGCTCTAACGGAAGATCTCAATCCCCAGAAATGTCAAACATGCTGAGGCAGCGAAACGTGAAGTCGCTATAAATTTCTATAAAAATTATCCTCGATTCCCTCGTCATTATTTCGACTTAGAAAAATTTACCATTTTTTCGGACATTTTTTCACAACCAGTCAATTTGGGGCTTCAGTTTTTTATCAGTTATAAATGGGGCTCCAAACTCCTCGGTTTTGAAAAGTGTACGCGGTTTCACATCCACAACTTCACTACAAAGGAGCTTACTTCCTGAACTATGACGATGTTTAATTTGTATTTTTCCACTTGTAGTAGTAGAGCCCTTATTGTCGCTGATCTGTACAGGGATCGCACTTCCAGGTTCCAATAAAATAATTTGGGCTTCGGTTGCAAAATCGCTGCTGCTGAGTCAATCCAGTTGGAAGTATTGGATCAGGTTTCTGAACTGCTTTTTTTATAATGACGTTTGGTCGTCCACCAGCCACTAGCCTGGAGGATTAGGTCATTGTTTTGTAACCTCCTTGACCAAGTCGTGAAGTGGGATAGGATTTAGTATGTTGAAGTTATCTAAGTTATGCTGGGGGTTCACCTATAGTTTCCCTAGCACCTTCCTAAATTTGACTAAGGATAGCACTAGATACGTCCTGTACCCTCCTCTTTACCTGTGCTTGGCATCAGCATGATGCATGCGTTCATTTAATCGTAAATTTTTTCTGCGGTGCATATACATAAAACGATGGTTTTCCCATGAGTCAGACATTATGTCACTCTAGCACCATCAAAGCCACGCATAAACATTTTGTTAAGCCAGCGGCCCCGAAGTTGTCCTGTGGGTAATCATTTAGTATGTCTAGTCTTTCTGCACCCTTCGTTACTTTCCTATCAATATGAAGCCAAGACCTGCTATCCCCAGCATTCATGCAAATTTCACGCCTTTTTACATGAAATAGGTATTAGCATATGAAATGAAGTAATAAACTTTCAGGACATCATTAAATACCCTCAAAAAGTCCTTCTCATAAGAAACTAAAACCAACTGTCGGCCTATCTTCTCATCAACAAGTGCCATGAACACCATTCCAAGTCCATTACTCACACTTATTATTCCCATGGCATCCCTTTGAACTAAAAGAAAATTACAAAATATCATATTTCAACATAGTCACAACATTTGGAATGCTATATTCCCGACTGTATTGCATACAAAATTTAAGATGACATACATTAATAACAGGAATTTCCCGGCCCAGCGGAATTGAGTTACTCTACCCAACTAACACTACCCTCGCCGCCCCAAACACAAAGTCCCTATTCAGATTTCTCAAGGTGCCGAATTTCCAAAACATCTCTTTGGTCTCTGCAAAAACAATAACACCCGTCATCATCATCATCAGCAGCATCATCGGCCAGCCAAAGGCTAAAATCACGTCCCTTCATTTCTTGCAGAACAACAACAAGAACAACGGACCAAGCACAAGAATGGTTTTGCTGGTTGGTGTACTTACTTCCTCAAAACAAGGGAGCAGGAATAATAGCACCAGAGTGCAATGTTACCATTCCTCCATTGAGCCGATTCCAAGAAGGCCTTCTCTCCGATTTCGACCTAATGAATAAATTTGATTCCTCATGTTCGCCAGGCCAGACTTCACGAGCGGCGAAGGCAGGAAGGAAATAAGAGTCCCCTTGGGCTCTATAACTACCGCCTGGGCAACTATAGAATCAGGACTACTATGTTTTATAACTTCCTGAATTCAGGACTGAATCGCTATCTGGAAGAATTTAGTTCTTTGAATGAGTTTCCCCCCGAATTTGGCTTCTCGGCGTACTGTAATAATCTTTGGAAACTTTAGTCCTGTCGTCAGTTTTCGATTTCTTGTCAATCGAAATGCGGAGTACGATGAACGGAGGCAATTAAATTTCAACCAAAATTGTTGGGATTACATCGCTCAAGGGAGTCAGCGACAAGCTGTTGGTGTTTAGAGTGTAAGCAGAAGGAAAATGATTTCAGAAACTGTAAACAAGGAGTAGAAGCGTAAAGACCACTGTTCGGAAGTTTCGAGGACGAAACCACCCCAGTCCAAGGATCTGTTATTTCGGCAGTGTTGTTGAATTATTTCAAGAATTCAATCCTAATTAGGAGGGAAGGGGACACGGCAAATTAATCGTGGGCCCAATCTGATTTCTTAGTCCTTTCGAAAATAAGTTTGTTATCCTGATCCTTGTTGAACTCACCTTGAATGAAAGTCGATCAAGCCTATACTACCGCCCCAATATCCAAGATAATTAATCCTGTTTAAAAAACCGATTGCAACTGTCGAACTCACTTTAGTGCACTATCACTAAAAAAATTGTGTAACAGGGGATAGACAGGTATATCCTTGAATTTTCGGATAAGATACAATATATATCACTGCATTATCAAAATCGCACCTTCTCAACTATCACATTCTGCATTCAATGAACACTCTACACTTCGTCTCCTTATAATCAAAACTCCAAAAATTTATCTACCACTAGAGTGGTATCTTAACTTCTTCTCGGCCAAGATACAAGATATAATATCGTCAAAAGACACCAGACCGATTTCATACACAAACCGAACACGACAAATGTTACTATCAAACTGAACGGACAACTCGAAGGTTGCTCGAGTTCTTGTCTGCCTACGACCAAGAAATTCAAACCTAAAGTATCTGGCAACGTCAAATAGCTTGGGAAAAAGATAAATCTCCACTGAAACAAATCTCTTTCATTCAGAAATGCACAATAGTAGCAGCAGCGGTACAATCAAGCAACATAGTCCGAAAAAATGATTCCGAATCTGAGAAGAGTATTTCAGAGCGCATGCACTCAAATGAAGAGTATCCTTTGCAGGGGCGCTCTTAAAACCGGTTCTACATGGGAAAGAGAAACGAACAACGGTATCTTGATTAGTCCGAGAAAAGATTCGGAGTAAGAGAGCCCTTTGGTTGCACTTTGGCAGAACAAGTTTTGGCGCATTCACGCGATGTTTGGTTTGTTTGGTTTTTTGTTTATCAACAGCTGGAAGTGAAGTGATTTTTGTTTGTTGGGTCTTTGTCCTGTTTTTTTTGTGAATAATTTAATTAACGATGAGAATATATTAAATTGTTGTGATCTTTCGCGTGAATTTTGCTTGTATAACTAAAATCTAAATACATTCAGTTCAACGCGGAAAACACTTCAAACAATCACTTCTCTTACTATTACCAGGACCATGAGGATATGTCTGATGACATCCTAGGATGTGTTCTTAGTCCTGGCTCCTTTCATCCTCACATACAGATGCAAGCGGAAAAGGTAATCTTGGGGATGTCCAAGGGCATCAGTGAAGCGAAGAGCTGCCTAAATAAAAGGAAGATTGATATTGTGTTTATGTGGTACCCCGAACTGATACTAAGGGACAACATTATAAAAGAAGTTTTATTTCAATTTCAATAAGAAATTGGAAACATGTATGAATGGAGGGTACACATGGAAGTTATTGGGAAGATCCACTGGTTAAACCAGCAGATTATTACCTGGTATACCGATAGTTCCCTTACAGCAGAGTCGCAAGAGTTATTGACTCCAGGGCAAAACTACTTTTAGCCGATCGGTAAACACAGGTGCAGGTGCGCCTATTTGAACCCTTAAAGGTACTGTAGGAAGAAGACCATTACACTTCCAAACGATGAGCTATCATCCAGTCAAATTATTTGAGAATGTCTCAAACACGCTTAGCCTGTACAATAACATTTGGATATTTGGGTTCCAGGGCATATCAGGGTAGAAGGTAATGAAACAAACAAAGACGTCATTCTATGGAATTGAGTCCTTTTGTGGGATTGGGAGGGGATTCATATGCCCGCGGTAACTTAAAACCCTTTTGGTTTCACGCTTGCAATTCTCGTAATCCAACTCAATCTTTCCCTTCTTCTATCAGTTTCGCTGACTCCACTGCCAACTCCCCACAACAGTGGAGACCCTTCTCTTGCTGTGAACTAACGCCCCATTTCTCTTCTCTCCTCTTGCTCCAAAATCCTCGAAAGATACGTCAACGAATGGTTGACCGCACACTTCGGTCAAAGAGCAGCATGGTTTCGTGGAACATAGATCTACGGCTTCAAGCCTTCTGGTTTTTACCAACTTTGTTGCTAAATGCTAGAATTCACGATAGGAGCTACATGCTATTTATACCGATTTTTCCAAAGCCTTTGATACCGTTCTCCTCCATTCTCCTCTTTAAACTTTCATTACTAGACTTCCTTCCCTTAATCATCGCCTGGCTTTGCTCCTTATCTCTCATACCGTTCCTGCGAAATGTCTTTCCATGGTTACTCATCTCGTTCCTTCTCTCCTTCCTCTAGTGTTCCCCAAGGCTTTATAGTTCGCCCGCTACTCTTCCTGTTTTTTATCAATGACCTCGCGTCCATCCTCATCTGCCCGTATTTCCTTTACGCAGACGACCTTAAGTTGTCTGCTCCTGTTTCGTCTCCGTTGGACTGTGCTCTCTTACAGTTCAGGCTTGATAATTTAGTACAATGGTGTTCGGTCAACAAGCTAACACTGAATGTCAAGAAATGCCACTGGATGTATTATTCGCTTAAACCTTCCCCAACATCCTTTTTCTATTCTCTCAGTGGACAACCCCTTTCATTACTGACCTCCTTCAAAGACCTGGGTGTAATATTCGACGATAAACTTCGTTTCAATTCCCACTTTGCTGAGATCATCAATAGAGCTTCCAAAATGTCTGATTTTATCCTACGTTCCTCCTCCGACTTTACCTGAATCTCGCTCTCCTTAACACTCTTCAATTCCTTTGTAAGAAACATCCTTGAATATTGCTGTGTAGTCTGGTCCCACTTCCGCATTCGTAACTGCCGCGCTCTTGAAGTTGTTCAACGTAAATCCCCTGGACCCTCTTTTACAAAACGAACCTTCCACGGGTTATCCGTTTCGACTCCGCACGCTCAATCTCCCTTCCCTATAGCAACGCCGTATCTTCCTTGATATGTGTACTTTTTTCAAACTCTGCAATTGTCTGATAGACTGCTCCGCCAACTCGGATATTGCTTTCCGTATTACCTCGTTTTATAACACACGTAGCGCAAACATTTTTGATGTACCTTTCGCGGAGTTCGAGATTTACTTCCACTCTCCGATCCCGAGGCTATGCCGGCTATCCTACAACGCCCTACAGCTTGGGTCCTTTGACTCTATTTTCTTCTCTAGTTTTAAGCGTAAAATAAGCTATCCTCTTGCTCTTCCCTCTGAGGATAATATATAATAAGGAATTTGTTTTCTGTGTATTGTCCTTATTAAATAAATAAATAAATAAATAAATGCTACTCTGGAAAATGGAGGAAAGGGAAAAGGAACTATTCTGGTCGAAGTTACCAGGAACCATCTACAGTACTTATGGCATGTACCAAATGTTTCGAAGGATTTTTTGAACCTAAGCCAACATAGCCTAGCCTTGCGATCACAGAAGGGATATTCACAGGTTACTGCCGGGTAAATGATTACCTAGGAAGCCTAAGAATATCCGAAGGCATTCTGCACAGATTTTAGAAGGATAGTCAAACCTGCGTAAATATCTTGGGACAATGTCCGGGATTTATGCAGGGCAGACAAATTCGCCTGCCAGAACATCATGGGAAGAACCACTCGAGACGTACAAACTGCCTTCATCCAGATCGAGCAGGCGGCGCGAGATCTTGGGCTGCACATCAATGAAGGCAACACAAAATATATGGTCGCGATGTCAGCACCGAAGACGAATCAACCAACAACATCAAACCGCACTGGTCAAACACAAACACGAACAAGAATAAGGATAGGAGAATACAGCTTTGAGACCGTTGATAATTTCTCCTATCTAGGGTCGAAAGTCACAACCGATAACAACTACGATGATGAAATCCGCGCACGGTTGTTGTCAGCCAACAGAGCCTATTTCAGCTTACAAAGACTGTTCCGCTCGAAACGTCTCACCATAGGGTCAAAGCTCTTACTGTACAAGACTATGATCTTGCCAGTCCTCATGTATTCCTCGGAAACTTGGGTTCTTAGCAAAAAAAATTGCGAACTCTTGGCCGCGTTCGAGAGAAGAATCCTCCGAAGAATTTTTGGCCCCCTACATGAGGATGGACGATTCCGTAGCCTACACAATGACGAAATCTATGAGCGATACCATGACCGTCCGGTTGTGGATAAAATCCGGCTCAATACGTTACGGTGGGCGGGTCACTTAATCCGTATGGATGAAGATGATCCCACCCGGAAAGTCTATAAGGGCAATATCTATGGTAGGAAAAGAAGACGAGGCAGACCCTGCCTAAGATGGAGCGATGGCGTGGGCCAGGACGCCAGACAGCTGTTAGGGATATCGAATTGGTGGACCTCGGGGCAAAACCGGGATGTCTGGAGTTCCTTATTAAGGCAGGCCTAGACCGGATACCGGTTGTTGCGCCGTTGATGATGATGATGAGAATATCTAGTACCGGGTGAAAGAACAAAATGCAGAAGCAGGCGGTATTCTAAAATTTTTGCCGGTTATACAACTCATCGATATACTGATGTCTGGTAGGCATGCTATAACCATGATGTGTCTCTTTATTATTTAGAACAAAGAGCAAATCCCTTTATTACTATTAAGGAAAGAAAATGCTGGCTTACTTAAGGAACAAGTCAAAATCTGGTGAACTCATGTCTAAACTGAAGAGTATATGGGACAGCAGTTTCAGCTTATAATGGGCAGTGAATCGACCACAATGGTCCCAATGTATGAGCGTGCTTTATTATGTGCAATTGGTAACTTATAACTAAAAAAGATTTGGGCGTTTGCGTTCTGTTAACTTTTTGCAAGAAGGCGCAACAATATGATCCTGTCACACAAGTTCCACATGGAACTCTGGTCTGGTTAAAGGGCACTTTGGTGATCATAAGCAACGATTATCATCGGCTTAACTTTTTGTTACATTCGTCAGAATGTCTGTACCACGGGAAGGATTAGCTTTTCCATTCATTTGATTAGGATTTTTGTTCAGCTTCGAGTGGGCAATGTTTCATCAGTCGAAACAATTCGTCAAATGGCTCCATCGCTCCCCACGAAACTAAGCACAGCTTAGCACAAATGTCAAAAACAACGCCAAATTCTATATTAAGATTAAGCTTTGTCCTTATGGTTCACCAGTATTAACTTACGATGATATTAGATCGTCCCAATCTATCTGTTATTCGCTGTAACTAGCATATTATAAATGGCGCCCAATGTGGGATCCTATCACATTAAGCCAGGTTTGGTATTTTTTACTAGTATAGAAGCAACCACCTTTCCAGCAGTCATTGCGTTTTCCGTAAATCCTCGTGAGAAGGAACTTTGGGCTATTTTGCTTCCTTTTAAACTTCCGCTTTCCATTCCTTTACTATTTTTTTTTAATAAAATAAAGTAAGTAAATTGTGTTGATATAATTTTTATTTGACTTTCGCCTTCAAAAATATCACCATGTCACTCCCCGGACTATATCCCATATATACTTCGTTTTTGATAGTTCGACAGGTCAAATCTTTTCTTTTCTTTCAGGGTAGATTGCGTTCAGTCTTCGCCAGTTAATACCCATGTGCTTCAGTTGGAGATGAAGAAGATATAAAGAAATACAAGGCGGCAGATGACTTGTACCGTCAGGCAAAGAGCTACTCCTAGTCCTACCTTATTGCGAGGTCATTGACAAGAAAGTGCCCTGAAACGACTTAATAGCAATGCAATGACCAAAAATTCGTCCTCACTGGCCGGAGACGACCAAAAGGGTGAGAGCTATCTCAAACACCTAAAATGTTGGCGAAGTTGACCGTGAAGGTCTGCCTACAAACATTGACGCTCCATCGAAGTGTTTCGTCGACGTGCACTTTCTTGCCTCTTTGCTGGCCAGCCTTGGAGATGTGCAAGGTTGGAGTCCTTTGAAACACTTCAGTCCCTCACGTGTCATTTTCCAAAATTTCACGTGTCCTTAAGCCGATGCATGGATCCGCACTGGAACTGGAAAATCAAGCAAAGATAGGGAAAATCGCTCGAACTTATTAGAATATAACACGAGAGTTAACGCCGGATATTAAAACGAGAAAAAATAACTTTTCGATCGCGTGCTTGCAGCCATAAAACTCCGGACCCGAGGATGCCATTGAGAGGGAAGATCCACGACAGATCCTCAATCGATGCTTCTCCTGCCTTTGGTGTACAAGAGGCGCGAACTTTTCAGACCCCACCTCTGTCTTAGCATCCTCAGGCCATAATATTGGGGCACGGCCCTAGTTAATTGTGAGTTTTGCGGCTTAGAGGGGAGGAGGGTTAAAAAAGAAAAATGAATAAATTAACAAAAAGAATTAAATAAATCATAAAAAGAAAGAACCAAGTGAAAATTCAGCGACCCTGCCCTCTAGAACTGCAAGAATTGGCTTACAGAGCCATCATGTAGCATATACAGGATTATATTAATAGCACTGTAAATTCTGAATCTATTTTGGCGCCCTACGATGCTAGTTTAGGTATACCTGCAGCTTTAAAAGTTAATCATACAATGATAATCAGGAGAAATATGCAAGCAAAGATGTTCTGCTTTCATTTTTTCCACGGATTTGTTGGTATTCCCAACCAAAGACTTCTTTGCAAACAACAAGAGGCCAGATTTGCATAGTTAGCCCGGTTTACGTGGAATGTGATCCCCATCAAACGGGTGAATCCGTAGATCATCTTAAATACCACAGAAAATTGTGGTTGTCGCTGAATCCAAATGAAAGTTCGAACGAAGTTAGTCAAAAATGACCTCTTTTTTGACATTCCTCTAAATCCTGGAAAAACTTTAAACACAGCACAAGCGGCAAATTTTACGGGCTCTCGAAAGCCGCTGCGTTCTTCCTTCGCTATTGGCTTTAGTGTAACGTTTAGAATCTATTTTCTGGAACTTCCTCTGAACTAAATGGCGCAGGTTTTAAATCGAAATCATTACTTTACTTTTGTGTTTTTCATTTTTAAAATACCGAACTCAAAAGGAAAACAATGTGAATCCAACAGCGGCCTCGAGCTAATTCCCCGAGTCAGCTAACTGAAGATTCACTTTCCTCAGCTACCAAATGTCCCGATAAATTTTCGGACCAGACCTTGAACGAAAATTCGTCTTTGGATAGGACAACTACAAAAGCTGGCTTGAATTGCTCCATTATTTGTATGGAGCCGTCTTGCTTCGAGGTGGCCTCATTACAAAAACAAAATCCCTAGCATCATTTGCATTCGCATGCATTTCCCCTTAGCCAGAAACCAACGTTGGAAATGCAGTGAGTTATATGCACCATTAGTTGGTCTATGTGAAAACAAGAATAAAATAGTTAATGCTCATTTTCGTAATTTTAAAAAAGTGCTATCTTCAAATCTGGAAGTATTTAACTGAATTTCAGCGTTATGAGGGAAATTAAGAAGAGGCTAGAAGGGTTTTATAAATAAAATTATGAAAAGAAAACTAAAAAAATAATTTTTCTCAAATTGATACTTAAAAAAAATGAATGTCAGGATCATCAAAACGGCGCACCAAAGCGCTAATTGGGCTCCTCGGAGCGGCCACTGATACCTACCTACCTATCCAGGATGAGAAGAAGAAAATTAGTAGGAGTGCAATGGATATGCTACGGAGGTTAAGCAGGGAAAAAAGTTGTGTTGCATATTCGTAAATGAATTTTATCGTCCCTTTGTCACCGAACATAGCCGACAGCCTCAAGTGGCACGGGAGACGTCGAAGAAATATGTTGAGCCCATGTCTAAAAACCAACTTTTCATGACTTGCATAAAATTTTCTCATTTGATCGGGGGACAAACCATAATTTCTGAATGGATGTAACACGAGAGTCCTTGGGAAAAGTTAAACCATGGATTATGAAGAGTTTCACCCATGTCGGATCTTCTTCAACAGCGAAACAGCTCAAGTCGATCCGTGGCACCCCGGATCCATCGCCTCTAATTATCCCGATCCAAACATTTAGAATTGATCTTCAATCTGCGTCCACTGAGTCCTCCCCTTTCCTTCGCTTCCGTTTAGGCCGCAACCTTCGGCTATATCTTTCAGCACTCGTTTCGGAATCCTTCCCTCGCGCATTCGTTGTGTGCAATTTTCGAATTTTGACTAGTGTCGATGCTTGTCGTTCGTCAACTAAGTTATACAATTCAGGATTGTATCTTCCTTTACGGCTGCAAAAATCTTTCGGAGAACTTTTCTCTCGAAGATACTGATCTGCTTTTCCGACATTTGCATCAAAGTCCAATTGTCGCATTCACACAACAGCACGGGATAAATTAATATCTTGTAGATGCGCAGTTTATTGCGTCTGTGTACTTCTCTCGATCACATTATGGAGAGGACCTCATCAAATGTTTTATGAGTAGTAGTAATCCTCCTTTGAATTTCGTGTTTTTCGTTTCCGTCTTTTGAGAATAGGGCTCATAGGTAGACGAATTGGTCAACCTATCCGAAATTAAGCTCACCCATTTAATGTTCTGCATACTAGCAATCGCCTTTCGAGTTTGGGTCATGTATTTCGTATGGGATTCATTGATTCTGAGCCCCAGTCCACTCGCTGCTAACTCAGACTGGTCGAACACTTCCTTCAATTTCGGGGCGATACAATTTCCGGAAACAGGCGATGTAAGGTGCGGCAGCGAATTGTCTGATCCACAATCGAAGTGTCACCCTACCTGGCAAACAATGTTCTAGTGTTCTTTCTGTGTTGCCATATGGAAATAGCACATGAAAAGTGAACTCCAGTGTTACTCAAAAGCTCCAAGCCTTCGTCAATAGTTTTCTGCGTCGTATCATCGGAGCACATGGTCCTGACACCTATCTCAAATGAAGAACTCGGTTGGCGCACATACGTGGTGCTCGTATGCACTGCAATCGGAGGGCGGAATTGGCAGTGGCAGGGACATCACGCGGAGGTGACAATTGCATTGCTGGCTAGGCCATGCAGTGGAATCCACTCCTCCAAGGTGGCTGACGGGTGAGTCATCCCAAGGATACTTCGCCCGGAACAGTAGAGAAGGAATACATGCGTCTCAGGAAATCGTGGAGGGAGATGAGGGGCAGGTAACCACGAACGATGTTGCGTAAGTGTGGTTGACACCCTATGTCCCACTAAGGGGTTAATAGCCACCATATATCACCAGAATGACAATGTCCCACACAACAGCACAGGTCAGAGTTAATAATATCCTGACAGAGGCGTTTGAGACAAACGTCGGTTAAAAGAGATGACTGGAACCTTTACTATTCAATTTAACACTGCAACAGGTTCTACGAAGGTAGCCTGTGGACACAAAAGGCACGCTCATCTATAAATGCTACTAAGCCGTCCCGTATGACGGCGATAAAAACGACGATCTTTCACATCAACGAAGGAGATTTTTATAAACCATGATCACAAAGGAAACGCAGTGGAAATGAACTGAAAATCAAATGACAATTTAGTTCGCAAATTGAGCCTTCTATGCGATCCTATCGATTTTAAAAGCCAGCTGCATATACAGGAAAGCCAACCCACCGAGTATGCAAAACGCATAGGACCTTAAATTTGTGAGTCCTAGACGTGTACCGTAACACAAACCTCCGAAAAGCTGGTCAATACTTTCGAAAGGAGGGTCTTGATGAGAATAATAAGACCTAAATGAGAGGACAATCAATGATGAATCCGATACAACCATGGGTTGTACCAAAATTTGACGACCCTGAAGTCCCAAAATTAATAAAACTTCAGAAATTGCAATAGACCAGTTACGTTCAGCGTTTGCGCGACATTCGGATTCAAGGGGGTATTCGAAGGGTGGGCAGAAAGACGAACACTGGTTGGAAAACCTCGAAATTTCTGAGCAGATTGTGTTGATGAAGACAGCGCATGATTGCCCGAATTTTAAAATTGGAGGACGAGATCGATGGTTCGAGATCGTTTAAGGAAAGATATCTTGAAGGCCAAGGAAATGGACTTTAGTGCCTCAACGAAGATGAAATAGCGGCATGATAATGTTGAGGAGCATGGGACGACGCAATTGCGAGTGGGATCGATGGCGAAGAGGACATGCTGTGTGCATGTGTATATTATGGGGTAGTTGTGTGGGTCGTAGTGGTAGGGTTAAATCTTAGTGCATGAAGTCGGTATGACCATATGAGCGAGTCTTTTGGGAAGACTTCCAACTCCAGGATGAATTTCCAATTTCAATGAAGTTGGATATGAAACCAAAACCGGAGAATCTTTCATATTAGAACTGCTAAGCTTCCAGTTTCTGATTCACTCGGACCACTTTGATTTCTGCGCGAAATGTTTTTTTATATTTGTGAACCTCAAAGGGAGCTTTTTCCAGGATGAGGAATTTGAATAAGATACCCGGTGTATACAACAAAGCAACATGTCAATACTACTCAGGTGCTTAGCTTGTCCAAACTTTCACATTCCCTCCCTTTTCAGCGATTCGATGCCTGCACTAGCGCTCTTATCGATCCCTTATATTTTTCAGCATCGCTTTCAAAACGGCCTACAATTGTTATAGAACAACCATTGAAGCAATTACCACTGATGCACCTTAAATACAAGATTCCTGTGAAAACCACCAGGATCCCACCATCTAAAATTAAAACTAATCACAAATAACTATCTTCCACACATAATACAATAGATCATATTGAGTACCATTATGATGACTGCGCGATGTCTGCGTGTTATCACACAATATTCAATATCACTTCTACAATCATAAACTAGAGCCTGGCGCCATCATCCAGAAGACGAAGCCGCTACCGCAGCTATGCTATAATAAACTAGCATAAATATGCAAACTTTCCATTTCGGTTCTTCTCCATTCATGTCTTACATTCTAAGTGTTCCTGAGTACATCCCACCGAAATGGAACCACTTCACAAGTATACATTTGGCACAGACCAAATAATAATGTGATAGTGATATTGCTCGACAACCGACTGACTCTATTTGGTTTGGTGAGACAGGAATTGTTTGGCGGTGCGGTTTTGTATACAAATATTTTCCACACTTTCACGTCTCTATTTCAGATGTTTACTAGACCAAGCGTTATTAAGACAAATTCTTTGGAATTAATCTCAGATTTATGATAAGGACTGTGTTTGCCCGGGGTTTAGTGAGTAATAAATGGATCTCACTTTTAGAGAGTGGACTGGATGACGCGATTCGTGAACTTTGTTCAAAAATCTATAGTGTGGTGAAGTAGGCCGTTGCTAGACGAATGGTCTTTCTACCTAATATTCTCGATTAATGGAAGGAATCACCACATCCCACAGCCAACGGAATTCACAATCTCCAATAAATGTGGCTTGTAACATACTATGATGGCAGACAATCTTTTCCTGTTACCCTAAGTGAATTAAGTCCTGATCAAATTTATGATGGCAATGGCCGTTCTAAACCAGTAAAGCCATGCGTTACAGATTTGTAATGAAAGTTAACGCTGTGGAAAGCCAAACCGATTATCTGTATTGATTATAGTCAATCACGAGAGCAAAGCCGGCAGGAAATCAGAAAAGTTGCGAAAGTTAACTCTGTTGGTCCATTATCCCGGAAGTGCACCTCCACTAAACTGTCCCGTCGATACTTTAGTCTTCCATCTATGAATATTGTTTTATTTAAATCAATCCGCGATCTATGCAGTGAAATTTCTCAGTACTGTTGTTCACACTAAGAAAGGTCAAAACCCTTGACATACTCCTAAATATTGATATATTACTCTCCAACAGCAACATCATGGCATTCATGAACATCATCAACAACGCAACGAGCGGTATCCAGTCTAGGCCTGCCTTGGGAAGATCCATCAATTCGATATCCCAAAAAGCTGTCTGATGTCCTGACCGACACCATCGCACCATCTCAGGAAGTCTTTACCACGTCTTCTTCTCCTACCATAGATATTGCCCTTATAGACTTTCCGGGCAGGATCACCCTCATCCATACTGACAAGGTGACCCGCCCACCGCAACTTGTTGAGCCGGATTTTATCCACAACCAAACGGTCGTGGTATTGCTCATAGATTTCACCGTGATAGAGACTGCGGAATCGTCCATCTTTATGTACGGGGCCAAACAATTTTCGGAGGATTCTTCTCTCGAACGCGACTAAGAGTTCGCCATTTTTTTTGCTAAGAGCTCAAGTCTCCGAGGAATATATAAGGACTGGCAAGATCATTGTCTCTCACAGTAAGAGCTTTGACCCTAAGGTGAGACTTTTCGAACGATCGATCTGGATGAAGGTAGACTGTATATCTCGGGTTGTTCTAGTTGGCTCGACTTGAAGAGGACGGTGCCTCTTGCGTTGACGACTGCATCGAGGATCACTTTTTCCAGAGGACGCATGATAGGACATCCTCTAGTCTTCGGCCTTCATTGTGGTTGAATTGTCTCGAGAGTCATCCTGCTGCTTTTATCTGGCCTCGCACATTGGTCAGGGTCAACCTAGTTAGTATTATCAATTTCGTCGGGATACCGAATTCTCTCATGGCCGTGTAGAATTTTACCCTGACTATGTTATCATAGGCGGCCTTAAACTCGGTGAAAAGATGGTGCAACTGATGTCCATATTCCAACAGATTTTCCATCGTTTGCCGCAGAGAGAAAATCTGATCTCTTGCTGAGTTGCCTGGAGTGAAGGATCTTTGGTATGGGCCAATGATGTTCTGGGAGTATGTTGCTATCCAGCCTATTACGAATGCAAAGAATAGCTTATAGACGGTACTCACCAACTTGATACCTCTATAATTGCTGCACTGCGTGATATCTCTTTTTTTACGTATGGGACAGATAATGCATCCTTGCCAGTCGTCAGGCACTGATTCAATGTCCCACACTTTGAGCATCAGTTGGTGAACCCCTAGGTGTAGTTGGTCGGCTCCTTATTTAACCACGTTCTCTAAGAGTGGGGCACTGCCCGGTATGCAGCATTCTTCCGTTCCGTTCCTTGCTTACATTTATTGGCGAACCAGCTGTTCCGACTTTTCTCGCGGCTGGGGCCTAATATGTTTGCGGCCGTATCAACGGTAACGCCTTTCAGGTGGTTGCGAAGATCATTTGTTGATGCTTTATCTGCAAGACGTCTGTTAGATGCGGTTATTTCGGCATCCACTTCCCCCTAAAGGCGGGCTGTGTTGTGGATGGGTTCAACATTGTCCCTCACCTGATTTTCAGAGGGGATTGTAGGTGGTTTTGTAACTCGAACTCGGAGCGCTATGCTAGCGAGATAGTGATCCGAGTCTTTATTGGCTCCCCTATATGTTCTGACATTCATCGATGCCTAGAGCTAGCGGTTACGTGGTCAATTTGGTTGAAAGTGGTCCCATCTGGAGACGCCCATACATATTTTTGGACCGCTTTCCGCGCAAAATAGGTACTTACAACAACATTTTCGTGTGATACTGTTAACTGTATAATCCGGATTCCGTTATCATTGGTATCCTTATGTAAGCTATGGGAGCCAACGTGTCGCCTGAATATGGGTTCCGCCTCTACTTGACAGTTAAAATCTCCAAGTATGATTTTGATATCATACTTGGGACGGGCTTCGAGGGTTCACTCAATTGCTTCATAGAAGGTATCCGACTCTGCGGTCTCCTCTGAACGTTAATCAGACTTATATTTCTAAGTTTTCCTGGCAAGTGCAGAGCGCCTAGCCGCTCGCTTATGTTTTCAAAGCTGATAATAGCAGATTTTATTTTTTGGCTGCTTGGAAACCTACTCCGAGGATATGGTTTACTGGATGGCCACTAAAATATATGATGTGGTGGCTCTTCTAGAGGAAACCGGTCCTTGTCAAACGCGTCTCTTTCAATGCTGTAACATCAGCCTTATATTGGGACAGAGTATCTGTTAGCTGTTGAACAGCATTCGGTCTGCACAGAGAGCGCACATTCCATGAGGATATGCGCAAATCGTTATTCCGTTTTCGTTGCCGGGTTCGTCTTTGTGTTGTCAACCCAGTCCGAGGCTCCTTGTGTGGCTTCGTAAGAAGTTGTTTTCCATGTAGGGTGATCAGCCTTACCCAAGTACTAACCTGGAGTACCAGTTGGTACAATTTGTCCCGTTTTTAGGCGCGGGAGACTGGTCTTTATTCTTCTCCGTCTGCAGTTTTTTAGTAAAAAAGTGCGCCGAGCGATCACCATGCGGAGGTGGAGTGGTTTGCTAGTAGAGCTGCCGATGTTAGTTCAGCAGGCGTTTCCCAGATTTTACTCTCCATCGTGGGTATCAATCCACGTTTCGCCGACATTAAACCGTTAATGCGATTAGAAGAAAATCATTGCGTCGAGGTAAATGGACAACAACTTGTTGAGAATTTGTCGGTATCAGATTCAGCAAGGTACAATTTCGCTGGTCAATGCGCTATAGAGGCCTGTTTATTTTTGCTGTTGTCTCTGGTGAGGAACGAACACTGGGTCTCCTCGATGGCCAGAGTCCATAAGTGACTCTGCTGTTGTCCAACATTTGGAGAGCCATTTTTTGTCGAACGGAATTTGTCCTGAAGATCACAGCGGAGGATCGTCGCAAGTCGCAGTCTCGCAAGTTAGTTAGCAAATGCCCAGATTATCTGCACGAGGAAGAAGTGAGTTGACAAGGTGTTAAGCGGAAATCCGTTCAAGGCATCTGGGCTCGACAGTTTTTTCTTTTTTTTAACAGGCGTCAGAAGACTTAACCGCTCCTCTTCGTCCCATGTGGTGGGAAGAGTGACGAGTTCCCATACCGTGAGAAATTCTGTAAAACGCAGCGAAGTTTCGTTGTTAAGCAAACAATAACTGTCGCAAACTAATAGGGAGGAAGGTGGTCAGAAATCTTTCAATGGCCCGTCTCTTCAACTCTGCAAATAGCCAATGGTGAAACATTTAAACGAAGAAAAACAACCATCAAGGTATGATTTCGTTTGTTACCTTGACTTGTTATGCATATCCCGGAGACAGTTCCTAAATCGGCTGCTGATAAGGTTGATTACGATAGGATTATGGGCTGTTGAAATCCGTCTGACCGTATGACAGGTTTTGTGCTCGAATGATGTACCACCAATGTCCAGGCGGTGGCATTTTCAGAAACCAAAACCTCTCACCGTGGTTACTCGAACCTGCAAGTCCGTGTGTCCCCATCATCAGATCACTAATCACGGACGCTTCCTTAGAAGGTCTCTGCACTCCACTGAGTTGCTTATAGAAAGCCTTTTTTTAGATGCATTGAAAGTAGTGAAACTGCGTCCCAGGTTATAAGAGAACACCTTGCGAATGCAGTAAGCATTAATTCGACGCCGTATTCATGCTTGTTTCTGGTACACAGTATAAAAATATAGTTTCGCAAGAGGGAGAGACGTGCTTCTCCGAGTGTCACCATGCTATTTCGCGTATACTCAGAATGTTCAGTCTATTCCCTGGAATTAGCACACAATTTGTTGAAAACAGGCTTTCAGCAACAAAGAATATAAGACTTGGTGAGCTCCACTTTATTTACACCCTGAGATTCCTATGTGTTGCAGACTATAGTAATTCTTCTTCCCTTCTCTTTCAAAGGGAGTTGAAGAACACTACCAGAATTATTTTTGGTACATTACACGAAACGGTGGCCTACTTTTTTTGTGGCTATAGCGGAGTCTTTGGCAGACGATGATTAAGCGATTTTCAGAGTGCGGTGCTCAATATTTTTCTCTACATAACTACCCTGGCCAATGTGCGAGGCCAAATAAAAGCAGGAGTCAAAAGGACTCCGGTCAGGAACTCTGAAAGACACATATATTTTAAATTACATTTAAGAATGATTTAAGCCTTTGGTTGCTTGCAAGAGGGGGAGTCTCAAATTACCTGCATACTTTCTCACTAGGCAGTATATCCACTTCCTTGTGTGATCATGTCCTTTTTCTGTTTTTCGAGTTATTTTCGAGGACCCTGGGAGGTTTTCTATCCGATGTGCTTCTGCCTCTGCATATGCATTTATAGTTGAAATGCCATGTATTTCGATTGTGAGGAGTTGACCTTTCTTGACTCTCCATAATCGTGTAAGGAGTTCATCATTTTGAGTAATCTGAAGGCTAAAAAGATCCTCCTTCTACAGCGCTGCGGCTTTGTGAAGAAACAATATCAACACTTGTGCGTCTGGTATATCGTGTGTGTAGACAATTCCACTCCTTTCCTGAAAATTTAGAGACTATAATCCTATAATCCTAATCGCTATTCCGTAGTGCCCTCCGTCGCGCAATCCGCTAGTATTTGACTTGGTGGAAATCGTATGGCGGTGAACACGAGCTTCGCACTCCATCCCTTGCACACCTGCCAGACGACAAGGAATTCAATAATTTCCTATTCCTCACGAGTATCTTTCTGCAATATGGCTAGTTGAATCCCTTGGCCATACTAGCAAAGCTAATGGCGGACCTCCATGCCTGACCTGTGTTTTATTTCCCCTTTCTTGAGTTGTGTTTCGGTGTTTTGGGTGCGTTCCTCTTATGCGGGCTAATCTCCGCTTTCTTGACTTCGATAACGAATGCTTAGGTTAGTCCTGAGCCTTCTTAAGGACTTCTTCTGGACAATGCAGGTACCATTTTTCCTTCTGACATCCCATATAGTGATCTCAGATGTGCTTTTGCATGTTCCTGCTTTTTGAGCAGTGGGCTAAGTTGGTTGCAGTCTTTGGAATAGGAAAATGTTGATCTTGAATTGACCAAATTCTCCCTTTTTGGGTATAATCACCTGGCTCTCAGTGCTATGGAGAGTGCCTCTGCCTGGTGGCGACCCGCTTGTTTGTTATTGTTTTTTATTTTGTGTTTAAATTGCACGTTCATTTGATTAGCACTAGTGTGGGGGTTAGGAGGTTCGCCGTGGCATAACTCCCTGTAGTATGATAAGGTCAAACTTACTCACTAATGCGACCAGGTATCAGTAAGGCTCGGTTTGAATGCAGTGAGTTACCCCCCACTGCGAACTATCCAATGGGCACGGCTGACACCCAAGATTGGGTAGGTGTTTTTCCACTCACTCCCTAGTCTAGTCTGCACAGGATATGACTATCAGCAACCACTAA
The DNA here is from genome assembly GCF_905115235.1 of Hermetia illucens. NCBI lineage: Eukaryota > Metazoa > Arthropoda > Insecta > Diptera > Stratiomyidae > Hermetia > Hermetia illucens. Next base: position 145,908,340 of record NC_051852.1, read on the forward strand.
CGGCCTTGTTAGACAAGAGACTTAGCTCCTGGAAAGCAACCTAGCACCCTTGAAGAGAGTCGGGTTGGCTCTCAGCCACGTATCACCCTCAGAGAGAGAGTATAATGAGTATAATGAACCTTTCTGATTGACTAACTTTCAAATGTTCGTTACAAAAATTAGCATAAAATTATCACTGGCACACTCTATGACTGATTTTTATAAACCGATAAGCGACTTAACCCTTATGTTCCATGCAAGCGTGGAGAAATTGCTGACCATTTATGGAAGGAAAATTCAAAATGCCATAAAAGTGATATTTGCATAAATCAGCTCTGAATACAATTACCTATTGGCTCTATAAACAACAGAATCAGTGAATAACGACAACTTATTTTAATTTACAACTGTTTTGTTTTGAAAGGGGCAAACGAAATCAATTTTCACAAATCACCAATCATGCCGTGCTCCATTGAACGGCAATTCCAGGGTACCTTCCTACGACGGTCGTGTGGACCCTCTGCTCCAATGCACCTATCTATTATCTTTTATCTAAACTATTCGGTGCGTAGACAAAATTGGAATATTTGGACATAATTTATTCACTTTCATTACAAATTCAAATTGAAACCACAGCATTTTGTTTGACTTTAAGAAGAACAAACAGGAAGTATAATGGTCCGGTAGCATGGGTACCATCTAGAGCCAAAGGTGTGCATTGGACTAACCAAAAGTAATATCGATGTCAGCGTAATGAAACGACGAATGGACGAGTTGGTCACCGTTTGGGCGTAATGTTGCTGCGCGGAGAAAATCCTCTTAGTTAACAATTAATTTTGGAATTTTGTCTTGGAACATTTTCGTCGATTAGTGATTCAAATGCAGGGAACTTTGTTATAATTCCGAAGTTTGTTATTTCGGAGGGAAGCCAAGCGAACAAAGAAAGTGATTTACAAGTGGGTTTTAATTATGACCATGCCTCCTACTCAGTTGGGTGACGCAACAAGTCCGTAGCATGGGAATGGTAGGCCAGCTGAGTCAAACACGTATGTATAACGTATGATATTATACGAATGTCTGTTGGCCCAACAAACACTCTAGTACTACATAAATTGACTGGGACGGGACAGTTACATGCCCTAATGAACGCGTTTGTGGCTGCCAACGAGAACTTATGGCAAACGCTATAGTTTCCAAGCAGTGGAACCAGCACAGCCGTAAGATTGTACAATGCAAGTTCATACGGTCAAATTACACAAAGGTGACCAGCTCTCTTCGGGGAAGCAGCTTGGCTCCCTAGTGTGCTAGACACCCGTTGCGCTCCTTTATTCGGAAAGTGGAGAGCATAGAGGTAGCGGTTGCAATAAATCACAAGAGATAGAAAATATTACATTTTGTAGCATGAGTTACCGTCTACATGCCTAAGCCCTCAGACGGAAGCTGAGAGCCTGAAATGGGAAAGATCCTGGGAAACTTGGAGTACCCATTCGTACTACGATTGATGTGAACTTCTTATGCTACTCCTTAGTGCTGTCGATTAAGGTTTCGGTTAAAAAGGATAACTCTTTTCAAATGTGACGTTCCCTGCATGCAGACCACTGAGAGGTGAACACTTTTGTGCAACAAGTTGGGGATGAGTTTCCCATATTGTTCCCTATGGTTTCTTGAATTTTCTCATACGAGTTTCATCTACCTTTAAGATTCATATTTCACCTTCCACGCTTCACTCGTTCTTAATTTGATCCAAAGGTACATACATAGGTGTGTGCACACAATTGAGTCAAGGCAGAATATACGAGTGTAGTCAACCAAACAAACATTGTCCCGTCCTGGTAAGCATGGCTCACTATGTCTTCCTAGCTCCTCGCCTTCTCGATAGAATAGCTCAGAATTCTAGTTTTGATTGCACGCGATGCGGACTATTTATCTAGTCTTGTCTTATTTTAATGGCTTTAATTATCCTCACGGAATTTATGACCCAAGACTTGAATCTGAATTTCTTTTCTTCAAGATTCTTTATTTTTGTGGGCTTTAGGTATGTAGAATTTCTTGTCGTAACGACTTTGGACACTTTTAATTGCCTTAAAGATGATTTATCGAGCCGCCACCTAGCACCATGATGCATCATCATCATATTCACGTATGAATTTTCTTTGGAGGCTGCTAGACGAGATATCTATCTGAAAACGCGAGATTTCATGATAGGAAATGATGACAGAGTAGTTGAAGTGATGATGTGTGATGTTTATCTGTTTGTTTGCTTGTTTGCTTACTTTGACTGTGTTTATGTTTACCAAGCAAATGCTGGATGCACATTATGAGGTGCATTTGGAATGTTCCACGAATTGTTGCAGAATCATGCATGGAAATGGTTTCAATTTAATTACAAGTACATTTAGGGGAATGGGAAATAGGAATTTCGAACTTTAATCTAAGATATGTATGTGCATGTACATGAATACATGCAAAATATTTTCATAATTCGTACGAGAAAAGCCGAACATGGTTCCCTAGAAATTGCAATTAGCATAAGTTTTAAAATACGGCTATACCAGAAGGTAAGAAGTTTATGGAAAGAGAGGAAGAGGACCCGCCTCGCAAACTCGTAGCGATCCACCCCCTTGAAAATTTACTCAAATCAACTTGGTAAAGTTTAATTTAATAGCCCCATCTCAGAGGCAGGGAAAAAAGATGGTATATGGGGAAAAGAACAAGGTCATCCCTCTCTAACACCATAGAAGAATCGTGGCGGTCATCCCTAGTTGAAGGATTTAGGTGCCCCGGTGGTTCGTAACATTTATAAGCTTCCTGGTAGGACAATCATCATCGCGATGTACAAGCGGATTGGAGAAAACGCCATCACTTGCCCCTCCATCACCTCCCCATCGAGACGGATGAACATCATGACGAAAATTGCCTTCCAATAAGTTTATTAGTGTTACGAATAGCCCCTTTTCGGGGCACCGGAACTTTTTGTGGAGTGATAACCATTATCGACTCCTTTCTTCCTCTTGCATATCTTTTTTACCCTCTCCCCCTCCAGGGGTGGAGCTTGGTAAGCCTAACATTTTCATGATGATATAAACAAAACAAAACCTTATTAAAATGAACCGATTTTGATGTCTGTCTGCCTGTCGTTTTTTTCCCTTCAAACAACTCAGCGAGCATGTCCGGCCTGGATTTCACGGCAAGCTTAACGGCCCTATTCGGAACGCCATCCAGACCCGGAGCTTTGTTATCTCCTATCCTAGCGCAGATCTCCAGTAGCTCGTCACTGGTGCCTGGCGGTACTGCCGTGTCGTTCAGAGGTTGCTGGAAGCTGTCTATGCCCTCATCTTGCTGTGGGAATAGCCCCTGGATAATTTTTAGCAAGACTGAAGGGTACGTGATCTGCCGAGATGAGCCTCTGAATCGCCCCATCACAATGGGCTCTCCCCCACGTTTCCGAACAGAGCTCCTCAAAGCTTTCCCTCTTGCTCCTTTGGATGGCAAGCTTGAGGATTTTGCGGGCTTTTTGCGCTACCACTCTCTGATTCGCTCTTCTGGCTCTGTGGCAGCTGAACGAAAGCTGGCCAGTTCAGTATTCCACCAGTAGTTTGGTCTTCTACTGGGGAATGAGCACCTCCTTGGCATGGACGCGTCACACGCTTTGGCGATGCATTGGGCCACATGGACAGCTCTTTCCGTAGAGGCGCCTGCTTTATTAGGTTGGTCTAACCACAGCTCTACGAAGGTCTGCTCATCCAGAGCTTTAGCGGACTAGCCTGACATCTTTCTCGGTTTCGGGCATGATGGTCTTCTGCCCGGTGAATCCACCCATAGCCCAAAAAAGATTGCCTGGTGATCGCTGTGGATGTAGTCCTTGTTGAGGCACCAGGACATACCACGTGTCAGTGCGGGCCGACGAAAGGTAGGTCTACGATTGAGGCAGACCCCCCTTTTTGAAAGGTGTTTACATATTCTTCGTTGGCCAGAATGATATCCAGCTGTGCGAAAGCGTCTAATAGACTGCGGCCTCTTGCATTTGTTTCTCTGCCCCAAGCATTGAAGTCACCAGCAATCACCCTTGGACTACGACCCCTTGCATCGAGAACAAGACTGTCAACCATTTCCTCGAATTTGGGCAGTGTCAGGCTTGGTGGGACCACATGCCCATATCGCCGCTCCACCAATCGCGTCTGTAACTATACGCCACCGTGACAATTTCTATAGGGTTCGCTAATGATGGCAATTTCCACCTCGGATTCGTAGATGGTGTGCTCGAGTAAATCTTAAGCGACTCTACAATGATTGAGGTTTATGAGAATTTGGTTTATGGAGGTTTGAATAAACCTCATTTTTTCATTGAATCCTTCTTGAATTCCGGGCATTTACCACTTCCGGCAATATGCCGGTAATCCCGTCCCTCACTTCCTTCGCATAATAAGCATTTGGGATCCCTATTGCACGCTTTGGCAATATGGCCTTTCTCCCCACACCTTCTGCGTCGATCAGACCGATCAATGCCACTGGTGCATGCCTCCGCGAAATGACCAAACGCGAGGCACTTGAAACACCTATTTAGAGAAATCTGCTCTCTCAGACGGCAAAGAAGCCATCCGGTTCGAACCTTCCCGGCTGCGTCCACTGATAACCGCAATGTGGCCGTTTGAGTACTGCCATAGGCCTTCCGCAAACTCACAATGGACTCTTAGGCAAGTTCCTCCAACTTGAATTGCTTCATCAGGGCAGTGAAAATTTCTCCTTTGGATGTCATTTCACCGAGATCCTTGCACTGTATATAGACCTCATGTTTTTGGGTCCATACTGTGACATTCTCCCAAAGTGAGTTCTTAACCTGAGTTCGGAAGCCATCAGTTTTCCCTAAGTTGTTTTTTTTCAGCTCAAACATGAGGTCACCATTTTGGGTCCTTCGAATCTTGCTGACATTTCAGCTCGGCTTTGACGTTTTTCAGTATCTCCGCTTTGGACAAAATTCCATTGCTGGAGATTACAATCGCTTCTGGGCGAATTCGCACTTTTGCTTTTTTCTTCGCCTTTTTGCTTAACTATCTTGGTCCATCCACCGTTTTCATTTCCCTTAGATTTTGTCCAGTCGATTGTCGGAGCTCGCACTTGGGGGACCTGCTTTCTCTCTTCGATGATGATAGAAATCGGTTTTTCCGTATATAAATCTCCCGGCGCCGATGGCATAATGTCATTCATGCAATAGGGTTCTGTCATGTCTTGTGGAGATTTAAATGCTCCTGGAGACGTGCACGCATGGCTTCCATACCGAAAGCAGGCAGACGAGGCGATTAGGCCGCCAAAGACTTTCGACCATTCACCCTCACCTCTTTCGTATTGAAGACCCTAAAACGTATCCTGGATATCCACTTAAAAACGATTATAGCTAACACGCCTTTGTCCAAAACCCAGCACACCTATTTCAAAGGCAAATTATCAAAAACCGTTCTCCACGAGGTAACTGGCACTGTTGAGCGGTCACCGCAGAGCAAGCAATACCCTATAAGTGCCTTCCTGGATATCGGAACGCCATTAAGGAAACCTTGACCAATATTGAATTGGAGGGGAATCTTATGCTTTAGATAATATCCATGCTAAGAATCAGGATAATTTAATCTGATCTGGGAAATGGCCACTTGACCAAAACTTTGAGCAGAGGTACGCCTCAGTTTGGTGCTGCGGTTGGTAGTGATGGGCGAAATTTTATCGATTTTGGACAGAAGCGGGGTGAAGGTAGTGGCTTATGCCGACGACTTTATGATTTTGGTGTTACGGATGTTTCCCATCATTATGAGTGACATCACGGAAGGACTGGGCATAAATCCAACCAAAATGGAGCTGATGCTTTTCACTACCAAGTCAGGGGAAACAAAGTTTGGTTCTTTCTTTCCATGTAAAGTATTTGGGTGTAATTCTGGATCCAAAGCTAAATTGGAGATTGAATACAGAGGGCTTGTATAGCCTTCCAAGGGCAAAGAAATGGGGTGTACGGTCAAGGATGGCTCTCTGGATATACACAGCGGTGGTACACCCCATACTAACTTATAGTTATATTGAGTTGTGGCAGGTGCTGAGCAAAAAGTAGAATAAAACGAAGTTTAATGGGATTGGGGGTGCAGGTGCTACCAGGGCTCTGCAGCCCTGCCTGGAGGATACTCTCAATGCACTCCCATACCTCCTCCCCATAGAAACCTGCAATCACGGTACTGTAGCGTGCAATGCTGTCAGACTGTGCGAGCCCGTATACTGGACAGCGAAGCCCTTCGATATTCTAGACGAAGTACCTCGGAAACTCCAGGTATTCCCCGCGAATTACACTACTCGCAAGCCGAACTTCACGATAGACTTTCCTGCGGACTTCCCAGCCAGGTCAGAGTGGAAGACTGGCAATGTGTTGCCAGGTTATGATACACTATTCTTCATCGACGGATAACAGATGGTCTGTGGATTCGGTGTGAGAGTTTACACGCCAGTGTATTCCAAGCCGAAGTAACCGTGATGCTAGAAGCCTGTAGATGGTTAGGGCGTGATCGAGTCATTAGGGCCTTGTACTCCGGGGCAGCATCTTCCAAGCTGGTGAGGCAGCGCAGAAACCTGTTGAACAGTTTTGCGGGGCACGTCCAAGGTGACACTCTGGTTTTCCGGTCATAGGAACATAGGTGCTGCTCTTGGCAGATCTTTGTTGGCGCAGTCTGTGTCCCGCTAGCGACTGTCAAGAGTCGAATCTATCATATTTGCACTACTTACCAGCCGCGAACATTAAATATCAAACACTCACCACCGCATTACAGATGAATGAAAAAAATACTAAGAATACGCCGAATCCTGCTGTCCCAACAGTATCATAATCGAACGAAGTGACGTCAAACCGTACTACCATCGAATCACGACGAAATAAATGAGTACGTGAAAAAGAGGAGGGCGCTTTAAATAATCAGCAGGCGCCTAAGAAAAAAAAAGGCGGACAGGCAATTCTGAAAACCAGCACGAATAGTTCAGAAGAAGGAAAGCATACAGCGAATGTAGGAAAGCCGGCCAGCGTTGTGAAGCCTAAAACGAACGAAAACGATGATTAGTCTAAAGTTACCAGCAAAAAACGTAAGGAAAAAGAAAAAGTGCGAATTCGTGCAGAGGCGATTGTTATCTCCACTAAAGGAAATTTATCCTACGCGGAGATACTCAGAAAGGCCAAAGATGATCCGGATCTGAAAGACCTGAGTTGAAATGTGAACAAAATTTATGAAGGCGCTAACTGGAATGAGAAAATGAGGTTTATTCAAATAAACCTTAATCATTCCAGGGTCGCTCAGGATTAATGATACTTGAGCAGACCATGTTTTAATCATAAGTGAACCGTATAGAAACCGTCACGGTGGCATATGGGTCACAGATTCGACTGATGAAGCCGCGATATGGGCTTGCGGTCGACAGGTTCTAAAATGTACTACAAGTCAGGCACCCAATGGGTTTATGTGGTTGAAAATAAATGATGTATATGCATACAGCTGCTACCCCCTACCAAGTTTGACGCTGTCTGAATTCGAAGAAATGCTTGCTAATCTTGTTCTCGATACAAGGAAACGAAGTCCAAAGGTGGTTACTGGTGATTTCAACGCCTGGGTCCTTAAGTGGGGTACCAGAGAATCAAACGCCACGGGGCGCAGAAGCTTTTGCGCAGATGGATATAGTTTTGGCAAACAAAGGTGCTGTAAACACTTTTCAGAAAGGGGAGTCAGCTTCGGTTGTAGAATTGACCTTAGCCCTGCGATGGCACGTGGTCGTGTGTCAGTGAACGCTACACCCACAGCGATCATCAGACAATCTTCTTTGAGACATATGTTTAGCTACAGGGCAAAGATCCATCATGCCCGAAATCGAGAAAGACTTCAGGCTGATCTTCAAAATCTTTGGATGAGCAGACCTTCATAGAGGCGTGGTTCCATCAATCTGTTCAAGCAGGCGTCTATACGGAAAGAGCCGTCCATGTGGTTCAATGCATCGTCAAAGGATGTGACGTGTCCATGCCTAGGAAGTGCTCATTCCGCAGTAGAAGACCAAACTACTGCGGGAATGGCGAACTGAATTCCTACAGACTCATAGGTCTTCTGGACACTGCGGGGGAAAATGTTTGAGCGGGTAATCTATAACAGATTTCTCCTTGCTGTTGAGAGCCAAGGCGATCTTTCAGATTGGCAGTATGAGTTTCGTAAAGCCAGATCAACCACTAATGCCATCAAATTGGTAACTGGCTTGGCTGAAGATGCAATTCACAACAAATATTGCATGGTTGTAACCCTAGACGTGAAAACTGCATTGAATTCGGCCGGCATCTCTTACAGAAATCCTTAAAAAAGGTTGGTATTCCCGCCTATCTCGCTGCTATCGTCCATAGTTATTTACCTGAAAGGAGGCTACCTCAGGAGTACGTTGTTTCCGTGGGTGTCGCGCAGCGCTACGTATCGGGTCCGCTACTGTGAAACATCATGTACAATAATGTACCCAACCTTCCCTAAGCCACGATGGTGGGTTACGCTGACGACATAGCGCTGGTTGTTGTCGCAAAGCATTTCGAAGATGCTGAGTTATACTCAGGCGGGGCATCACAAAGCGCCGGAAGAGAAATTACGTTTGTATTAACATTACTTCCAAGCCGACCATCAAATACTTTTTAGTGGTGATAGGCAGGAACCTCACTTATAGCCAACACGTCCAGTATATACTATTGCGTGTTGCGCCCGGATGGTTTTTGGTGGTTAGAAATCCCACCCACTGGTGTCTTTTCTACCTCCTCAAAAAAAGGCAGACCGACAGTAAACCGATTTTAATAAGATTTTGTCTTACACAAAACCTTGAAAAGGTGCACAACATACGATTGCGTGTGCAGGGAAACCCCAAACGCCACGAATAGGATGGTTTGGTAAAATACGTTTTATTGAATCAATATTTTGATAAGAAATAATATAATCTTTGAAGCTTTTTTTTTATTTTACATACATGAACCGATGATGTTACACATTTATTGTAGTATCTTCAGTTCCCATATAAAGTTTAAACAATCAACCCCCATAACTCCTCAACTCAAATTACAAACAATCATTCAGCAAAATTGCTATTAATCATTCAAAACTGGTGGACCCAAAGCATAGCCTCCTTCCGTCCACTGTTTAGACTTTCAACCTGGAGTTCACTCTTGTATCCGAAACCCTTCCTATCATCCAAAAGGTGAAGATTTTTTCCAAGTGAAAAGAGCCTAACAAGCCGCAGCCCAGAAAAAAACCACCAAAATACGAAGGAATTGATTACGTCCGGCAAAACCATCAATCAATCAACCACTCAGCAAAATGATTGATGCATTCTAGCGCGAGGAAAAAATCCAGACCAAGGGTACCACCAGCCGTCAGTAAGTTAATTCATTCATTAGAAGAGAAGATAAGAAGTTATTGAGAAGTTTCCGATGGTTCAACTCGTTCCTTCTTGATCCGGTTCATGTCGTTTCACCATCACGATGGGTTCCTTTGATACAGTGGTGATTCGTTAAGGGGAGCTTTGTCGGATTGAAATTGATTTTGAGCAGAATACAATTTTAAGCAAAATTATAGATAGAAATCACAGATTGTAAGAGATACTCCGTTTTACTGAATATATCAATTTATTCTGACCGGAAAATATCTTTTAATAGTCAATATTTTGTTTATTTAAATGTGACAATTTTAAGGAAAAAGAGGTGGATTGTTTGCTATTTATTTTTCTAGAAGAATTTAGACAATCAAATATATTCTGCCGCATAGGTAAGGACTGCATTCTGATATAAAATTCAGCTATTTCCAGTGGAATTATAGATTCTATTACTTATGCTTAAAAAAGATGTCAAGGAAAAGGAGAGTTCCTATTTTCTACATAAACTTATTTCCTGACGAAATGCTATACCAATTGGAAAATATTTGATTAAAGTTATCATCCACCAACCCCCACTTTAAATTTAATTTTCCTTTAATGAAACAGTAACGGTGCTTTACCTTAGCTTAGATCAGTTCAGGATTTTATCAGATCAATGTTTGCTAATGGCACCATATACTTTCCGGTGCGTCGGCATGCCCTAAGAAAGATAATTCTTGATGACGTTGAGGTGAACTCATTTAATTTGAAAGTTTGTTTATATCAATTCCCAGAGCAATGTTTGTATACGCACGGCCTATTAGAAGAAGTGTTTATTGATTTCTTCTTTATAAAAAATCACAGTATTTGCTCAATGGGGAACTTGAAAATCTCCTTGTTGTTTCGGATCCGCTAGTGATTGATGACGGAACTAGAATTTATAGAGGGGATGTACTATAGTTACTTGCATTTCATGGCTGCCTCTATTATTTGATCCGACACTGCTGTTGCAATATTTCGAAATGCTGGCAACAACTAGGCCCATTCAAATTATTATCTCTCTTATTCTCCATTTTAAACTTGGTCGGTCAATGGATCTTGATGCCGGGATTCTTTCTGATGTTCGTCGATAGTAGGTACTTACTTTGCAAAATCCGCTTGGCCAACAAACGTTTCTTTCGGGGGTACTATTGCCATTGTCTCCAGTGTTAGCGTTTTTGCTATTTGATAGACTTATTCTAAGTCCTTTCTATTCCAGAGTGAAGATTATATATATGGTTGCAATTTACTCCTTGGTGGGGTATAGTATGTCAACCACAGCTACGAGACATCGTTCGCAGTTACCTGAAATGCGCTTCAGCTCCCCCAACTGTGCCAAGTGCGCTTGGGGTGACCCACTTGTCAGCCATCTTCAGATAATGAATTCCACTGCATTGAATAGCCCGCATTGCAATTATCGCGCCTCCTTAATGTGTGACCCAACCACTGCCACTTTTGACTTTCGTTCACAGTGCGTCTGAGTACCAGGTCTGTGCGCCGACCGAGTTCTTCGTTTGAGATAGAGCCAGGCTAGCGTCTCTCCAATGATCCGACGCAGACAGATGTTGACGAAGACTTGGAGCCTCGGAGTAACAGTGGAGTTCATGACCTAGTGAGAGAGCAAAAAGATGTCATGAGTGTATTCGAGGTATTTAAGGAAATATGTCGTAGTCTGTTGAAATCCTCTACGTCCTGCGGACAAGGCAGAATGAAGAACGTCACAGATAGCAAGAAGAAATAGTAACGGTAGTAAGATGGAACGCTGGCGGACTCCACTTTGAACCTCAAAATCCTTTGAAATTTTAACTCGCTCGTTCTGTTAATAGCTATTAACTTTTCGGAAATGAACACTCCCTGTTCACGCTATCGGAAGCTTTCTTAAAATCAGTGCCAATGCTGGACGATCCGCAGCAGAAACTAGCCTGCTCTCCGTCGATCAAGCTTTCGAGATGTTCTTTGATGCTATGCAGGATTATTTTAACTTATATTATCTTTATGAAGGCATTGAGGATGCAGATACCCCTTCAATTGTCATACTCAAAGTGGGTCCCCTTCTTTTGGACCTTTACGGTCATCTCGTTCCTCCACTCCCTGGAAAAAGTCTCGGGTCCCCCAGATTTTCGTACAAGCGGAAGAAGCAGATCTGCAGTAACTGCAGGTGCAGAGATAACAAACCTACCAGCTTTACTCCGTTTGAGTGCATTGGAGGAACGATTCGTATCCGCATACTACGGTGACTGGCCATATCATCCATAAGAGGAGGAACCTCATCGGATGTAATACGGTTAAGAACCATGGTGAAGTGTTCTTTCCACCTCTTCAATTGCTTTCCACGGCGTACACTACGCTGAGCTTCTCTGGATTTCACGCGGTAGTTTGAGTGGGGGGGAGTTTGAGCGCCTAACACCAACCATCACTAGCAGCGGACAATCGATTCCGCAGTCAGCCTGCCCCTTCGTGACGTGGCCGACGACTTGCTTTTCATCTAAGAAAAGAGTATTCTTAATGGCAACCCAGTGCTCACCGATATTCTCAGGTGGGCTACTCAGCAACAGATTAGCAAGATAGCGTCGATAGTCGATGTTAAACTTTCGAGTTGCAGCTTCTTCAACCTGCGAGAAGTGGCGGACGCAATGCACAATCGAACGTAAGCGATCATCAAATGGTGATACATTTCATTACGGATGCCAGCGCATCTCTTGTTACGCACATCTAGGAGACAACTCCTAAATCTATTGCTGATCGCGAATTGCTCGCACGGTGTCGGTCAGTTGAAACCCGCCCGACGAGGCGGTCGTCGCAGTCGCTACGGTCACTAAGACTGTGTTTCCCCATCACATGTCCGAGCAAGGTGTTGTCAGAGCCCACCTTGGCATTTAGATCACTCATCACGATCACAATGTCGTTTTTAGGAAGTTTCCTTCGAATTGCCTCTAACTGTTCATAGAAAGCATCCTCATGCATTGGTGGAGCTCAAAAATTGAGGAATGCCGGAAAAAGTGTCTCATAGCTAGCAAACACTCTCAGCGCAGAAGGAACTGGCCTGAGTTTGAGGACCTACACGTGCAATACAAAATACATTTAAAGCTGATGTGTACTGAAGCTGACTCTAACCCATGGTTTGGCGCATATAAGCCGGTAATATCATCACTACAAGGCAAGCGCTCCCCACCGATTACTTGTTTTGAGTTGTTGCAGAATATAGTGAACACCCTGTTCGCAACAGATGTGAACTGCACGAATCTTCCTGCAGTATATATAAATCCCGACGAAGTTCCGGTAGTGGTAAATGAGGAGGTTCTAGACGCAGCGAAAAGATACGCTGAAAAAAGGATGGAATCCCTAGTATTGCGCTGAAAGTAGCCGCCAGAACGGATGGTTCAAGTGGTCAGATCGCTGGGCTGTGGTAGTGGAAGGTCGCCGTTAAAATCTCATTGGTGACAAAGGGATTTGTAATCATGACTGGATGTCGGATACTAGTCGACTCAGCTGTGAATGAGTACCTGAGTCAAATCAGGGTAATAATGTCGGGCGAGCGCAATGCTGGCCACATTGCTTCCTACAGTGTACTGTAGTGTACTCTTACGGTCTTCAATTAAGTGCTCTAACACACTTCAAGGCCCTGAAACAATATGGATGGTTGCGCCAACGATTATTATAAATAAGGGGGAATTCCAATTACCTATTTATTTAATCGGGCATCTCCAGATTGCCTACTAATCCACAGGCTTTCGTAGGCACCTAAAAAATTCCATTTTTGTATTTGATTGAGCACCTTCACATTGTTAATATCTACCTGGTGCCCTTTCTCTAGCATATGTTTGGCCACAATGGATTCGGAGGCCTTTCTATTATATCTTCTCGCTGTTTCTGCCTCCCTAAGGGGTGTGAATCTTGTGTTCCCCAATCTTTTAGTTTTTCCGACGTAAACTTTTGGACATTCAGGGCAAGATACTTTGTATATTCCACTCATTTCGGATATCTGTTCCTTCTCGCAAGACAAGGTTTATTTTCAGATGGAATGGCCTGCTAGATCCAGCGATAACAATATCAAATTTTTGGAAGATTCGCTTTGGTTTCTGTGCCACAGGGAAGCAATTTATACTTATGCGTTTTTTAAGGTTTTGTTTCTGTCTATCTGTTCGCGGTCTGTCTTCCTATATACTTTTAATTGCGGATTCACCGTGCACAAATTTTCCTCCGACTTCAGCATTTCCCTGATCATGCTTGCCGGCTTAGACTGATTTTCAGGGAGTCTTCCAGCCTCCTCCTCTCTGAGTAAAATCGTGGACAGTGGAACATAACATGATCCATGTCCTCTGGTGTGCAACCGCATTCAGAACAAAAGCGAGAATCATTCAATGGATTCACTTTTCAATACGGTGAACCAAAGTGTGGGTCCAGGGACCCCTCTGCAAGTCATCCCACCGTTGCTGCCACTTTTCCAGCGACTCTCGCCTTGCCGCCTTTCGGCATTCTGCATCCTTTTCAGGTGAATTCATTTTCCTTTTCTCGTACAAGCAGCGTGTCACACTTGCCAGAATGTCCACCGGGATCATTCCCGCAATAATATACGCTGCGTTGCCCGATATTGTTCTGAAGGCGCTGCACACCCTTAGCGCCAGTAAGTGGTAAGTCATATTTACCTTCTTCCGATTACTCTCACATGCTAGTGCTTCCTCCCAAACTGGTGCTGCGTATATATTGTGGAGCGGACCACTTCGGCCACAAGTAATCTGCGACTGTATTTTGGACCTCGAATGTTAGGCATCATCCGCTCGTATTTGCCGCTTGCTCAGGTATAGTCCAGGTGCCCCATGAAATTGATTTTAGCGTCAATCAGCACCCCCAAGTATTTGATATACGGTTTCGAAATGATGATGTCCTGCGGTCAGTAATCAAAACCGCCTCTGTCTTTTGTTCCGCAAGGTCAAGCTAAACCATCCACGCTTTTATGGCGCTAATGGTTTCGTTAGCGTACACTTCAACGTCTTCAAGTTCTTTCGCAATGACATCCACAGCTAGATCATCTGCGAAACCGATTATCGTGGCCTCCTTTGGCACGGGAAGGACAAGGACCCCATTGTACATCACGTTCCATAGGAGACGATTTAACACTGAGCTCTGTGGTACTCCTGCGGTGACGGTGTACTGCTTGGATCCCTCATCCGTATCGTACTAAAGTAACCTCTCCGCGCTCATCAAGTGCTGCTTCAGCGTTTCGGAAAAGTGCCAAGACTTACGACATAAGAAGGAACTGCATCGGGGTTAGTAATTGCTTGCCATCATCCTGGGTGTTTCTTGTAATCTCTCGAGCACAATGTTGGGAAAACTCGCTTTTATTCTAAACAAAGGCTAATCGTAGCCCTATATACGATAATATTATAAATTAGCAGCAACCTGCCAGAACTTCCTTCAGAAATAATCGATTACTCAGATATACAGATCATTATTTATATTGATCGATCGACAATAATTGACCGGAAAAGGTGCTAATTTACTTCAGAAAACTGCTAATTTGCATTAGGAAAATGCTAATATTGGACAATTAACCGTGAAATCTCATTCACTTGTGAAATAATTAAGTAAAGGCAATATAGGTCCACCCAAGGCCAACTGGATGAATTTCTTATGACGATTTGAAGTGCTAGAACTACTAGAGTGCTAGGTTCTCGCAAAGGTGTCGTTCGTCAACTCCGTGTGCGAAGTAACGCTAGGTCTCATTATTATTAATCCGCGAAAATTTCACGCAAATATTAAGTAATATTCTAATTTCAGAGACAGTATATCTCCATAGATTACGTGCACCACAAAATGCTCGTTACTTCCCATTTACGTGAATGAACTTCACACGTGACCGGTTTTATTATTATAAGTGCCCACTCAGCTCGCTTCAGTGTACGTTGTAAGTGGACGGTTTACTGGTGTACAAATAAATAAATGAAATTTTAATCATTCATATGCATATTACGAGCTCCGCTACTAACATTATGCAAAAGTCAAAATGACTCGCCAGTTTTTCGCAACACTACCGAGGGGTACCTGTAGTGGACCGTCAAGTCCAATGCAATGGAGCTTGCTCCCAGCGAATATGATACTTAGCCTACTCTGGTCCCCAAGAATACTGACAACTACCACAGTTAAAGACTTAGTGATAGTTAGACTCTCGCAGAGAACAGGTAACTCACTACATAAATATTTCTTTGTTTCTGTTCAGCAATTATAATCATACAAAGCAGCAAACCAGCGCTTAATTGACTGCTAGTTTAGATGTGCCTCCATTCCACAAAGCTGCATAGTAATAGACATTAATGTCGGCTGACATTTAGAGAAAAATGACTGGAACAAAACTTGTGATCTTGGTTGTTATTCTGATTCTAACAACTTGTTCCATGGTGGGCGGACAGTACCCAGTAAGTAAATCGCCATCTCATTTAGAATACAGAAATCAAAAGAATCTCATTTCAGCGCCTTTATTGTCAAACAGATGAGGACTGCAAAAATGGAAAAATATGTCTGCTGAGATATGTAGGAACCCCTAAGAGACTGAAGCGACTTTGCGAGTTTGCCGATTAGCATATTATTTATAGTATTTGTGAATGTTTTCGTTTAAGAAAAATAAACAGTTTTGTATTGATATTTATGGGTTTCAATGAGAACATTAAACATTGTCAAACCAATTGTCAGCACAGCTTTCAAAGTATAAAGCACTAGGTAGCGGGGCTACCGCAAGAAATGGCGGACCCAAGTATTTTATTAAGTTTGCATCATAATAGACTCTCCTATGAACGGCCTCATTGAGATGGATTGCTGCGCTAATGGGAACGTTAAAAAAGGGACCAATCAAGTCCTTAAAGTTAAGAAGAAAAGATACCAGTTTAGAGCACAGTTCCGCTACGAGCCTATTGTAGCCAGTAAATTGGAAGTACTCACATTCTCTCACCTTCGTTGGGTTGAACTCTTTCTAACTGGGCGAATATTTCTAACAACTCCCCCCCCCCGCCTCTTTCATTAGTCTCATTGCTGAACCACCACCTTTGGAATTCTTTCTCTTGCGTCGAGAGCAAGATCGTCTAATAGGTCTTGAAATTCAGACAATATAATACTCGGTGGGGCGTAGCAACTTTATACGAATATACTACCTATTTTTGCCCACACAAAGCCACCAGATCCATGGTATATTATACGACTTGGTGACCGCACGTCACTATCGACGCTCCACCAGTCGAATCTGTGGCCCATACACCACTGACAAGGTTTCTACATGGTTTATTTGGGGGGGCCATCTTCATCGAAGATTCGTAAGTGGTCTGCGCGAGCAAATCCTGTGCGACCCTGCAAAGATTAAAGTTTATTTGTCCGGGTATTTACCAATTTCAGCAATAGGCCGTTTTTCCCGTCCCTCCTTTCCCTCCGCATAAAATGCATTTGAGGTTCTGATTGCACTTCTTGGTCAAAAGACCTTTCTCTCTATAGCTTCGACGTCGATGGTGCGGCTTGTGCATGCCGTCATAAGCTGTTCTCACACTCACGATGAGCTCTTCTCCGAATTCCTGTTTGATGGAAATGTAGATCTCTTCTCTGGACGTCACTTCATCGAGATCCTTGCACTTTATATATATTAGATCTCATGTTTTTGGGAAAATACCGTAACATTCCCCCCAAGTGAGTTTAAAATCTGGTTACGATAACTGTCAGTTTTTAACATGCTGGATTTTTCATCTCAGACGTTAGATCCCCTTTCTGAGTCCTCCGGATTTTGCTGATATCCTAACACCTAGATCTTTTAGGTGGGGGCCAGTTTTGACCTTTTTTAGTATCTCCGCATATAATAGATTTCCTTTGCTGAACATTATAATTGCTTCTGGACGAGTTCGCACTTTGATTTATAGTTTTTCTTTTTATTTACGACCTTAGCCCATCCTGCGTTTTTACTTTCCTTGGGTTTCGCTCATTAGCCGACATTTCCATTTAGGGCGCATGCTTTCCCCATCATGAATTTCTAGTTTCCTTTGTTCGACTGGTCAAATTACCTTTTTTTCCTTGTAGCCGCCTGTTAATTCCTTAAAAATTCCCCCTCTTTGCCTCGTACTCTTTTACTTGGCTGGAGGTCGATGACTTTGTTAGAACCGTAGTTTTCATCTTTTTCTTAGATCTTCTTTCTTCTTCCTGCGACCTGTTTCAAAGCACCCTAATAGCTCACGCTATGTTCCCACTCGGGCAGCTCAACTACCTTAGTTCCAATATACATAAAAGTTAGTTTTCCGGGTTATGCCTCAGTTCTCGGTGAGTTTTGGTCGGATTACTCCTTTCAAAGACTCCTTCACCTTTATCTTTTGCCATCTTTGGCATTATAGGTGATCCTAAAATTGATGAGTTTCTCCTAAATGGGTCTATTTCCTGGTACTGGAGTATCTTTTGAATAGCTATCTCCTTTTGACCCACCATTCTTTGCCTTTGTTGTTGGTGTTCTTGTAGAGTTGCGCTTTGTTTGAACAACTCCCACACCGTGCGTTTCCTCCTTCTCCCTTCTTCCATGTTGGTTTTACCATATTTTCTGGGTACGCTTTCCATAGACATGCTGGTCAGCCCATGCACAGTGAGAAAAGAAAAGTACATGAACACCCCATACGTCTGTCCCTCAGTTCGTCTGTCTGCTTGTCTATCAGATATATACTTTTTTGGAAACCGTTGTGCCAATTGGTGTGAAATTTGATGAGAAGGATCTGCGAGCGCTCAGTCATGCAGTGAGTTACATCCTTCTATATTATGTTTAAAGGGTTTTCGACTAGTTGTAACTATTGGAGGGAGCAGTAGCTCTCCATTCACTAAGGAAACTACTTGAGCATCAAATGTCAGCAGCGAACGGGGCAATTCATGAAAACCTTACCTTCGCCCTTCACGGAGGACTTCACGTACAGTGACCATGAGAAAAGCAGCTTTGAACTATGAAGGAAGCCTCAGGGCGGGAGACCTGTGCGTCGAAACCAAACTCGAAAATAATGCCCGGATATCCTTCAAAAGCAACGGATGAGCAAACTTCCACGGGGCGTGCATTAGACTACCTTAGCAAAACAGGAATCTTCACGGATAGAGTTCCCCCTGCCATAAAATGCATCGCTAACGCATGTGACGCATCCATGCCTAGGCGATGCTTATCCTCCACTAGAAGATCGAATTACTGATGGAATAGAAAACTGGCTAGCCTTCGATTGACTTGCCACCCAGCCAGAGAGCTCAGAGAGCCGTAGGAAGTCCGCAAGAATCTCAAGCTCACCATCCAGTGGAGTAACAAGTAACGTCTTATGGAGCTTTGCTCGCAGGCGGACATAAACACATGGGGTAGCGCCAATGAAATCGCTACGGGATGCTTTAAAGGTTGTCGATCTTTGCAGAAAACGTGTCCTACTCTCCTGTCGAAAATGATCCAGGGGTTATTTCCCTAGCAAGTGGTAGAAAGTGGTAGTGGTGACTATTTCAGTGACCCCTGGATATGACACCATCGGGAAAATGTTGGAGCGGATAATTTATGACAAATTACTCCCGATCGTCGAGAACCAAGGTGGCCTTAAAGTCAGATCAACTATTGACGCTATTAAAATGGTTACTGGTTTGGTCGAAATTGAAATTCACTCTGTCTCTGTAGACTAATTTGTTAGTCTTTTCAACACGCTTGGTAGAACATTTATTGTAGCTGAAAGCTTTAATACCAAACACGCGTGTTGGAGGTCGAAACTAATCTTGTCCAGAGGCAAAGTCTTCTGGACTGCCATATTGACTAACTATGAATTTGACGTGTTATCGAGCGGGCATCCAAAACACTGAAATCTGATCTGAAAATATGAAAAACCAATTATTTGCGCACACCCGGCTTGATCTTATAACTGTCTCCAGCCGACCCCTGCGGAGTCTGACGACCAAAGAAGACTGATCTTCCCACTGAAGCAAATGTGTCCTTGAAATCAAACGTCGAGGTCGATCAGGCTACACATTTATTCACCGAAGTATTAACCACAGGTGCCCTAAATGTAACACCGAAATGTCGGTGTCCAGCTTCAGATGCTCCAAAGTATTCAAAAGTAATAGGCCAGCTTATAAGGCGTGAATGGGAACAGTTTATATCACCAAATTTGAGAAAGGATCTAGCAGCAGCTAGAAGAGATCATAAATTATGTCGTTATATAGGCTGCGGAATCGTCCATCCGCAAACATGGGGCCAAAAATTCTTCGGAGGATAGAAGTTTGAGTCCTAAGCCCTAAACGAGAGGCCGTGGACCAAAAACGAGAGAGTAAGTTGCTCCACATTTGGTCCGGTCGGACATTAAGTAGATGCGAACTTAGGACCTCGCAGTTCTTGAAAAAATGTATCCAACTCTGGCCCAAAGTATGGGCGAATTTGCGCTCAATATAATTCGTAGTCAAATCATGTTCTGCGAATTATATGAAGAAGCATTTAACATCTGCTAGCCGCTTCGGTGACGCTGCTCCTAGGGCAGAGGTGGTGTCCTCCGTTGTCGTTGGCTAGAAGCCCTCCCAGGATCACGCAGTAGCATTGTATGGATCTATTTCCACATAGCTTCCCTTTCTTCCGTTTGTCCTGGTACAGGCGAAGGAGAAGATTCTGATAGGCAAACCTGTGTCCTTTCTTCTTTGTGGCGAAAATTTCCTTCTGCCGAGCCTTAGGCAATAGTGTCACCGACAGGCCGGCCGTAGTCAGGTTTCCAGTTCCCCTCATTAAGGGAGTTGCTTTACTATCCTTTCTAGATGACCGCGCTGTAGACACCGGGTGTAGGTTTCCCACTGAAGTGGAGAGCCTGTCTTCCCCAGATTTCTTCGAAGTCTGTGACTTCGTACCACTTGGAAAGTTATAATCCTTTGTTGCCATCTTCATGTGTTTTTGGACACGCTTAGTGTAGAAGTAAACTACTAAAGGCTCTCACATCTCGACAAGATGGTGTCCGACGGGGAATCGCGTCTTTATCCAAGACATATCTAGGTGATATTTTATTGGAAATCGAATTAATTTCGAAATTTGTAAATTGGCTTACAAATTTTAATACCTTTTAGAGACATTTCATAAGAAGGAGGAAATCTTCAAAAGGACCTTTAACTCTGAGGGAATATCTTAGAGGAGTGTTGAATCATTTTTGGACCGCAACTCTTAGATGATTTACAGTCTTTCTCGAAGCGACTGCGTCTGTGACGTAAACAAATCCACCTTTAACAGAGCTATATAGTCCCCAAGCTTTACCTTATTACTCACTTTTCTTTTCGATAACCGTAAGTAAATAGTTACATTAAAAACATTGCAACTTTCGATGAAAATAATTTCCCATGGATACAAGAAGGTTTTGTTAAAAAAAAGCATGACCAATTATAGATAAGGCAGTGGTTCTTTAAATTAATTTTTTCATTCCTGATATCATTGAGCTTTGCAGTATTTGATTTACCATTAGATATGGAATTCAATTTTACCCGTTGTTGAGGGTTAGCTAGTATTTATGGTAGTGATATGCACTTAATTTTGTCGCATAATTTTGTATGACTAACCGCCCTCTTTCCATAAGCTCCCCAAATATCCTCAGCTCCTTTAAAATTCGACAATTATCTATTGAGTTAATATCTGTGGAATGAGATGGTTAGTCCAGTTTATTCTTCATAATGCAAGCAGGAGGTCTTTCATTAGGCCCATTGCACTGTTCCCTAGAATTCCCTTTTCAACGTCCTCCAGTATGCGACATCACTTTACGAATCCAAGAACGTTTTCCAGAGGCAGACAGTGTACCGATTCGTCATTGGAGGAAACCTTTCCAAGGTATCTTTGTTGATTTGAGAAGGCTGCGCAGCTGCACATAAAATACAATGTCGCCTCATCTTCTTCGTTCAATATAACCAAGGCCATCACCACGGCTACATATAACCAGGGCCGCCACTTCAATTTTGTCCATATGGTAATTTTGGAAGCCGAGTTTCGTTAAAAACCATACCAGGGTTTTCGCGTTCCCTTTTTAAGGGACAGTAAAAATGCCCACCCAGCGGAATTCAAATTCCTCCATTCGACTGCGTAGACCCTTGCTGCTTCAGCCTTCAGAGAAGACCTGACCCTCAATGGCTTAACGTCAACTTTTGGTCCTCTTCCTATCGTTATCGATCCAGAACCTTGGCAAGCCAGACAGTCATCCTTCCCATTGCCAGCGATGTGTGAGTGTCTTAGCACTCACTCAAGAATTTTCCGTTCGATAGGCTACATTTTAGCAGCAATCCTTAGCGGCTAGACACCAACTATCTTGATTTAGTGTTGCTATTTAATGCCGGTAACGCTGAATAGGTTTGAAGGGTTCTACTTTGCCATTTTGCTGCAGACATTCTTCTGCTTCTAATAAAATGGCATATTTCGGTATATCGATATATCGGTAGCAATATATGGTCCTCCTCATCGGAGAGATCGTACTTATCCTGGATATAGATAATGTACTCCTAACTACTTGGCAGTTGGTACTAGCTGGAATTTCACCCCCGATAAAGTGGGGAGCTTATAGTTGCCCCACTTAACTTTCCTAGTAAAGCTACAAGTCTGTCATAAAGGCACGCATTGTCGATTATCCGTAAAGTTGCTCTCAAACTAATGTTGGGGCTAGATCGCCAGCAAGTCCTTACAGGGGACAGGGAGAAACCCC
This sequence comes from Hermetia illucens, assembly GCF_905115235.1. Lineage (NCBI taxonomy): Eukaryota > Metazoa > Arthropoda > Insecta > Diptera > Stratiomyidae > Hermetia > Hermetia illucens. Next base: position 145,930,416 of record NC_051852.1, read on the forward strand.
GTCCCTATGGGTAGCTCCTGTGACATCTTGTTCCATTCTTTCTTCTTCACTCTACCATATGAAGTATCCAACGGATCGACTCCATACAATTTTGCTGTGCCATAAATCGTTACGAACAAGGGGTAGTTGAAGAAATATTCCATATCCATGAATAGGTTCAAACCCTATTGTTTTTCATAGTCTTTTCAATTTTTGGGCTCGTAGATTTGCCTTTGTGGTGGCATACCGTCTGCAGAGAAGGCAAAACGCCCCCTTTGAATGTGCATATTCCTTATGAACCGAACTATTAGTCTTTCTAGTCCTTTCCGTAGAAGGGAATTTAAACTGATCATTCCAATCCTTTTTGGGGGCGTACAAGTGAGAGGAGGTTTCCGGGTTGGGTAGTAGATAGCTCATAAAGGAGCTATCAGTCTAGGTGATTGTAATATAAGCGTGTGTCAAATATGTCGATATGTTCTGGATAAGTAGACTAAGATATTCATTTCCTCTATTACTACACTAGGGCGAAAAATACCCCTCGGTCCACAGACTTGAACTTGTGGAGCGGAGTGAATGTCCATTTAATCGCATAAGTGATCCTATTTTGGATTGAAAACTTCAGCCTCTGGGTATCTAGTAGGAACTGATCTGCAGATCCTCAGCTTGGGTCATCAATCCACTTTCTTTAACGTAGTTAGGTGAGAGGTCATCATCATTACTCTTGTCGGAGACTGAAGAGTATCAAACGAAATTACACTCTCTCGTAATGGACATGGATCGACCTCTGGCCATTCCATTTCGGAATCCGCGGACGACAGATTAGGTGACGTATAAAATAGAACTGAGAGAGACAGTCACGATTCTTGGGAGGCGCATCAAATCGATTGCTGGAATTGAGAAGACAGCCCAGATGACCACAACTAGCATGAGAGAAGCTTTCGAAGAAAGCTGTCTACTCAAGACGCCAGAGAAGGGTAAAACACCATGGATTTGGCAAAGCAGAAGCGAACAGCAAAGGGTGCTTCCTAATCGTGCTCTGAAGTCTGATTCAGCCGCTGGATAGAATTGATATAATATAAACAGGCACCGAAATCTTTAAAGAAGAGCATAAGATCGGCTGAAGTATCATTATGAAGGCGCTTTTCCGTAGAGACAAACTCTTTTGAGGCAACCTGAAAATTGAAGAGGATCCTTGTTAAAAAGCATAACCAGAAGCTGGGTTATTTGCGTTTACAGAGCAGGAGTTACCCAGAAAGCAATAAGGAGACGACAAATCATTTGCCTGAAGTTCCTGGATAGCGTCCAAAATCTCATTCCAGGACCGACAGGCACATACAACCCTCAACCGGGAGACTGGAATCTTCTGCCACGCAGAGTAATATCACTGGAGTGATTGAAATGGGATTAAACTCGTTCCATAGATACAAGTTTACAGGTCTGGATCCCATTATCTCTGCTCTAGTAATAGAGGGAATGGATGTTCTGAATCTACACATTCGGAAAATATACCGCGTTTGCCTAGCACACACTTATATTCCAATCAGCTGGCTTCTTACCACGCCACGTGATTTATTCCCAAACCATGAAACCTACCTAGACGGACGCAAAAAGCTTCCGACCAGATCAGTTAAACGTCCTTTGTACTAAAAGGACTAGAAAGACTAGTAAATTGGTTCATACGGGATACATACATTCCTAAGGTGCCACTTCCCCATAGGCAACATACCTACCAGAATGGCAAATCCACGGAGATACCGCTCCGAAAAAAATTGAAAAGGCGATGTCCGAAAAAGAATACGCTTTAGACGCATTCATGGACATCGAATGTGCTTTCAATTATGCCTCATTCGCGGCAATTTCTGAGGCGACAAGAGACAATGGAATCGAACCGCTGTTGATCAGGGAGGGGCCTCTCCCCTCTGTTATGGCTCCTGGTTACCGTTGCTACCAAAGGACAAAAAGTTTTCGCGCACGCATTTCCGAATGAACTAGCGGTAGGAATTACTGCCAAGTTTGCGGACACAGTATGCGGCCGCTTGAATGTGACTCTGCATGAATTCCACAGCTGTTGCCTCCGCAATGGACTAACGGTGAACGCTGGAATAGTTATTTTCACTAGGAACGTTATTTGGGGAAGTTATACGCTACCCACCTTAGCAGGGGCAGAAATCCAGCTGGTACAAATAGTCAAGTATTTAAGAGTACATCTCGACTACAAGTGAATGTGGAAGCACCATATCCAGGAACATTAGGCGATAGGTAACACCTGGGGACTTTCACCGCAACAGGTTTATTGGATGTATAAATTCATAAGAAAACCCAAAACTCCCCAAAATCTATAATTCCCGATGTGGTTGCCAGGGAACTGACAAATTACTGGTAATAAGGAGGCTGACGTGCTGGCACGCCAAGGGATTGGATTTATCATGCTGGGGCCTGGACCAGCTTTTGACTTCCGGCCAACCACCGTCAAGTCAACTCTGAAGGGTGAAGTTGTAAGGATTCACGCAGCTGAGTGGAGAAATCTAATTTCTTGCCGATGGGCGAAAGTCCTTCTCAAAGAATCTGAGGCCGCTAGAGTGGCATTTTTGTAGTCCCTTAAGAAGTGGGACATGAAAACCCCAGTATAGCCTTTAACGAAACAGTGCTCCCTACATTACCATATGGAAAGAATGGGAGAGGAAGAGACGGCCCTCCACTTCGTATGCAGCTGCCCAGCCTCCTTAGATCTCAGACGAAGACATATTCGTAAGGTTTCCTTCAACGAAGGATCTGCATTTTCTGGCTCTGGGGAATGTTCTCAGATTCGCTAAAGCTTGCGAATGCGCAGGGGGGAAGCCATTGAATTGCCGGTTTATGGGGATAGTACCGTGGACCTGATAAAGGCCTGAGTGCTCAGAACTGCACCTACCCCCTAGAGACTAAACTAACTAAATTCGGCCTCTGTGTTGTGTGTGTGTTTGTTTGAAGTAGGAAAGAGGTAAGGCCTCTGAGCACTTAGACCTTAGTAGTCCATTGTACTCGACTCCTCTGTCTAACGGAATATCCCGGATTCGCTTATGTATTGCAGGATTTCCGTTAGTGGATGTGATGTTACCCGCTGAAGTTGTAGCACATCAACACCAAAAATCTAATATCTGATGCGTCCCATGGGGGGCACCCATATAGAAAATGTTCCGTGGATTCCACTTCCTTATTACAGGAAGGAAGTGTATCATCTTGGGGAACTTCTATTTTAAACAAATGTTGACTTTGTGAATTATGGCCACAATACTCCTGCAAGTCTTTCTGCTTTTCAAAAGGATAAACTTTGCTATATGTTTAACCAATGTTTTTCCTTATTGCTTTTGCAAGCACGGTTTAGAAGTCGTCTGGTGGATTTCCTAAGTCCTTGAAGTTCTCGGTGCTACCATGGAACCGTTTGGCTACGGAAAATAGGACAAGCTTCTACAAAGCACTCTATGAGTGTGCGAATCGCAGTTTTCAATTGATCTTCCATCGCCAAAGGAGTCCTTAGGCTCCTAGGGAACTCCACTTTGTCGCCAAGAAGTTCATTGAACTTTGTCCAATCCGTTTTCTTAGGATTCCGTCTTTGTATTATATGCTGTTCGTCTGCAATCATCATCATCATCATCAACGGCGCAACAACCGGTATCCGTTCTAGGCCTGCCTTAATAAGGAACTCCAGACATCCCGGTTTTGCACCGAGTTCCACCAGTTCGATATCCCTAAAAGCTGTCTGGCGTCCTGACCTACGTCATCGCTCCATCTTAGGCAGGGTCTGCCTCGTCTTCTCTTTCTACCATGGATATTGCTCTTATAGACTTTCCGGGTGGGATCATTCTCATCCCTATGGATTAAGTGACCCGCCCACCATAACCTATTGAGCCGAATTTTATCCACAACCGGACGGTCATGGTATCGTTCATAGATTTCGTCATTGTGTAGGCTACGGAATCGTCCATCCTCATCTGCAATAGTCAGACTAAATTCTATGTAACGGTGATCTGAGAGTGAGACTTCCGGCGAGTGCTTGGCCAGTCTCTAGTCAACTGTAGCAACTTTGAAGTGCAGATTGTAAGGTCAATTACTTCACTTCTTCTTGGCTCCACGAATGTAGGGGTGCACCTTACGTTTGCGGTCATCAGCCCAGCTGAAATGATAAAATCAAACAGCTTTTGTCCTCTAGGATTACATTTGCTACTGCCCCAACAAATATGCTATTACTTATTAAGAGTTTATACACTACCAGATCCTTAAGTTCTTAGGTCGGGGGAGGACACAAAGAATCATAGCGTAAGTAAGCAGAGGCAATTATAACATTTCTCCTCTTACCAGTAACTTGGTTTTGTAAGTTTACCGCAACAAGGTCCGGGGAACAGAATAGTCTCAACATGGTTGCCTCTAAAAATTTTGACATCAGAATGCAGGTCTCGAGGATCTTTCATCGAAGAAGATCCTAGCCCCCTTGACTGATCCAATACAATAGACGGATCAACACGGATGGAACCCATGGCTCTTGAACCAGAAATATATAGGGACGCCTCTGTGTTGACTGTTGGTTCTGAGCTGTAATTTTGGATGTTGGGCCGTTTCCTCAGGGTTTTTTGTGTATTTCCCGCTGAGTAAATGTAGGTCCCCCAGCTGTTCTTAGACAAAAAGTCTGTTTAATTTCGGATAAGTAAGTGTTTTTGGGGGAACGTTTCCAC